>NW_026068141.1:767124-866746 GCF_014885135.2 Alexandromys fortis | reverse complement strand
AGAGAGAGAGAGAGAGAGAGAGAGAGAGAGAGAGAGAGAGAGAGAGAGACAGAGAGAGAGAGAGAGAGAGAGAGAGAGAGAGAGAGAGGCACAACTTCCAGTGCCCACACTGTATCTCTATATCTCCTGCATTCACGCAGAGCCTGGTGTGTGTGGCACTTAGGAAAAAATCTGTTGACTCACAAGGAAGAAAAGGAAAATGTGAAGGTCTCCCACCCTGGCAAATGTGCACACATTCACATTCACACAGATCCTCCCACAAGCATACCCCAGGGGCACAGCAAGTGGGGATGTGTGCAGACACAGGACAGAGGACATGGGTGGTCACAGGAGTAGGTCCATCAAAGGCAGCGCAGTCTAGAACACCCTATCCACACTTCCTACTTCCTTCTCTCCTGACTGAAAAAGTATTCCCCAAAGTGTCCAGAGCCACGTTTTTGGGGTGACTTCTGCTGCGATCCTAGTATGTTCCAGGGTAGGGGCATAAGAATTAGAAAAGTTAAGTAGGAGGAACAGAGATAAGAAAGAAACAGAGACAGGAGAGTAACAGGAGGGCAACTTAGTGACTACTGAATTCCGAGTTCTGAGTTCACCCATGTTTGTTTTTCCATACTTTTTTTTTTTTTAACATTTTTAGAACCTGTCCTGAAACTCACTCTGTAGACCAGGCTGGCCTTGAATTCACAGAAATCTGCCTGTCTCTGCCTCTTTTTTGGTTTTTTTATTATACCCTAATACAAAAGAGGGCAAAAGACTGCTTTAACTTGATACAAAGGACAATCAGAACAGTTATTTGTTTCAGTCCTTGAGACCACAAGCGGACATCCTGAGTAAAGGTATTTGATGTTTGGGGCAGTAAAAATACCCTAGATCAAGTATCCTGCAGGCAGCCACTCCCTATGTAAAACCTCCTATTACAAAAGGAGAAGTGTGTCTGAATTCTCTGACCTTTGGTCAGGGTGGAAAGGATCTACTCCTCCGTGGGCTGTCCTAAGATCCAAAACACCAAGTAACCACGCCCTAGGTCAGGGTGTGGCCACACTTGTGGTCACAACTGGAGCAGAAGAAACTCAAACTCTGTGACCTTCAGTCAGGCAGAGGTGTCGCAGGCCTTTAATCCCAGCAGTCAGGAGGCAGAAGCAGGTGGATCTCTGTGAGTTCGAGGCCAGCCTGATCTACAAAGTGAGTTCCAGGACTGGCTCCATGTCTGTGTGTGCCCCAACACTTAGCCTCTCCCCTTCAACTACAAGTCTCATTCTGGCCAAGGAGCAAGCAGGCCATGCAGGCCCTGGGCTACCTTGCCTCAGGTGACAGCAGTCTGTACTGACTCCTCCCCCCACTCTGCTAGTCAGTCAGGAGACACCCACTCTTTCTGGGTGTCTGAAGGTTTCCCTAGGAAGTCTCTTCCCAAGCTCCCTGTCTGCCTACAAGTCTCTCCCCCAAATCCAGGCATGTCTCCTGCTTGTTATTGACATCTGAACAGCAATCCCCAAGAGTTCTGTGAAGGTGAATCCCACTGTCATCTCTGAGTCCTGTGGGAGGAATTTTTCCTGGAAGGCCAAGGAGGCAATGGGAGGCCTCCTTTCACCAGCGTGGAGTCTGAACCTCAGGTCCGGGGCAGGTGTGTATAAATTGAGTCCGTGGCTTCTGAAGTGCTGAGCCACTGGACCCCAGGACCAGCCATACGTATCTGTAGGCATCTGGACATACAGATAGCCCTCAGGGCTCAGGTCAGGGTCAGGGACAGGGAACAGGTCATGGTAAGGGCTGACAAGCCTGGAGCATCAGACTTTAGCTAGCTGTCTTCTACCCTACTTGGTACCCTGATTCACAAGATGCCACTCAATGTTACCGCTGGGAAGCAGTCAAGAGCTGAGGGGTCATAGTTCGTTCCTCTGTTTGGGATACCCTATCAGCTCAGACATGACTCATACCCACTACCCATCACTGACTGAGTCTTGCAGACCTACTAAGTCTCTCCCTGAATATCTCTAGTCCCCGTTCTGTTTAACCAGGCACCCAACAGTACTGGGTTCTGGTTTGACCACTATCCTTCCTCCACCAACTCAGCTAACCACTACAATCATGGGCTCAGTTGGCAAAGCCAGCCTCCTCCAGAGCTCTTAGGATCCCTACAAAGAAAGTCAATGAGGTCTTCAGTAAGTGTTCACAAACACAGAGACACACACATATACACAGGCATACAGACACAGACAAGCATGCATACATACAACACACACGAATACACATAAACACACACAGGCACACACACACATACCCACACAGATGCACACCGCTTCACCTCCCTTTCAAGGATACCTGTCCTCCTGCGAAAACATGGGTGGTAGGAGGGGCTGCACCCTCACCCAGTTCTGATGCTCTCCAGGACCCACCCAGCACCTTGCTTCTTCCCTCGGGGTCTGATCTAGGAGCTTCTCAGAGGCTGGTTGGTCCAACCTCCCATTTTATCCCAAGTGGTTTCCCTAGGGAGCCTGCGGCAGTCAGCCACTGAGTTAAGAACACAGCAGTCATGGGCCTCCATGGCCACGGCTCTCCACTGGGCTGAGCACACAGAAGATAACGGGCCTCCCTGACTGTGGCCCTGACCAGCACCTCACAGCCTCTGGTGGTGAGCGCTGCCCCGCAGCAACCTTCTCAAGCCCCCCACACACACATAAAATTGCAATAGCAAAGGGAGAATCCTTTTGGGTACTGCACATGTCCTGGGCTTTATAATAAAAAAGGGGAGGATTTCCCACCTCCTGGGGGACCAGCTTTTGCCAGCAACTCCAAGTTCCCCGAACAATGACCTCAAAAGAACTTACTTGGGACCTTGGGGAAGGCAGAGGAGGGGGGGGGGGTTCTCCATTCAACCTTTCTATGCTGTGTGACTCCAACCCAATGCCTTTCCATCTCTGGGCTCTGAATTAAACATTAGTCCATGTGTTGAGAGTAAAAGCAGAGAGCCCTCTCCCAGTGTGCCCCCCAACAACACTTATATAAGAAATAGCATGGAGCTGACATTCCCACCGTCCCCCGCCCCGCCCCCCAGACAGAACAGTGCCTCTGCCTCTGGGGATCTCAGCTCAGAGCTTTAAGCTCCAGGACCTCTGCTTCTGGCCTTAGACGCAGCAACACAGCTTTTTCCCAGGCTTGGGAAACAGGAGCTGGTGGAAGCAGGATTCCAGAGAGGTCAAGTGCGTCCGCTAAGAACACACAGCACTAGGAGAGTATCTCTAAGAACGTTCATGGGAAGGGAGAGCCAGCCACACTGGAGTCTCCTTAGACCTGCCCAGAGGACAGCCAGAAGTCCTTCTTCACCTCAGACTTGATCTGACCTCTACACGACCTCCCAGTCTACAGAACTGGGCCTTAGAAACAGCTGGCCCTAAATTCCTTTTCCACTGAGAAAGTTTCCATTTAAGCGGCGAGACCAGGCTACCATCTACTCTTGGAAGCCATTGCCAGAGTCAGAGTCTTAACCTTCAAGTGTTTGCAAAAAATAAATAAAATAAAATCGGTTTCATTCAAATGCTGCTGGCTTGGTTGCCATGGATACCACCTAATCATGAAGGATGACTGTTTCTTGTTCCCATGGAAACATAGTGGCTGGAGGAACATCCTGTAATCTCAGCAGTCGGGTTGCACTGCCCAGATCTTAATGGTTGGAGGCAGGTGGGGTGGCAACTATGAACATGGATTTTGGGAGACACAGGGTCAGCAGAGGAGCAGAAAGGCTGGGTGCTGGGGAAGCGGATGGGGGTCCTCCCAGTGAGGAAAACATCAGTCAGAACTACCAGACACCACATCACACTTTTCAGATACACTCTGACCCAGTCCAAATATGAAAAGAAAACAATTTAAAAATTACTAAGAAACCAGCCCTGAAGTTAAAATGAGCACTGACTCACTGCAGAGATAGGGTGCCACTGCAGAGACAGGGTGCCACTGCAGAGACAGGGTGCCACTGCAGAGACAGGGTGCCACTGCAGAGATAGGGTGCCACTGCAGAGACAGGGTGCCACTGCAGAGATAGGGTGCCACTGCAGAGATAGGGTGCCACTCATTTACCTCTGCTGGCGTCACGAAAAGGCTGGGAGAGCGATTAGACAACAGACAGTTCACAGGCGTGCGCACAGACAGACAGATGGCCAGATGGACGGACCTGTCCCTTTCACAGGTTCAGTCCAGACCACGCTAGCTGTGTGGTCTAGGTAGTCTGTGTGGCTCGTCCCATGTATACAGTGGCTGCAGAGATGTCTGCCGCCCTGCATGCAGCCCAGCAGGATAGGGATGAGCGTGTCTTGGAATAGCCACCCAGCGGAGGAAGACTACACAGCGCAGAAGAGAACACAGCTCAGGAGGGCACCACAAGGAGCGGAAAGGCCTGTCGCACAATCTACCTTTATACAGATCAACACAAATAAAACAGGACCGAATGCTGGGTGAGAAGAACAGTTGCTAAAGGAGACAGACTATGACCCTCTTATGAACGCTTTTGTAAGACAGTTCATGACAGCCCTACAATAGCCCCAACTAAACACAGCTAAGACCCTTCAATAGGAGAGCGGTTACACAAACTACAATGCATAAAAGGATGGCCCCCAAAGAAACCTGCACCCCAATGCCTGGAGCCTGTGGACAAGCCACACTGATGGGATAGGGAGATGTCCTGCAGGACTCTGCAGATGTGTGCTTGAGACTACAGACGGGGAGGTAGGCTACCCTGGGGAGCAGTCCCACCTCAGGAGCCTTAACTGTGGGAGGTCGAGGTTGGAGCTGTGGCAAGAGGAAGAGACAGATGTTTCAGAACTCCATCCTCCATGGCCGGCTTTGCTGCAGAGAAACACGGTGGACTCCAGCTGACAGACAGTAAACGACAGGAGCCTTAGCGCTGCAGCCACCGCAGGGAACGACATTCTGCAAACGGAGTGACCGATAACATGGGATTTCTTTTTGTCTCTTCTGGTTTTGTTTTTGAGACAGACCTTGCTGTGTGGTCTAGGTTGGCCTCGAATCCATGCTCCCCGCCCCCCAGGCCTCCACTTCTCGAGTACCGGGATCTGGTAAGGTCAGTGGTGGAATGTCATCCTCTGGACTGTAAGACAACGCCTGTGCTGTGCACACTGCTAGATTTAATATGGGCGGCAGCAGCAGAAACAGACTAGCGGGATTCTGTGGCCCACCAGGAGAATACTTCCCAGCAGGTGAAGGGAAGGAGGGAGCTGGGGCAAACTGAAACTGTGAGAGGAACTGTGCTACTGTAGAATACTAGTGAGCTGTGAAAAACAATGCACAAAAGATCCCCGGGATGCAGGCGGATCTCAAGGACGCTCTGCTCGTGACGAAAGCCAGAACCAGCAATTTCTGCAGCACTGACACCACTAGTGACCAAGCAAGGGCTGAGGATGGAGCTCGATTGGTAAACTATTTGCCCTTGGTTCAACCCCAGCACCCCATGAACCGGGCGTGAAGGCTCACACCTGTAATCCCAGCATTTGGGAAGTAGAGGCTGGAGGATCACCACGCTACTCTCCTGGATATAAGCAACCTCCGAGGATGGCAATCTTAGGATGACCCCGGGACAGCAATAAAGCGATACCAAACAAGGCTGTTTCCTGTCTAAGCAGTCCACAAAGACAAGGTCACAGCTGCCCACAAAACACCCAGTCTCCTCTCAGCAAAAACAAAACAAACAAAAAATCTGCCCTCCCCTCAATGCCATTATTTCATTAATGATGGATCCACAGCTTATGAACTGCCTCTCCCAAGAGACCAGAACCAGGTCACGAGGGTGGAGATAAGGCAGGAGCTCGAGCTCAGGACTAGCTGGGCTACACACTCAGGAGCTCGGTTCAAACAGCCAAAAAGGAAAAAAAAAATCATTCCAAGCCCTGCCTTCCTTCACTTTGTGACAACAGCCAATCAGCCACTAGCCCCTCCTCCCTGGCCCTCCCTCAGGCCACCTCAGGCCCGGAGGGAGGTCCAGCTGTGCCTCATCACCTACATCGCCCCCTCAAGCTACAGTCAGAACTGCAGCTTGGTTTCTAGACCGTAGCTGGAGGTTCCTCACGCAGAGCACTACTCTGCAAACAGACAGGGGACGTAGTTCGCCCTAGGCTCGTCTGTACTGTTTGAACAATTTCCTGCAAACCTGTAATCATTTCAAAACAGAAGTTAAGGCCTGCAGTGGACCCTTCAGGCTAAAATGCATTTGCTGTGTGCATGACTAAAGCAGACACATTCTCCTTCCCAGGCACACGCGCACACAGTGACACCGAGGAACAGCCATGGAGCTTCTCTTTGGAGAACTACAGTGAGAAAGGAATGACGCTCTCCAGACAGTAATGGTAAAACTAAAGCACACACAGGGGACAGGGCAGCGCAATACAACTAGTTCCCTCTGTATATGTCTGAAGAGAAATGAAGAGGAAAAAATAAAATAAAAACTGAAATTGCATATCAAGATTGACAGCAGCTTAGGTGACCAGACAGCGGAGAAGAGCATTGCAAGCTCCAAAGGACACAGCCCTCCAGTGAGTGCGAGACATACTGAAGCCACGGCAAGACTGGGCAGGGAGTCTGGGTGCAAACTCGGAACTTCTGAGACAGAGTTATAGCCATGGGTGCCTCTGTATGTGTGTGTGGTATGCATATGCATGGTGTGTGCATATGTCGTGTGTGTGTGCACGGTGTCTGTGACGTGTGGTAGGTGGTGTGTGCTTTTGTGGATGCATGTGTGTTAGGACAGGGATGCATATGAGATCTAGCATACTGTTCTCTGCTGAAAATGCCACAAGCTGGCAGCCTCCTGCCTCAGACTACACGTTCTTCCCCATTGAGCCTTTGACCTTCCATCTACAGCCAGGTGTTACTTGGAGGTTCCAAACCTTTCCCTTCTCCTGTGAGCCAAGTGCTGGCTCCCAAAAGTCACAGCCTGACCCTGCAGCCTAGAAAGTGTTTCTTCATGTGGCAAAACGGACTCCAGATACAATTAAGGGCTTTGAGTGGGAAGGAGGACCACAGGGTGATAACAGAGACTCTAACTTTTATTTATTTAATTTCTTTTTTTTTAAATATTTATTTATTATGTATACAATATTCTGTCTGTGTGTATGCCTGAAGGCCAGAAGAGGGCACCGGACCTCTTTACAGATGGGTGTGAGCCACCATGTGGTTGCTGGGAATTGAACTCAGGACCTTTGGAAGAGCAGGCAATGCTCTTAACCACTGAGCCATCTCTCCAGCCCTTTAATTTCTTTTCTTATTGAACAGGATCTTGCTATGTAGCTTGGGCTGACTGCTACTTCAGTATTTCGGGTGCTGGGATTACAGACATGTGTCCCTATGCCCAGCGCAAAAGGAGACAGACAAGTGAGAGAAGGCAAAAAGACAATGTTACCAGGGAAGCTTCAGTAGGGCAGAGGTGAGGCAGTGAGCTAAGACTTGCAGGCAGATTCTAGAAGATTAAAAACGGCAAGGAAATACATTTGCCCCAGGGCCTCCACGAGGGTCACTGCCTCAAGACCTTTTGACTTTAGCTCACTGAACCAGACTGCAGACTTCTGACCTCCAGATCTGAAAGATTCTACATGTTTGTCAGCACACACTTCTATGGCAGTGCTCTCAAAGTCCAGAAGAGGGTGTCAGATTCCCCTGGAACAGAAGCTGTGCGCTGCCATGTGGGTGCTGGGAACTGAACCCAGGTCCTCTGGGAGAACGGGCCAGTGCTCTTAGCCACTGAGCCATCTCTCCAGCCCAGAACCTTGCATATTTTTTCCCTTAGAATAGAAACTGATTGTATCAACAAAACCTTAGGGCACAGAGTCCTAATTAAGCAGCCAAAGGGAGGCAGCAACACTGAACTGCTTCCTTCCCCTCAGTCATTAAAAACCCACCCCCACACCTCTCTACTTCAGTCATTAGAAACCCTCCCATCACACCTCTGTACTTCAGTCATTAGAATCCCCACCACCACACCTCTGTACTTCAGTCATTAGAAACCCTCCCCCCACACCTCTGTACTTCAGTCATTAGAAACCCTCCCCCCCCACCTCTCTACTTCAGTCATTAGAAACCCTCCCATCACACCTCTCTACTTCAGTCATTAGAAACTCCCCCCACACACCTCTGTACTTCAGTCATTAGAAACCCTCCCACCACACCTCTGTACTTAATGCTCCTTAATGATTTGCACTTTTGTTTAAAAATCGTGTCATCAAGTAAGATTATCACGGTTGTGTGATACAGCTTGCCTCTTGCAGCAAGCTAACACATGCATAAAGTTAAGTGTAATTTTTAAGTTTTAGCAGGTTTTCTTCTTAGTTATGTGTATGTGGATGTCAGTAAGCACAGGTAAGTTTGGGTGTCGATGTAGATCAGAAATGTCAGATCCCCTGGGGCTGGAGTTACAGGCGATCGTGGGTGCTGGGATTCTAACTCAGGACCTCTACAAAAGCAGCAAGCAATCTTACAGGCTGAGCCATCTCTCCAGTGCCTACATGTACACACACACACACACACACACACACACACACACACACGATGTTCACATTTTCTTTGGCGCATGTCATGGATCTCACTCTATAGACCAGGCTGGCCTCAAACTCACAGAGATCCACTTGCTTCTGCCTCCTGAATGTTGGGATTAAAGGCGTGTGCCACCACCATCCAGCCTGAAATTCTATTTTAGTTGTCTCCAACTTTCTTGTTTATCTTGTTTACTTTTGAGACAGAGCCTCATGGAGCCCAGGCTAGCCCCATCCTTGCCAAGGATATCCTTAAACTCCTAATTCTCCTGCTTCACCTCTCAAAAGCGAGGACTGCAGGCACCCGCCAACACACCTGGCTCAAACTGATCTAATGATGGCATCCTATCGCAAAGCTGTACCCCAATTCCTTGTGTAAGGAGCAACTGACTCATAGACTATATATCAGATCCTATAAGGAACACGAGCTTAGACTGGAAAAATAGAGAGCAACGCAGTTTATTCAAGAATAGATCAACCTAAACTGTGCTCTTTGGACTTGGATGGAAGGGGAGTGGATGCGAATGTGAAGTTCCAGCCGCCTGCTAGGACAGGCATGAGTCCGTTCTCTGTACCGGCTAACAAGATAGTGAGCTCTTAGTCCCTCCACGGTGACCAGCACACACACACACACACACACACACACACACACACACGTGCACACACACATACATATTTTAATTATACATGTGAAAAATTAATAACCGAAATGCATTGCTGAAAGTATGATCTTGTAGTCTAAAGAAATGAACAGCCAACACCACACTGTAAGACTCAATACTGTTCAGGTGACATTTCGCCCAAGGTGACCTACAGATTCAATGCAATCCCAGTTAAAATCCCATGAAGCTTTTCAAAGACTCTAACAAGCAAAAATTTAAGTTCAGACGGCAAAGCAAAGGACTTCGAAAGGCCAATCAGGCTTGAGAACACAGGAAAGGGCTAGGGGACTTCCGCTGCTAATGGGTTTCAAGGCATACTTTAAAGTCTGGAAATACAGCTAATGTAAACAAGATTGCAGAATTAGCACAAGGGTAAGATGTATAGATCAATGGGTCAGGATGGAGTCCAGAAATAGATCACGTATATATGGTCAACAGACGTCTGAAGAAAAGTGCCAAGGGAAAGGCAAGCTTTCTCAACAAGCAATGTTTGAACAACCGGCTGTCTGAATGTAATAAAAACAGACTCCAGGAAATGGGGAGACACACAGAGATGCAGAACCCAAGCTATGCCAGCTCTGACTTAAACAAAAAGAAAAATCAGGTCTGATCATGACCATGCAGCTAGGGGCACTGAGGCAGGATATAAACCTAAGGGATCTGAGGGGAGACAAGTGAGGGGCTGGTGTGACTCAGAGTGTCCTCCCTGGTCCCTCTCACACCCCCAAAGTCATTCCAGTTCTAGCTGGCTGGAATGAGTTCCGTCATGTTTGAATGCACATCTGGGTTCAAGATACTGACCAGGTTTGGAGAAAGGAAGGAGCCCTGGGGTCTAAACTGTCCCT
Organism: Alexandromys fortis; assembly: GCF_014885135.2. Lineage (NCBI taxonomy): Eukaryota > Metazoa > Chordata > Mammalia > Rodentia > Cricetidae > Alexandromys > Alexandromys fortis. The sequence goes on along the minus strand of NW_026068141.1, from coordinate 856,711 downwards.
CACAGACTCACACTCTGAACACCCAGTCCCTAGTGTGTGGCACTTTTTTGAAGGCTTTGAATGAAGAACTTGGGAGTTTAGGTCTGGCTGGGGGCAGCAGGTCAACCCGGGGTGGGTCTTTGAAGGGCACACCTACTTCTGTTTCAAACCTGTTTTCTCTGCTCCCTGCTCCTCTAGGATGTGAAAAGCTTCCAGAGGTTCCTACTACTACAAGTCAATTACCATGTCTTCTGGGGTGTGTGTGTATGCATGCATGCATGCACACATGTGTAGTTCAGAATGAGTGGTACTGTCTCTGTCCACTGCTGTGGAAAGTCTGAGGGGAGACATGGGGACATGTAGAGGGCTTTATGTCCAGGGTACCCACCACAGCCATGGCCAAAAGAACCCTTAACACAGGGCAGAGGTGGCACAACAGCTGGGGTGGGGATGGGCAGAGTGGGAGGAGCCACCATCCCAGGGTCCATCCCAGCATCCTGCAGAGAGCCTGTTCAGGACAGGAGAGTGGCTTGTTTCATTCCCACTACAGATGAGCCAGCATTAGTGGACAGCTCAGACGCTACTCAAGGTATTAACAATTGCTTCTGATACCACACGCTTCCTGTGCCCCATCCTGAAAGGTACCATGCTTCCAAAGAGCTCCCCACTGTAAACTGTGGGTGCCCTGGCTGCTCCCCAAAGATTAATTAACTAACTCAAAGATTTCTCACTTTGAGTCTCCCTTCCTCTCAAGACCTCTGGTCATTTCAGTCTGCAGGCTACCCTCACCATTCTTTCCACATATTTTTCCTGTGTCTTTGCAGCCTCAAGACCATTCCAGGCTTCCAGAGAGAGAAAAATGCTGCCCCTTGCATTCTTGGAATTTGGGGAGCAAAGGGGGTTCTCTGGCCATGTGTTTGCTCCTCCTTGCTGTGTGCAGTTTCTCTGGACCCATTTTTAAACCACAGTTAAATATTTCGAAGCATTATAGCAGCATTATGTGTAGGGTGCAGGGTGCACACCTCTATGCAGGCAGTTGGGGAGAGCAGACAGAGGTAGTGGTGTCTCAGCGATTTCAGGGATTAGACAGCAAACTTTTTCCAGAAAGTGCTGGCAAATATTTTAGACTTGCAGAGAATCGGAAGCAGGCAAGTGGGGTTTTGAAAGTTCAAGGCCATCCTGTTCTTCATAGCAGAATTGAGAGTCAGTCAGGGCTATTTATTTAGATTGTGTCTCAACCAAAAAAGGAGGGAGGGAAGGGAGGAAGAGGGGAAAGAGAAAGACGGAGAGAGAAAGAGGATAGAAAGGGAGGAAGGGGGGAAGAGAGAGAGAGGAAGAGAAAGAGGATAGGAAGGTGTGGCCCATTACTGGTGTTCTGTCTCCTGAGGACTATCAGATACACAGGACCCAAGAGGGGTCATCCCTTCTCCTCTGGACATAGAGCAATCCAGGAATCCAGGCCAATGAAAAGGTCCCTTCCTTTGCAGGGAGCATTTGGGTTCTTTAGAAGTCAGGGTCCCAGAGGAGCTGGGAGCCACATATTAAACCTACAACTCTCAGATACAGCTACAGCTCTAGATTCTAGATAAATAGACAGCACAGGTGATTTATGGAAACCCAGGGCTCTCCCAGACCCCACTCCCACCAAGCTTCTCCCACAGTGCCAGTCCTGATGCCCCCTCCCCCAGTCAATTGCTGGACTCCTACAGTCTCTCCTAGCTTTCTGCTAAGCTGCCAAATCCCCTTCAACCCCTCCACTGCCCAGCATCAGCGCCCCAGCCCCCTTTCCACTCCTTACTGCACCCTGCCTCTCCATGAGAGCCTTTGGGAATTCCAGGAACCAGTTCAAATCTCAGAAATAAAAACTCTAGGGCTTAAAAGGCTGGGTGGCAGGGCTGTGACTTCTGGCCCTGCCAAATCAAGTTCTGAGACCACAGGGACCACCATGTCCTACTTCCTAAAAGTGAAATTGGGAACACAAAGAGTCCAGGGGCTGGAAGGGTGCTCAGCGGTTTAAAACACTTGTTGCTCTTGCAGAAGACCCAGGTTCGATTCCCACCACCCACATGGTGGCTCAAAGCCTTCTATAACTCCAGTTCCATAACTTCTATTACTCCACCCTCTTCTGGCCTTCTCAAGCACCAGGCATCCATGTGGTGCACAAACACACAAGCAGGCAAAATACCCATAAAATATATATTTTTAAATAAAGAGAGAAACAGATGTGGCAGCGGTCTTGTTACAGGCGCTGCTGTGCACAGACCGGAGACCAGCATACAGAGACCCAACACTATTCCTCAAAGCGGCGTGCGGCCTCTCTCTGTTCTGCTCCCCTCTTCTCCCATTTCACCCTCATAGCAAGCAGCATCCTAGAGACTCTCTGGGAGTGAGGGCCTTGCCAGCGTCCAAGCCCCTGTCTTCTCTGGATCCACCTGCTCCCCCACATTTCCTTGAGGCCTGAGGTTGTCCCACTCCAGAAACTGGTCTAATCCTTCTCCCAGGGGTCAGACCCCACCCTGGTGTAAAGTCTCTCAAGCCAGATGCCTAGCTACCAGAGGCACCTGTGATCACTGACACCCATCCCCCACCTTTCCCCTGCTCCTTGCAAGTCTAGCTGTGGTTCTCAAGTCACCTGCCCACATCACAGCCCTGATGAGGGCAGGGAGGTTTACCATGCACTTGGCCAGTCTGTGAGCCCAGGACTGAACACAGGAGAGGTAAAGGACCCAGAAGAATGCCTGCACAGTGCACATGCTCAAGGAACAGAGGTCATCACCACCATCCTCATTACGGCTCCCTGTGTTCCTGGGGGAGGGGGAGCTCGGCTGACTCACCCCTCAGGGCCCTGCCAACCTTTCTGGCCACACCATCTGCTGACCTGGTTACATGGCCCTCCTTGGACTCAGCTCCTGTCACAAGAACTACTGCGTACCACCAAGGTAGCCCCTGCCCAGTGTGTACATGGCAGGTGGCTGTGTACTGGTTTTCCCTGTAGCAGTCTCTGGGGGGAGGGGACACCGAGGAACCACAGAGATGATTCCAGTCCCCACGACATTACAGTGTACTTCTCCATCAACACAACAGACTCGTGATTTAGACAAATGGGCACCAACAACAACACACACACTCGTGTTTGTAACGTATCCTCCGTCGTGCTGTAACTATGTCAAGCCTGCTTCAGAGCCCACGGATGTCCTGCCTGAGATGACACCATCCATCCATCTGTCCGTCCGTCCGTCCGTCCTTCCATCCATCCATCCATCCATCCATCCATCCATCCATCCAGGAATCTGACCTTAGCTACACACCTGACTCAAGCCCAGTGCCTCCAAAACAGAAGCATAAATGAATAGAAAATCACCTACATCTAATCCAGATTGCCAATTTACTGGTTTTTAATCTCTAACCCACCATTCCCCATTCCAAGCAGGCCTCTAAAGGAGTCCCAGCGGTCTGCCAGCTTCCCAGGGTCTCATGGTCACCTCTCCTCTCCTCTGCGGCCTCCTCAGCACAGGAGGGGTGCCCATCCACCTGCCTGTACTCTGCCTTTTCATTTCAGGGTGTCAAGGAATCACCTCCAAGGGCCACAGGAAAAAAAAATCACACAGCTCGGGTGCTGTCAGCCCTCCCCCATCTGTCAGAAGAGGGAAATAAAAGCTAACAAGACCTCCAAAGGCAAAATCCCCAAACCTCCACTTGGTACTCAGCAGCTGTCAAAGAAAACACAGGGCCCACAAGAAAGGAGGGAGCCCACCCCAAATGAAAACCACAGCTGCTGCAGGTGTGAGCTGCACAGACAAAGCAGGTCCCAGGGTGTCCCAGGCAGTCTCACTACCCTGGCAGCGGCGTGTAGGTCCAAGCCCAGCCTCCTTCACGGTATTGTTATTTAGAGGGCTGTTGAGATTCTCCTGCTTCCTTCTTTATGCAATCAGAGGAAATCACAGCACAGACCTACTTCCAAACTGAAGGCCACGTGGGCCAATTTCAGATGGATAATTAAATATTGAACAAACGCTGAAATGCCACTACTGGATGAGAATAGCTAAAAATAACCCGTCACCACTCCTAGAGCCGATACCTGACACTTGGCATCACAGCGGCGGCTCCTTTTCAGCGCCCCCTCCCCGAGTGCCAGACGAGTCTCAGGAATGGCAAAGTGGGGTGGGGGCTCACTCCCTAACTACCTCCTGAGCAGAAAACAAAACTCCAGCTCCCGGCAAGCTCTGAATGTTCCTGACCAGGAAGTGCTCTCCCTTCCTGACATTTAAGCAAGTGGCCCCAGAGGAAGTTACTGGAGAAGTGGCAGGCTCTGCTTTTCTTCTAAAAACAGTCAAAAGGCTTCAGGTCATTTCTAGAGCAAAACAGGCATGTGGTCCAGGATGTGACTGTGTCTGTGGAGATGAGACACGGGTTCTATCCCCGCGTGCTCCACCAGTCCCAACAAGGAACCAGCCACCTTAGTTTCCTTGTATGAGCTAATCTAGAAAAGGCAACAGACAAAACCAACATGCCAATAGGATGCAAAGACACCGACAACCCAGTTCCAAACCGCAGCTATAGCAGTAACCTTGGGCAAGAGGCACTGGCTCTGTGAACCTCAGTTTCCCTATTTGGAATGCAGCTGTAAGAGACTGAGCAAAGGCTCCTGGCGCCTGGCTGGGTTGTGGGCCTCAGTGAGTGTAGAACTAAAGCAAGAGAAACTAGGTACCCAGGAATCAAGCTCTACCCTGACCCACAGAAGTCAAGAGTACACCCTAAGTCCAGCCAGGGCTCGGGGGTCATACCAGCCAAGGAGAGGCAGAGCCTCCAGTGATTCTAGACGAGCTTCCCAGCACTATGGCCCCAAAGCTAGTTTCAGCTATTATTTCACCAGAGCTCCGGCTCCCTACCTGGGGATGGACTAACAATGAGAGCTAGAGCTGGGAGACAGCAGGGAGGCCCTCTGTGGCGACCTCACGCTCAGTCGCTCAGTCGTGGAAGAGGCTATCTAATTACTGAAGGTGATGGAGACACCCAGGAGGGCAAAGGCCACGGGGCTGACATTCCAGCAGATTAACCGGCCCCTCTGGCCTCCCTCCAGAACCTAGAGCTCTGTCTAGGCAGTGGGCCGCAGGCTGCCTGGCCACCTCGGCTGAGAACGAACCACGCAGTGCACACTGGACCATCCCACTAAGAAACTCAGATATGTCATCTGTCACTAGAGTGGCATGCTTGACAGAATATGAATGACAACAGGGGACAACAAGCCAAGGTGAGATAGGAAGCCAGAGGGGGGAGGCAGTGGTGGGTATAATCTGTGTATGCGAGGACCCAACTGAAGGAATGATGATGACGTCATATTGATGCCAGTGGGGCTCTGGCTTCCAGCAGACATGCCAAAAGGCCCTAGGGGGCTAGGGGGGTCACAGTCTGGACCGACAAGCTGGACAAGCCTGCAAACAGCTATGGGGTTGGGAGCTGTATGTATCTTTTGGTCCCTAAGTACTCAAAAATGCTCCCCAGGGACCAGTGGCATGCTCTGTCTGTGCCTTGAGGGAGACCTCTGAAATCCAATTTGTCTTGTCCCCTCTCTTCCGCTCTTTGTTCCTGTTGAGATACACGGAGCCTATGCAGGGTTTAGCCCCAACTTCTCTTCACCCTTACATACCTTAGGGTCTCATGGGCTCATTACCTTTACAGGGTACAGTGAGTGGAAATTGTTTCCATTTGCTTTGCTTCCATTTGCTGAGTGCCTGGTCTGTTCCAGCAGTGAACGTGGATCATTTAACTGCACATCAGAATCTTAACATTTAGCATACCTGGCGGTGCTGTGGATGCATATTGATGTTATCTTCATTTTACAGATGAAGAACCCAGAGACTGAGAGCCTTGCCCAGCTCGGCCCAACACCAGAGTCTGGTCTCCGAAGGCCAGGCCTTGACCCGAAGGCCTCCTCTCCTTTTCCTACCCCATTTACACCATTAGCAGCTTCACGGCAAGGCCACACCCACTCCTCTCCCACAGTCCTCCAGCCCAGCCCACCTGTGGTAGGGGATGGGTCCTTCTCTAACCACTGCTCTCCTGAGAAGCCAGTGTGTCAGACCATAGGCACAACCATGCTGCCATTTGCAGTGCTGGTGAGCCGGAACCACACACCCTGCATCTGGACTCCAAGGGTAGATGACCCAGACGCCACGCTCTGAGCTGGGAGAGCAGGAAACTGCACTCCAATGGGCATCCCCAGCCCTTCTGGGTATACCTTCATTTTTCAGAGTATATTGGGGGTTCTTGGGAGTCCCCCTCCGGGTGCCCCACACATAGACTCTGGCAGTCCCTGCAGGGAGAGGGTACAAGCAGGGTTGGGACACACAGAAGCAAGACAGGGAAATAAAAGACAGATGTAGGGGCTGAGGAAACCTGGTCGTGAAAGAGGGGCATTGACCAAATCCCTTGCACCCAGGAACACCTAGCATAGGACGGAACAATTGGCAGGACATGGATGCAAAAGAGCCCAGACCTCCCAGACATTATTGTGGACACCCAGAGAGATGCCCGAGCTCACGGGGCGACAGAATAGGATAACTTCCTCTAGACAGAGGGAAACAGAGAGCCTGGAATAGATCTGATGATATCACCCAGTCTGTTCAAAACAGAGCTACAAACCACTGCCCTGTCCCTCGAAAAGGTTTTGTGTTCCAGGGTACCCCAGTAAGTCAGTCTCTCCAGCCAACAGGAAAAGTACAACTCTCCCCCATATGCCTTGGGACCAGGCTAAAGCCAGCAGGTGCTGGAGATGTATTGAACTGAACGGTAGGCCAGGGCTTATCAAGGATGGGGAGTGCTCCAATTCTCTTAGGAAGTTGTTCTTTCTCCCAAACCAGGAAATGGGAAGCAAAGCACCTTGGCTGGTGACACCCTTCTAGAGACAAGACTCCCCTCAAATCCACAAGCCAGCCCCCGCCTTCAAGTGGAAATGCCTAGATAACCCCATCACACACAGCTCCCTGCTTCCACTCAACTGCAAGGCCCACCCTGCCCAATCTTCAGATGATGAAGCCAAGGAGAGAAGACCCTTGGTTAGTGCCACTCAGTGTGTGACCCTGGGACCCTGGAGACATTGTCTTTCCCTCACAGCTTTGTCAAGAACAGAGGGCAGTGAGCCCAGAGGGGTAGGATGTAGTGACCTAGCTAACACCCCTGCCTGGCCATCTGTGCGTCCCTGCTACCAGACGCTGGCAGCTCCATGGACTTTTCTAGTTCTGAACACAGAGCCTATGCTTCTTTTCCCGCACTGCTAGTAGCCAAGGTCAGAACTGAGGTGGGGCAAAGGTGGATTCAGGGGCTGCCACCACCCCTTAGAGTAATGCTACTCTTAGGGGACCAACCCCTAATCATGCCAAAACTGACACCAAGGTCAGAAGACCTTAGCGTGGCTTCCCATTAGGAGGCATACCCTGGCACAACCTGCCCACAAAGAGGAGTGTGGCCAGGGCAAGATCAAGGCTGTGGATTAGGGGAAATGGGCAAGGCACCCCTGGCCACCCTACACCAACCTGCAACTCCGATCACACCCAAACTGGTCACTACTGAAGGCCCCTTATCAGGTACAAACACCCTACACTGAGGGCTTTTCCCTTTTCCTTCTCTGTGCATATTCACAGACTGTCTCCTTCCGCCTAGTAAAGGACGGCGGTTCACACCTAACTATGGTCTGAGCTGCAGATAAAGGCTTCCCAGACAGGACCCTGCTGTCACTACCACCACCATTGTCACTGAGATGCAGAGAAGCAGCTGGCAGAAAGACAGTTTCTCCAGGCCTTGGCCCTAAGGCTGACTCAGTCACTCCCGGCAAGGCAAAGGAAATCCTACCCTGCTTAGACACAATGTCAACTCCTCTCCGAAGACTTCCCGGATTTCTCCAACTAGACTTTGCATCAGGGCTGGTCTCTCCACCACCACAAGCTTCCAGGCTAGCACACAGTTTGATCCATTGAACATTGATCATCCCTGGCCTCATTAACTGAATGGGGCAGAGTGAGTTCCCATCCTCTGAGAGCCTGCACCCTGAGTACAGAAGAGGGCATGTTGGTACAGGGCACTTAAGGGACATGCCGGCCCAGGACAGCGCTGCTCAGGAGAGGCCCCGGGGGCACCAAACATGACTGGACATTCACCCCACACCCATTCTCACAGTAGGAACCTGTCCCAAGGATGCCTCCTCCTACAGCTGAGAAGAAAGGAAGGCTCAGGAAACGCCGTGATTTGAACCCATTCACAGGGCTTGGACTCAGGTCTCTGGTTTCCCCGTCAGTTCTAGACTCAGGGCTAGAGCCAGAGGCCACTTCAGGAAACGCAAAGGGTGGGGGTATCACAAACTAACATCCTCAGACTAAGTCCCAGCACAAACCTGTGGGCAGAAACAGCTTAAACTTGAACTCTGTGCACAGGAACTCAGTACTTCCTAATAAACCCTGCACATCGCTGCTTGGCTCTTCCCCATTTGTGGGGGGGGGTTGGTTTGTAAACCAGTGCACACTGCCTGCCTGCTTCACCGGCCCTCACCCTAACAAGGGGCACCAACACCTTCCACACCTGCCAGATTCTGCCTATGGTGAGAGGGGGATCTGGGCCAGAGACAGGCTTCCCATTCCCTAGATAACCTCACGATGCAAATTAACGCAGCTTCTGTACCATAGCCGCCTTCAGTGGGCCTAAGTCTCAGAGGCATCCTGGCCTTCCCAGAGCCCAGGGCAAGCAAGACCTTTATGTGGAAGCCCCTGGACCTACCACTTACTAGCCCAGCCCAAGGCAGCCTGAAAACTTTCAGCATCTCTAGCGAAGATCTTATTACTGGAGAGAGGAAAGGCTGTGTACGCCTACCCCGACCCGCCCCCATCTTGATTCACCCCTCCCAAGGACCACTCAGAGGGGCCCCAGGTCCCTGAAAAGGTGGCTCCCTCCAGGAAGTTCACGCAGCTGTCCATCCAAAAGGTGCGGGAACAATACAGGACTGAAGTAGGCCAAGCTGGAGTCCCAGACAGCGGAAACACGCCAAGATCCACTTAGACTACTTTATGGCCTGGGCCCTGGGTAAACTGATGCACAGTCGGATGGGACACAGATCTGAGCGGTGCGGGGGAACTGGATATCAGGCCCCCTTCCTCTTGCACACTAGGGACCCAAGTTCCTTAAGAAGAAGGACCAACAGAAGCTGGGGCAATGAAGATGGGACAGTCACACTATCTCTAGATGAGGGGCCCTCACCCACAGACACAGGCGTATCACCGGTCCCCTGGTGCCCCAGGGCATCCTCTGGTAGTGTGGAGGTAGCGAGGGACTAAGGGTCTGGGGTCGGGGTGGAGCCTACCCCTAGCGGGCCGGGTCCGGCTGCGGGAGCGGCTCCTCTGTCGCTGCAGCCGGGGCCGCCGCAGCAGCCGGTAGTAGTAGGACGGCCTCCCGGTGCTCTTCCTGGCGTTGCCACCCGCGGACATGCTGCCGCCCGCCGGGCACCGGGCCAGGCCTGGGCGCTCACACGGGCCCCATCGGCCGCTCCGGACCGCCCGGCGGGCGCCCCGCACTCTCCTGCGCTCCGGTGCAGCAGCCACCGAGGCCAAGGCTGCCCGACAAAGTAGCTCCAACTCCTCCTCCTCCGCCTCCCCCGCCCCGCCTTGAGCAGCCGGCCCCTCGGCAGGGGCCCGGGACCCAGAGGCCGGGCTGGCACCCGCCCCGCAAAGTCAGTGCGGGCGAAATCCTGGCCTGGAGTCATCGGGGCGCCGCGGCCCAGGAGTGTCCCTGTCCTGCTGGAGGGACCCCAGGAGCATCGTAACTCCGACGCCCGCGCCTTAGACTTCACATCGCATCTGGGGCGCCCGGAGCAAACCATGGCACAGCAGATGCAGTGGTGCATGCATTATCTGCATACACACCAAGGCTAGGCACGTGCAATGAGGGTCCTAGGACGAGGGGTCCCTGATGACTGGCCTGAAACATGGCCAGAAGTGAGCGGGCGCACACAGCTCTGCAGGCACTCCTCAGTCAGGTTGAAAGTCTTCCTTGTCTCTGTTGCCTAAGATACTAAGTTGTTCTTTACATTTAGAAGGTAGTCCCGTCTTATAAAAAATACTGCTTTCATAGTATTGGGATTATTTTGTGTATTTCAAGCACACATAAAGAATAAAAGGCACACCTGTGTAACCAGAAGGTTTCGCCAAGCCATTTTGCCCCATCTCCCCCAAATAAATCCCCAGGGGTGTCTGAATTTTTCCTCCCCTCCGACATTTTTAGTAGCACTAGTGAGGCTGAAGGCAGGAAGAGCCCAGACTCAAGGTGGAGAGCAGAAACTGACGCTTGCCAAAGGGAAACATCAGCTGTCTCTATTACCAGAAGCGCTCTCTAAGTCCTCTGCAGCTCCAGAAACTTTCTGTGGCTCCCCAGAGCACAAGAGCTACAAAGGCAACCGTCTCTTTGGTACTGGAAGCGTCAGGAATCCAGCACCAGTCAAACCACCTGCAGCCTCACCACTACCAGCCGTCCTGCCTTGACCCAGTTTGCTCCGGGCCAGCTCTCAGCCCTCGGTTCTGCTTCTGACCAGTAATCTACCTGCTCCTCCCCCCCCCCCATTTTCTTTAGGTCTTCCTCCTCTACCGGGAGTCCCTAACCCTCCTGATGACTAGCTGGCTTCCCTTTCTCTCTCTGTCCCCATAGCAACATGAATCTTTTAAGTTAACCACATCCCTTCAAGTACAGAAGGGGAAACCGAGGACCTAAAAAATGTGCACATGCGTGCATGTGTTGACTTACGTGTGTGCGTGTGTGTGTAATTTGTCTCAGTCACAGAAAGTGTAATGGCACACTGTTGCACGAACTCCCTAGGGAAGTGGAGTGGGCTAGTCACAGGTGGTGCTTGAGGCTGTCTGGAAGCCGGGTAGGGCAGCCTAAGCAGGAATCCAGGCCAGGTTTTTCTCCCCACAGGAGAAGCCCCCGTCCTGGCTCCTCAGTCAGGGAGGGAGGGCCTCCAGTGGGGTGGGGGGTGGATCACAGCTGGAAGCCAGGCGCCTTCCCGGGACGGGGGGGGGGGGGGGGGGGGGGGGGGCGGGGGGGGGGGGGGGGGNGGGGGGGGGGGGGGGGGGGGGGGGGGGGGGGGGGGGAGGCAGTTCTCTAAACGCAGCTGTAGAGATCCCACCGCCTCCAGTCCTCCGGTCTCTCTTCCCAGAACACGGGACCAGACCGGGCCACCACTACAGTACTGTGCGCCCAGACATTGGATTCCAGGCCCAGGTGTGGGCAGAGTCCTCCTTCAGAACACCTCCCACAAAAGTGGGCTCTCAGCCACCCCGCTCCACCGTAGCATTTCTGGGGTGAATGAACTAGTTTTAGAAGTTGAAAGTCCCCACCTGAAAGTCTCAGAGTTCACTTGACCCATTCTGCTTCCCTTTGGGCCTACTCAGCTAGATTCCCTGTAGACTAGGGAAAGGCTGACAGGTGGAGCGCAGGCTCTGGTCTGGCCCCCAGCAGGCAGTAACAGGGATGCTTTTAGTGGCCTTGGAGGAGCAGGGCTGAAGTTTAGGACCCCATCTGTAAACAGCAGGATTCCAAAGGTCTGGCCTGATTCTACAGGCCCATGGTGGGTGCTGAGAACGGTGGTAGGGCAGGGGCTCAGAGTCAAGGGAAAGGCCTGGCTCCCTGCCACGCCTCTTGTCTCAGTCCTAGACCCGGGAGGCAACAAAAGCTGCTTCCTGCAGCCCATCTGGAACCAATCCTCCTCCAGAGCCTGCAGCCTCTACCTGGAAAATGGCCTCCTCCTCACTAGCACAGTTTCCCAAACTGAGGGCTGCCACCACCTGCTCCCAGTAGGGAAGCCCTCTGAGATTTCCTCAGACAGACAGGCTTCCTAAGCCCTGATGCAGGAGCTTGGGGGCCTACAGGAAAAGTCTGGATTTGATCTGCCACCCTAACCCACTTCCAGAGGGACACCTGAGTGAGGAAGTGACACACATCTCTCCATCTCCTGGGTGGGGTTTCGAGACTGTAGTCTCCAACTGCCCCAGCTCATAAAGCAGGCATTTTCTAGCATCGTGTAAGGTGTCTGACCCAGTGGCTGCGGATGGAGCCTAGACACGGGCCCTCTCAGTAAGTGCCAGACCAGAAACACGGCTCACCAAATCAGATCTAGTCCCCACCACCATCTTCACCTTCCCTCAAAAGACCCACCAGATGCTGAGGGCTTGAAGACCTGAGCCAGATCCCTGGAAACCTGTGTTAAGAGGAGAGCCAACTAACTCCTGCAAGTTGTTCTGACTCCAGGACTGCAGCTGCATGCATGGGTCCACACTCAATAAATAAACGTAAAAGAAGGAAGAGGAAGGAGAAAAAGAATACCAAGTTCATCACAAAGCAGCCATTGCTCTGCCTCCAAAGGTTCTCCTCACTGTCACTTGCCCCACTGATAGAATGGCTGCCACCTTCAGGGCCAGAAAACCAACAGCAAATCACACTCCACCCACAAGGAAGGAAGGGCTGAGTGCTAAAAGGCCAAGTACACTGTGTACCAGGCCAGGGCCAGGTCTGAAGAGGAACCAGTCCCAGACAGTCCTGAGTAATACTAGGGCACTGAGTTTGAAGGCTAAGCCCGGTGGTGGTGGTGCACACCTTTAATTCCAGCCAGCACTGGGGAAGCAGAGGCAGACAGATCTCTGTGAGTTCAAAGCCAGGTTCTACAGAGTGAGTTCCAGGCCAGCCAGGACTACACAGAGAAACCCCATTTGGGGGTGGGGAGAGTTTGACAGCAAGCATGTGACCAAATTACCTTCAAAAAGCTTGACAATGCCAAGGGAATGCTAGGACGAGTCACTTAGCGCTTCAGTTGACCTGGCTTTCACACAGAGAACATTTTGCAAGGAAGGAAACGCTGCCACCAAGAATGAGGTGTTGGGGCTGGCAAGCTAAGCTCAACCATCAAGAGCACTGGCCGCTGTTCCAGGGGACCAGGGTTAGATTCCCAGCACCCACAAGATGGGCTCCTACAACCATCTGTAACTCTAGTTCAGGTGATCTACTGCCTCCTCAGGCACCAGGCATGCATGTGGCAGACATTTATGCAGGCACCACACCCATGCATGGAGAGATGAGAAACTGCGGGCTCACAGCCTGACCTGAGGCTGTTGGAAGATGGAGTCTGGGTCTGTAGCAGCTGGCCCACCTTAGCATGTATCCACGGCAGATCCTGCCCTCAGCACCCCACACGGTCAATCATTTAATTTCCCGGTGACCCAAGCAGGCAGGTGGCTTACTATTTTTTCCAAAAACAATATTGGAGACAAGAGAGTAAGTTCTTTAAGATCACAGGGCTTCCAGTGGGATCTGAACCCATGGGATGGATGTTGCAAAGGCCTTAGGGCCGAGTAAGATTTAGTACAAACAGCCTGGGTCTTACCTTCAGAGCTAGCATTTTCCAGGGACAAGAGAAGCCAGAGTAAGGAGGAAGTGAGTTTCTAGCAGTGCCCACCCCGGCCCGATACAATGGTGTCTGGAGAGCTCAGACCTGTCAGGTTTCCTGTCTGGACCTGGGTAGGCTGCACTGACCAGGAAGTCCCTAGCTAGGCAGGCAGCCCTGCATACATCCGCCTCCTCAGCCAGCTCCAACTCTAACTCTTTAGCCTGAGCACTCATAGTTAAGGTCACAGTCTCCCCCTCAGGATGCTGTCTGTCTAACAGGCAATGACGGCTTCCTGCATCACTGTTTATCCAGAAATGAGGCTAGACCAGGAGCCAGGGATGCAGAGCCTGGTTCTATCCAAAAGTGGAAGGCACAGACTAACCTTCAAAGGAGTCCTGCTTGGGCACCCTGAGCCAGGCAGGCATCCACAGCATCCCAAACTCCCCTCCCAAAAGCCACCCATACATTTAATGACCTCCTTTGTAGAACGGCTGAGGCAGAGCAGGCAAGACCCCAGGCTGGAAGAACAGCAACCAGTCAGGTGTGGACTTTTGAGCGCCTGCAGACAGTCTGCCTCTGGAAATACGAGTGCCTTCCAAACAAGCCACCCGCATTGACAGGATGGGGTCCTAGGAGAGGACTGGGTCTAACCAGAGCAAAGTGACAAGGTATGTGGCCTCTGTCATTATCTCTGAGCCTGTGGAAGGACTCAGCTGAGCCCACACACCTGCGGTTTTATGGGAATCTAAAAACATTCTCCCAGCTCTAAAGCCCCCCCCCCCAAGCTCCTGCTCCCACCCCAGCCTATTCTCTAGAAACCCAGAGAAGGAAAAACATCTTCCTGCTCCTGTCAACAGCCCACTGTTAGCCTATCCTGGGGTACAACTGGAGAGTGGTGGGACCTGGAAGCCGAGGTTCCCAAATCCAGCACCCAATCCACAGCCGCTGGGGGTATGCCCACCCTCAGCCCTCACACCAGCAGTGGGCCTCATCTGAGTGGAGGAAATGACCCTTTCACAGTGGGCAGGAGCCAGGCTGGAGCTTCCCCAGGAGATCCCCTCAGCTACCCAGGCTGCTTCCTTCTCTGGCAGAATCAGAATGCCTAGCATGTGATGCTCCCCAGATGCCAGGGTCCCACTTCAGCAACAGCCAGAAGCTCAGGTCCCAGGCCCTAGAGAGGTGAGCTCCACTGCCTATCAGCAGCACTGGCCCTCACTATTCTCCAGTTCTTGACGCCTGTGCTCCTGTCGGCCCAGATGGCCAGGCCTGAAGGTATGCCCTCTTTCTCTGCTTCTTCCCCATGCCCTGACCCAAAAAGCCTGCCCAGTTCCAGGTGGGCCCCAACACAGCCCTCGTGTCCTCTTCCCAGCCCCACCAATGGCCCAGTCTCAGGTCTTCAGCTCCTCCTCTCCACCCTGTGAAGGATGCAGACTGATCTACAACACCCACCAGGCCACCAGAGGAGGTACCAGATGGTCTCAGTGTGAGGTCAGAGCCCTCCTCCTTTCTCGGGCATGCCAGCCTGGTCATCTGTGAACCCTGTAGGCCTGGCACTGGCCTAGGTTCCAAGGGGAGGGGCCTCACTGCTCTCTGCAGAGCCCAGGGAAGAGGATGGCTGACTTAGCCCTGCAGCTGATGCCCGGTAGCCCAGGTGGGAGTTGCAAGGATTAGGGATAGGCTTCGGAGTAAGAGTTAGCTCACTGGTGCTGGGTGGGAAGGCTGAGGGCCGTATTGTACCTTTCGGGGCCTCCTAGGAGAGCTGCAGAGAACAGTGGATGGCAACCTCAGTGGGTTTCTTGAGAGGAGATCCCAGCACCAGAGCAGACTCAAGTTTGGGAGAGGTGGTGGCAGCCCTGGAAAGAAGTAGAGGAACCCACCTGACCCACAGTCAGAGAGAACTGAGGAGAAATCCTGGAAGACTGTGGGGAGGAGGCGTCAAAGGCATGGAGCTAGAAGGCTATATAGGAGTCAACAAGGGAGAGAGCAGGCTGTATTCTGAGAGGGGAAACAGCGTAAAGGGACAGGGGACATGGAGAGCTGAGGGAGCAAAGGGTGAGCTGGGGACTCAGGGGCAGGTCTGGGTGTTTGAAGGAGGAAATCAAGATCAGAGACAGGGAGAGGCTGCCCTGGGGCCTGGCTTGAGGCTTAGTTCTATCAGAAGGCTGGGTTACTACTAATAAATCAAAGGCCCTCTCTGGTCTTCACTCTGCAACCATGAAAGGGCTGGGTCTCACGATGTAAGCCTACAGGTGCATGGCTGGGTTGAGGTGCTCACTCTGGAATATACTTCGGGGTCCCAGCATCACTAAACCTAAATCTGCGGGCAATGTGTGTGGGGGGGTGAATTTTTTTTTGGAAGGAGTAAGGGCTAAATCTAGGTCTTGGAGAATGCTATGTCCAAGAGCTCTATGAACAAGCAAGAACTCCAGCCCAGTATTTACTTTTTCCACCCTAAAATTCTAGGCAGTCTGGCTATGCAGCACAAGGTCGCCTCAAACTTAGAATCCCCAGCCTCGACCCTAAGCACTGGCAAGCCAACGCAGTCGGCCCCAGGCCCTTTGCAGGCCCGAAGCATCTCCGCTGCTGTGCTCTGACCCTGCACCACACATTCGGAGCCCTTGCATGACCACCTGAACCCAGGTCACTCTGCCGCAGTCTTCCTGAGATGTACTTCTGTTATGATTCATTTCCTTCAACTTTCAGACCTCCTGAAACCCTTTTATTTGTGTATTTGAGTGTTTCCTAGATGTTCCCCTACAAACCTTAACAGCCAGGTCCCAGTGCAGACAGAGCTCAGTGTCTCATGAATGTGGTAAGGGAAGGAAGCCGGGCTCGAAGCTGGCATTCTCAGGACAGCCGTGGGCTCAGAGGTAACCGACTTTGTCTCTCTTCTCAAGATCTGGCTTGCTGGAGGGATTATGTTCTCAAGGCAGCCTGGGGCTAGTCAGGCCAGGGTACACTCCTGGCTCTTCGCAAGAATGGTTGAAAGTCAGCACTTATGAATGAATGAATGAATGAATGAATGAATGCCTTTCCTTTGCCATCTGCCTTTGATCAAGTCTCTGGCCACAGATCGTGCCTCCTGGTTGGCCTGGGTACGCCGCCAGGGCCTCGAACAATGAGTGTCTGTGCTCAGTCCCATGAGGGAAGCGGGAGCCACTGGAGGAGAAGAAGCAGGAGCCTGGGGACCACCTGACCTCACAGCTGGCATCCTAAGGCCAGGGAGGAGTGAAATGCAGCTTCTACCTCCTTCACCCCTCAAGGCCCCTGAGAGTGAGAACAATGAACCCTGCCACCACCCTGGGAACAGCTTTTGGCCTGGAAATTCTACCAGGGGCAAGAGGAAGGGCTGGGGCCCTACAGTTTCAGCGCCTGCTCAAACAGGAAGGAACAGAAGGTTTGGGGCCAAGGAAAACAAGTTCAAGGTCACCCTGGAACTAGCAAGTCCGAGCTAAGCCTTGTACATCCCCAGATGAATCTTTCTGTTGATTAATGGTCAGCGCACGTGAATGGGAAGAGTGTGGCCAGGACCACCCACTAGGCATGACAGAAAGTAAAATTTGTCCAGCCTCCTCTGCCAAACCTGGCAGAAAGGGGACTCACTACTTTACAGGACCAGTCCCTGGCCTTTCTCACAGAATTGTGTTCCACACGTAGGAACTGAAAAATGTTTTGGGGACCTCCCCATCCTCTAACCAGGGTGCAGGTCTGGGGACTACTCAGGGTTCTCCCCCTTCCCAGCAACAGGCTAGTGCTGCAGGCTCCCCAAGGAGCAGTCAGTGGTAGACATTGCAGGTCCCTCTTGACTACAATGCTGAGGCAGGGGACTGACCTCTGGCTGGTCCTCTCCGAGAGCCCGGAAGATATAAGCAAGAGTCCTGACACGGTCTCAGTGCCACTGAGTCCCTTTGCACCCTGCACCAGGGACATCCTGGGACATAGAGGCCTCAGAATAGCCCCTGAATGCCTTGGCCCTCCTCGTCCCTACCATCCTTGCCCCAGGAAGATGGACGGTAATGCCGGAACTTTCTGGACCTGCACTCTCTGGCCTTGGTTTAGCGAGCCCCCCTGTTGGGTCCACTTAAACTGGCTTCCATGCATACACATCTCCCTCCACTCCCAGCCTACTAGCTCTTTCGAGGTCCAGCCAGGCCAGCAACTACTCAGCAGCCAGGACCCACTGGCTAGTGCATCCCTTGTCAGGAGAAGCACCCCGTCAAAGTCTTTGTCTTATACCTAAGCCTGGGGCTTTTAGATGGTCTAGGGTGTATATTAGAATGGCAGGTTCCCAGGCCCACCTCAGAGTCTGGGTTAGCTACCCTGGAGAAGGGACTCACTCTGTGGAGTGAGGACTTCCTGAAGCTCCCAGAGACCCTGCCTCATCATTCAAGCACCAAGAGTACAGATATAAGCCCCCATGCTGGGCTGTGCTGGGCACTTCTGCAGCAGGAGATGGGCCATGGATGATTCTGAAGGTCACACCTATTGTCTTCGTAGGCTCTGTGTGGAGCTCCCAACAGAAATGATCATACGGTCTGTTCCCCACACCGTCACCCATGTGCCTCACAGCGTACAAGACCATGTGACACCCAGAACAGTTTGCAGAGTTACCCTACTGACACCCCAGGTTCCCCCAAAGTGGTCTGGAGTAAGGGGCCCAGCGGGTCAGCTCAGGTCAGGAAGCACCCTGACTGGCCCCCTTTGTCCTGGTCTCTGTGTTCCCTGACTTGACCAGGTCCTGGGCTGATATCCCCTTACGCCTCTGATAGGCACGGTATCCCTTACCAGACTAAGAGAGACACAGTCTCATCCAAGACAGCATGAACTCCAGTCACCCTCCCCCTGTGCTGAACACAGCTGGCACTAGAGGTCAGGCCCAGAGGGGTGGCATGAACAGGGTCACATGGCCCCCACTCGGTCTCTGCCAGACAGCGTTCGTTCATTTAGTGAGCACTTATAAAGCCCTCTGGAGTGGCCACGAGGACTGTCAGCCACAGGCACAGCGTTGGTGAGTGATAAAGACCCGGGCTCGACAGCCTGCTCCCTGTAGAGTCCCACACTGTTCCAGTGTTTATCACTGTTCCCAGGTTACTAAGCTGCTGACTGACGACCAAGGGCAAAGGAAGCAGAGCTGCGTACAAATCCAGTGTCTTTTAGCAACAAGGCTGAGGTCCAGATCTGGTCCTAGCCAGGCCAGGGGCATCACCAGTCTCTACTCTTCACCTCCCCTACTCCCTAGACTCGCCAGTCCCAACGCGCATCAGTCTCTCTGCAGTCTCCTGTGACCCAGGATACAATCTCCAGCATCCAGCATGTCCAGCAGCCTCCATCTTCACAAGCATCACTCAGGGCTTTGGAGCCACTGCGTCTAGCTCTGGAGAGCCCACAGCACTCAGCTGTCCCCCGACACACACATGCTCTTTCACATCTAGAGTCCACTTTGATTTAGCAAGCAACCTCCAGGGCCTGCTGGGGCCCCTCTTCTGACACACCTCTCAAGCTGCCTGATCGACCCCACTCACCCGTCCTTTCCACAAAAGTAGCTCCTACCTTTGCAGGCTCTGAACTCCACCCTCTCTCCCAGGGGACACTCCTTCTCAATGCACTGTGCAGTGAGACTCATCGCACACCTGTCTCCGCTGGCACAAGGGACTCTCCCTGAGGGTCAAGTCCCTGTCTGCCTGGCTCATCACCTGGCAACCTCACAAGCCAGTGCTGAGAGTCATATGGCCAATGTCATTTAGGAGGTGGGTGGGCCAAAGCACTGTGTACATGTGTGCACACATGTGCGTGTACTCTGAGTATACAGGAAAAACACTGGGTACATGTGTACACACATGTGCGTGTACTCTGAGTATACAGGAAAAACACTGGGTACATGTGTGCACATGTGTGTGTATTCTGAGTATACAGAAAAGCACTGGGTATATGTGCACACATGTGTGTACTCTGAGTATATGGAAAAACACTGGGTACATGTGAGCACACATGTGTATACTCTGGAGTATACAGAAAAGCACTGGGTACATGTGTGCACACGTGTGTATACTCTGGAGTATACAAAAAAGCACTGGGTACATGTGCACACATGTGTGTACTCTGGAGTATACAGAAAAGCACTGGGCACATGTGTGCACGTGTGTGTACTCTTGAGTATACAAAAAAGCACTGAGCACATGTGTGCACACATGTGTGTACTCTGAGTATCTGGAGTATATAGAAAAGCACTGGGCACATGTGTGCACACATGCTTGTGTACTCTGGAGTATACAGAAAAGCACTGGGTACATGTATGCACACATGTGTGTACTCTGGAGTATACAGAAAAGCACTGGCTACATGTGTGCACACATGTGTGTACTCTGGAGGCCCTCAGACCTCAGACCTCCAGCCCTGGCATCATGACCCTTCTAAGCTGTTGGCAAAGCAGATCAGAGGCCCTGCATCTCCGCCGCAGAGCAGAAATGATTCGTCTTCCCCCCAGCCCATGCTTCACAACCCATCGATGGCTTTCACTTCCCCGCTAGCTTTCACGGGAGCGGCGCCTTTCTGCCATTTAATAATGCATTTGGCTCACTGCTTCTCTCCCAGGAGAAAACCTAGACTTGGCTCCCACTCCACACAGGCCGTGTGTCACTCAGGAACTCATTTAAAGCCTGAACCTTGAACCTCACATTTAGGCTTAGCGGGCAGGGCCCACTGCTCTCGCCTCCCTCTCGCCTTCATCTGTGGGCTGGGAAGTGCTGGTGCCCTGGCGCCTTTCAAGGCTTGTTCTGAGGCAGGAGTCACCTCTGTCCTTCTGGCACCCAACCCCACATACGCCAAGGGAGCGTGCGTGCCACGTTCAGAGGCGACTTTATATGTCACAGGACTGTCTCCTTTCATGTTCACCAAAACCTTTAGAAGCCAAAGGGCACTGGAACCCTTGACAGAGAAAAAAGGCCTTGGCCACTGGGAGCCTCCCTTAGGTTGCATTGCAAGCTGGTGGTGGCTTCCAGGAAGTGGGGGCTGCAGGGAGCACAGGGCTCCTCGCTGAGCTGTGCAGGCAGAGGAAGCCCAGAGAGTTAGGTGCTGGCAGCCTGAGAGCCACAGTCTCACCTCCTGTGAGACTAAGTCCCCCTCCTGTGGGCTAAGTCCCCTGACTTAATGGCTGGATTCACAATTCTGCTCCACAGACGGGCTTCCTCCCAGGACTATCACGTGACTGGATGAGGCACCATATGGGAAGCTGCCTTGTAAACTAGCCAGTCCCAGCGCACGTCATTTTTGCATGTCAGAACAGTGGACTCAAGGAGCCCTGGCAGCTCCAGGTGACATATGACCCAAAAGCTCAGACCCAGGCAGAAGATGAGACCCCCCTGCTCAAACCACAAGCAGCTCCCTCACCTGACACCAGCCCCCTGCTTGGTACAGTCACTCCAGGTGGCCTGGGCCAGGCCCCCTCTGCCAGCCATCCCTTCTCCCCTCCCTCTCCTGCTCTGCGAAGTTTCTGCTTCTACTTTATAGTTTCCGTGGCAACCACCTCTGGTTTTGATTGTTTTCCTCTCCTCTGTCACTCTGGCATCTTAGGATCAAGGCAAAACGAGAATGATTGGGGCAGGAGGCCTGGCCTAGAGCAAGAGCATACAGCAAGATGCAGGGTTGGGATGACCTCTCACCTGAGGGCAGTCCTTGAGAGGACTCTCAGAAGAGCCTGTACTATGCAGTGGACCCGCTAAGGTGTCTCCGCCCTCAGGACACCCTTCCCTCACCAAGGCCATGTTCCAAAGTCCCTGCTCACAGAAGTCTTTACTGACACCCCATGCAACTGTCCTTGGAGTGCCTGCCTGCTCTTCACTGTCCTGACCGCTCTCTCAGAGCCACGGGCAAGGCTAACAGTTCCTCCCTTCCCTCTCTCCTCTCTGGGGCTCGGCAGGAACCAGCGCACAGTAGGTCCTCAAAAGGTAGCCCCAAGCCTGAGGATTCCCATCCCGCTTCAATCAACACTAGGTGAAGTGAGACTCAAGTGAGTTTGGGGGCTGAGAGAGCCTGGCATATTCTCTAGGTCTGTGTGGACTCCGGTGTTATTTTTAGTCCCTGAGCCAGGGCCATCTAGTGAGCAGCCCAGAGGCTCCTTGACCCACTCTCACAATGGCTCTCTTTCTCCACCTGCTGACCTCCTGAGGCATTGATGCCAGCATGCAGACAGCTCAGGAGCAAGCCCGTCTCCAGCCCTGCCTACAAGCCGCCTCTCCAACCCCTCCCACTCACAGGCACAAGTGTACACATGGATACATACACATGCACACAGTGTGCATTCATACTCAAATGCACGCGTAGGCACCCATGTGTGTGCACAGTGACTAACATGCCAGGACCCAGGGCTTCACTGGAGCCTGATGTGCCCTCTCTTGGGAGGGACAGCAGTCTGGCGCTCTAAGGCTCCCAAAAGCACCAGCAGAAGTGCAGCCATCAGGGAGGCATGCTGACAGGAACAGCGCCCTCTTGGCCTGACCTGGCATGAGGATATCCTAGGTCTTCTTAGGTTGTCACTGTTTCCTTCCTCCTGGGTGTCCTATACCCCACACCCACCAGCAAGGGGCGTCCCTCCTTTCCCTATGGAGCTGATGGTGCACCCCACCTTCTGCCAGCCCAGACCTGCACGTCACTCCAAATGGCTCACCTGCCCAGGCTTGTGCTAGGACAGGTGTGGCCGGTGACAATGCACAAGGCTGCCCAGGGCCACGGTATCTTAGTGTGGGGTTCCTGTGCCGAAGGCTGTCTCATCCCCTCCGAAAACCTACCATGGCAGGTGCTGCTGGGCCCAGAGAGAGGGGTAAAACCCCAAACCTGAGCCCTCATAAAGCCAAGTCTAGCCAGTCACGGCCTCTGCCCCACACTGCTGCTCCTGCCCCCTCTTCTCATAGCTCAGTGCTCCAGGGTCCCCACGACTGCTGTTGAGAAGCTGAGCTTTTAGCATCTACCCTGAGGTGTATGGGGGCAATTCCCAGGAACTGGTACTTGAAAGCCCAAGACTAGAAAGGGTCAGTGTGTGAGCCCAAGAGGGCTCCAATACAGTCCCTGTCCCCAGAGAGCCGATAATTTAGTGACGTGTGTGTACTCCCCCAGGGGCATGAAGACAGGGGCTGCAGCTAAGGAAGAGAAGACATTTAGGAGGTAATCCAGGAAGGCTTCCCAGAGGAGGTAGCAGCTGGGCTACCTGGCTGGTGTGGGGTATAAAGTGAGCCCACTGAGTTTCGTGGACAGGGTTTGATGCAGCCCAGGCAAGCTTCCAATTTACTATGTAGCTGAGGAGAACCTCAAACCTCTGACTTTCCAGCCTCTAATTCTTGAGTGCTGGGAAGGTATGTGCTACTATGCCTGATTTTATTCAGTACTGGGGAGGGAACTCGGAGCCCCTACACACTAGGCAAGCACTCTATGAACTGAACCACATCCCCAAGCCAGGACTGAGGTCAACTGAAGCCTGCCGGCAACAGCTCCCTTCCAGCTGTAGAGAGGGTTTGGGGCACTCACTGAGGCTTTTAGGCACAGACTGAGGCACTTTCAGGCCAGGTCCTGAGGACACCTCTGTCACGGCAGTGCCCAAGGGTGCCACAGTGGGGTAGAGTCTGCCAGATCTTGAACTCCTACAGGAAAGAACGTCTTTGAGCTACCTGTACAACCTACCCCAGTGTCAGCCAGGAAGTTCTTCCCCCTATCTAACCTATATCTCTCTTGCTGAAATGTACACCCACCTTGCTGTGGAGACAGGAATAACAAAGGCCAGAGGCTGAGCCTTACTGGTTGTTTGGAGAGCAGAGAAGGTAGCAGAGGGGGGGGGAGAGGTCGATGGGCAGAGACACAGCCCCTGGCGCTGAGGAGAATGGACAAGGCGCTCTTTGTGTGCATGATTAATTTACAGGCCTGGGGAGGGCCACAGAAACGTCCTGCACGCCTCAGAGGCTTCCCTGACCCAATTTAGAAGCTCTGTTTATTGTGCTGCCCCTGTCAAACCTTCCCGGCGAGGTCTCTATTCCCAGCGTGCCCGTGAATTTCCCGGGGGTTTAATCCTACACAATCTGAGAACGATTTATTAAGAAGATTAAAACCCCCAAATATGCTTCTGCATGGTCTACGAAACGTGGCAAATTGATGGTTGGCCATGGGCAGACTTCCTCCAGCAGACAGATCCCGCTGCAGAGCTGTGGGAGCAGGGAGAGGTGTGGGGTGTGGGCCCCCAGGCAGAGGAGTCTAGGGCAACAGTGTGGGCTAGGATGCAGTCACGTGGTAGTGTGCTTGCCGAGCATGCCTAGACCCTGGTCCCATCCCAGCACCAAATCAGCCACACAAAGTGTGAGGCCAGCATGGGCTATATGAGACCCTTACCCAAAAAATAAAAAAATAAAAATAAATAAAAAATAAAAATTAAAAAAAAAATAAAAAGAACTCCAGAACCCTAGAGAGTGGGCAGTGCCGAGAGTGGGGCCCTGGATTCAAAGATCTCGCAGCCACTGTGGCCACTGTTCCTCTTCCACGCAGCTCCCTGGGCCACTCAACCCTCCTTCTAGAGTGGAGCTCTTCGTGTCCCATTCTGAGCCCTTCTTTCCCCACCGGACCCTGAGGTCTCCTGGAGGAGGTAGGGGCTAGGTCCTCCTACCAGGGAGGGACTTTTCATTCCCACCCTTCCTGGGATGTGGACCAGGGCAGGCCTCACTGGAGCAAAGCTGAAGAGAAGAGAGGAATGAGGGGTCCCAGCCGGTCCTTGGAGGCTCAGGGAAGACGGCTCCTGGGGACCTGAGCTGACTGCACAGCCCTGCAGGCCACTTCCATCCAGACTTTGTTAAACTCCACGCATAACTCATGTGCCTAGGCCAGGAAACAAAGACTGGAAGGGCTGGGGTTCAAACCCAGAGTCTACCCCAGCATGTAAGTCTGAGCCTCTGGATCTCCCACCTCGGTCCTTAGCTGAGATGCCTCTGTCTCCATGACGACTCTTGGTGGGCTCAAATCCACTCTCCACATCCCTCAGCTAGCCTCCAGCTTCATTATCTCAAAACCGGTTGTTTTTCAGGTCTGACCTTGAACCCAAACTGACGTCGAAAAAGCCTGACACGGGACCCACTCCCCTCTGTGTTTTCTCTACGGTCTTCTCGGGAGCCGCCTGCTTGCTGGACTCTAGTTCCTTTTTAAAATAAGCTAATTTTCCCTGTTTCTTATTTCCAAATTCTCAAGATCTACATTCAATGCCATTTCCACAAAGCCTTCCCAGGATGGAAAATCAACTTACTGCAGGAGAGGGGCTCTCTCTGGTCGAGCCACTGAGTATGCAGCCCATGCCCCACCCCACCCCCACCCCAGACACTCCTGGAAGACAGGCTGTCACTGCTTGGTGCAGGAAGCAAGAGTACTTGCCCACTGTGGTCTACCTGAAGAGACTGTTGGTCCCTGATAGTAAGGGTGACCAGAGCAGCCTGTGCCAGCCTGTGGACCCTCTTCCCTGGTCACAGTGAGAATGCTTCGTGATAAAGCCTATCAACCTCTTTATAGAGAAACCTATTTAAAATGCATAAGATATGGATCTCTGTGAGTTCGAGGCCAGTCTGGTCTACAGAGTTAGTTCTGGGACAGTCAGGATTGTTTGACAAAGAAACCTTGTCTCAAAAAGCTGTCCCTTCTCCACCCGAAAAAAGGCACAAGGTAAACCATGGGGGCCAGGGACTGTGGGATGGTTCCATGGGTATAAATATCAAGACTGAGAACCTGAGTTCTGATCCCCAGAGGCCATGTCAAAGCAGGGTGCAGCAATGCAAGCACACACTTTTGTGATCTCAGCACCTCTATAAGGTAGGAGAGAAGAGACAAGACTGCGTAGAACTCCCCAGTCACTGAGCCTGCAGCCAAGAGACCCTAAAATGTGCTTATCGAGTTAGTCAAGAAGGAAAGGTGAGAACCCCACCCACACTATCCTCTGATCCCACAAGCGGGCTGGGGCACATGGGCACCCATACCACCTCCCACATAAACAAATACAAATAAGCACACATACCATACACACAAACACACACCATACACTCATACCACACACACTCTCCCCCATACACACTCACCACACACACACACACACACACACACACACACACACACACAATAAGCGTACACTGGACTAGAAAGGAAAGCAATGGCACTACAGTGTGCTTATCAAGTACTCTCTAGAACACTGCAGTGATTTGTGCTTTTTTTATCTGCGCCTGCAATCCTGAGATCTAGAGCTAATAACGACTGTCATTTTGAGGTGTGATGAGCAAAAACAGTATTATTTCAAGATATCCACAGCTAACCTATAACACAGAAGTGGTGATTCCTACAAAATCACTGCATGGAGAATGCTAGGGCGGCTTATCGCCTACAACGATAATTGAAGGGATTGCCGGCTATAATTGTAATTAGAGGTTAGGGGAATGAAGGCGGGGTAGGAATCTTTTCTCCTGCTCCAGGGTTTAGTGCTCTGGGACTCATGCAGAGACTCCGGGTGAGAGCCCTGAGGTGGCATGTGGAGTGGGGGTGGACTTGTCCTGGACCAGATTCTGGCTGTGTGACCTGGAAGCCTCTGTCTCTGCTCTACCACTGTGGTCCCAGCACCAAGCACCCAAGCCTGTTCCTGGTATGGCTGCCCTCGTGGTTGCCAAAGCCCCCCAATGACTCAGGCTTGACTGAAGATGGGCAAAATCATCCCTTGAGAAGCTTTGCCTGGACAGTCCCCGCCACTCCTCAGGGAACTTGTTTTATGTCCCAAAAGAACAAGGCTGACAGGGAATAAATTGCCAGGGAAGACTGGAGTGGAGTGGGCTCCGACTGTCTGCACGGCGCCCGCCCAGCCGTCCCGATGTACCCACTGCTGTCTGCCCTGCGGAGAGAGGAACGCACCATCAATTACCCGGGGAGAAGGGGCGCCATGAGGACGCGCCCAAGCACTGCACAGGGAGCAAGTCCCTGGCTGCCAGGCTCTCCTCCTCTTTGATGACAGCAGGGTCACTTTCCAATGTGGGGGGAAGAAAAGCGGGGGGGGGGGGCTTGCTCACATCTCTGAGGAGATGCTCTTTAGAGACAGCCTTCTCCAAGGAAGGGACATCTACAGGTCACGTCCCCCTACCCAGACACACCTTGAGCCTGTTTTGAACACGTGAGCTGTCCTAGGGATGCATCTCTGTCTTGTGCACACCCCACCGCCCACTCTAGCCACACCCACAGTCCACTGTAGCCACACCCACAGCCCCTGTAGCCACACCCCACAGCCCGTTCTAGCCACACCCACAGCCCACTCCAGCCATCACTAGGGCCCAGGTAATTTACACTGACTTCACGCCACCTTCACAGAAGCTACCTAATAACTGTCTCAAGCAGCCCTCCTACCAGGCCTAAGGAGGACACTACAATTGTCACGTTGTTAAGATACAGGAGGACTAGAGAGGGAATGTGACTGGCTTAAGGAGGCACAGCTGACCACTGACAGGGTCAGGTCAAAGCCTAGTTGATCTGACTTCAAACACAGACAGCCAGAATGTTCAAAGGTTCCCGTCCACAGTTCTGCCAAGGGTCTCCTTGGAACCTAGAGACCTGGGTCTTCATCCTCATGCTTCCCACGAGCCCTATTCCTGCCTGCTCCAGAGCACAGCCCCTGGTCCTTATCCTCACAACAGGGTCTTTCAGAACTTCCTGCCAGTCAGCAGCACTCCATCTTCTTACCCGCGGCCAGACCCAGGCACCCTGCAGGTACGTCTTCAAGTCTAAAGGACGGTCCTGCTGTAGAGCTAGATGCCCCCCATCCACTTCACGCCGGGTCCGATTCCTATCATCCTTAGGCAGGAATATCTCTCTTGAACGGGAAGGGGTCCACCTAGACCAGACCACCCTGGTGCCCAAGCTGGCCCAGTAATGGCATTGTAGATGCTGCAGCCTAGTAACATCCAGATCCAGAGTCTCAGCCCAGCTGGAGCTCCCCTGCAGATACACAGGTCTCCAGAAGAGCACGGAAGGGCCAGGCTCAAGACCAGGAAGATGGCTCAGTGGGTAAAAGAACTTGGGGCCAACCAAGCCTGACAGCCTGAGTTTGATCCCCAGAGCCCACATGATCCTTGGAACTTACATGGTAGAAGGAAAGAATCAACGCCTGAAAGTTGTTCTCTAACTCCCACATTTATGCCATGGCATGCAC
The DNA here is from genome assembly GCF_014885135.2 of Alexandromys fortis. Classification (NCBI taxonomy): domain Eukaryota; kingdom Metazoa; phylum Chordata; class Mammalia; order Rodentia; family Cricetidae; genus Alexandromys; species Alexandromys fortis. The sequence goes on along the minus strand of NW_026068141.1, from coordinate 829,124 downwards.
ACACGTATGTGCACATACAAAATAAAATTTAAAAGTAATGGGTGGGGGTAGGCATAAGTTTAAGTTGCAAGAACTTCTACTCCAGACACACTACAGGATTACGATCAGGGTCATTCCCGGTGACTTCCCCACACTGGCCGCTCTCCTAGCAACGTGCTTCCTCCAGACAGTGGGTCACCGATACTGAGACTGATGAGACCCAGAAAGAAGACCCCTGAAACAGTAGGAGGCTCAGGACCACTTATCAAACTATGGCTGCCGGTGCACAGACCACAGACACAGGCAGCGAGAAAGAGAGTTCCATGTCCAAACTCTCCGGAAGAGCTCTGGAGACCGGAAGAGGTCTCCAAAATGTCTTCCTGAGCAAAAGGTAAAACTTGCCGGAAGGTAAAATGATTATTCCTTAGAAAGTTTAAGAGGCACAGCTTTTTTTAAAATATTTTTTGTGGTCTATTTAACTTTATTTTATGTGCATTGGTGTGAAGGTTTCAGATCCCCTGCAACTGGATCTCCAGACAGTTGTGAGCTGCCATGTGGGTGCTGGGTATTGAACCCAGGTCCTCTGGAATCTGGAAGAGCAGTCAGTGCTCTTAACCACTGAGCCATCTCTCCAGCCCTGAGGCACAGCTTCTTATGGCTTTATGTGTCCATGAACTTGTGAGACAGCGTGAAGAAAAGCACTCTCAAACGCCTCTCCTATGGGAGGGGTTCTGCTTCCAGGTTCCACCACCCAAGTCCTCTCCAGGCCTGATCAGCTGTGCTTGAGACTGTGCCCAATGATTCTCATCCAGAACCCACAGCAGTCAGAACGGCTTCAGCCTCCATGATAAGCAAACAGGCAAATGTTAAAATCCACAGAATAAAGACAAGTAAAATTCATAAAATATGTATCTCCAAGAGCTGGACACTTGCTTGGTACAGGCCTTTGACCCCAACCGTTACAAAGTTGGGGTAGGTGGATCACTATTAATTATGAGTTCAAGGTCTGGGCTACACAGTGAAACCCTGTCTCAAAAACACCAAAGGGGAGGGAAGAAAAAAGGTCAAATAAAAATTCCTCAGGTGAGCGCTCACAAACGCGTGTAGATGTGTAAGGACACCTACGTGGTCCTGTGCGTGGTGACAGGGATAACAGTGACTAGTATCCAGTGACTATTAGGGTCACTCCTAAGGAGAGGACACTGACCAGAGCAAGGCGAGGGTGCAGAAGCCCACACACAGCGAGGCAAAATGCACCCTGGATCTCAGGACAGACCTCGGGATGGAGTTAAACAAGAGGCAGACTTGGTTCCCATTTCTCAATGTTTATCTTTTCCAGTTCTGGGGGTTAAATGTGGGGTTCTGTGCCTTTAGACAAGAGCTCTACCAGTGCCTAGACCCCAGCACAGTCTGCAATGTTTGCTTTGATTTTAAATACATAAGTCCTGGAATATGCTATTTTTATATACCAGAAACCAGATTATGACGGGGGAAGCTTAGGGTGGGTGAGGCTACGCATGGGGAGGGCAGCGAAGAACACGCTTCATACTCTTGGCTCATTTTTCTTGGGAACCTAAAATTGCTATAAAAAGTAAAATCTATTAAAAGAAAAAAGAACTGAAAATCTTTAGAAATTAAAAACACAAGACAACATTGTCCCCAAAGTCAGGGCTGCTGGGTTAAGTCTCCAGGGGCGGGACTTAGCATTCTTTGGCAAGCCCCAAATTCCAGCCTGATTCAAGCTAGGAGACGAACAGGAAATTGGAACCTTATCCCAAAGTTGGGTCTCCCTGGAAAGTTGTGTTTGGGGTATTTTCATTTCTTGTCCAACCAGAGCGTTCTCACACCTTCAGTTGAAGCTGTTCCAATGCCATTCAGAAGCCCCGAAGCACAGGCCATCTGAGCAGAGAGTGTTCCGCTTACGGATCTCTGCAGTTTATGGAACCCACCAGTGCCTAGCACAAGGCAGGAACTCATTAAACATGAACAGAGCCAATGGGTGCCCTTCAGTTCACAGGAGTAGTCTCAAAGCCCTGAAACCCTGTCTAGACAGCTCCCTGGGTCACTCCTCCAGCCTTGAATTATCATTCCCCTTGCTCACCTTCACAGCTTCTGAGCCTACACTCTGATTGAGGCCACCAGCCTCATAGCCCAGTTTGCTTAGAAGCAGAGATACACACCACACACACACACACACACACACACACACACACACACACACACTCGCCCTGCCACTACAGCCCCCAATGGACAACACACTCGTCAGGAATCCCAGTGAAGAGGAGCTACCAGATTTGAACGTCAAGGCCTTCTTATTGCTGTCATATAGATAAGTAATTCTCCTAAGACTAAACAACAGGGTCAGACAGTGGTGACTCGTGCAGTAATCCAGCATTTGGGAGGGTGTGGCAGGATTCTGAGCTGGAGGCAATCCTGGACTACACCCCAAAAACCCTGTCTTGAAAATGAATAGAGACTACAGAGTTGGCTCAGTGATGTTTTGTTTGTTTGTTTGTTTGGTTTTGCAAGACAGATTTCTCTGTGTAACAGTCCTAGCTGTCCTGGAACTAGCTTTTGTAGACCAGGCTGACCTCGAACTCAGAGATCTGTCTACCTCTGCCTCCATAGTGCTGGGATTAAAGGCATGTGCCACCACTACCGGACTATGGCTCAGTGGTTAAGAGCACTGGCTGCTTTAGAAGACCCAGGTTCAATTCTCAGCACCCCATGGCAACTCACAATATTTGTTAAGTCCAATTCCAGAGAATCTGATGCCTTCTTTTGGCCTCTGCAGGAACCAGGCACACACATGCTGTACAGACAGACATACATGCAGGCAAAATACCCATATACATTATACACACACACACACACACACACACACTATTTATTTTTCCCCGTATATAAGGTTTCTCTGTGCTGTGTAGCCCTGGCTGTTCTGGAACTCCTCCTGTAGACCAGCACTGCTGAGGGCTGATATTAAAGGCATGTGTTACCACCACCTGACTTTTTTTTTTCTTTTTAAGAAGTAAAAATAACAGAACTAGGAGTGTGGCTCAGTGATAGAAACACTTGCACCACGCGGATGAAGCCTTGGGCTCCAGCCCCAAATGAATAAGCAGAGAGAACAAACAAGCACTAGACAGGCCCCATGCATCACCCAGGGCTACAGGTCTGATTTAGCCCAGACCCTGCCCAAGGGAAGTCTAGGGGATGATAGCCCAGAATCCCGAGTAGACACCATTTAATTTGGGTGTGTGAGAGGAGGGAGGTGCCTCTAGTTTGACAATCAGGAGTTGGCCTTGGGCATGCCCAGCCATTACCATCTGCAAAATAGGGCTGAGAACTGCTAGCCACCCACCTAGCAAGGACCACACAAAGCTCAAGTGAAGCAGACAGGACCCAGGCAGGAAGCACTGCCCTAACCCCAACACCTTTTCTGGGAGTCTCCTTCTGTAGCCCTGGCTTCTGTAGTCCTGGAACTAACTACATAGACCAAGCGGGCCTCAAACTGGGATTAAAGGCACGTCACTTCAAACAGCCTTAACCTTGAACACTCTATCCTCCCAAGTCAAACACCGGTGCCTAGGACAGGGTGGCTAGACCCTCTGATACTCTGTACTCTCCTGGTTTGGAGACTCCATGTCCTGTGTCCTGGGAACCCCTCCCTCCTGGCCTGGTCACCCAACCAACAGGCTGGCCTTTCTGAAGATCAACTCACCTGACAGATGTTAACTGAGAGCCTTGAGGAGGTAGAAAGTCAAGCAGAGAAGGGCCCTTGAGAGCTTCCATCCCAAGGGAACACATAAACAAGCCATAAGAAATCGGAACAGCTGAGGTGCGCTGAAGGGGCCTGACGTGTGCCATGGTACTCCAAGCTACTCCGTGGCTATGGTGGGGAGGCTGGCTCAGTCAACCCCCATCCCCCTGCCACCTACTCTATACTCCTTCCCTCAAGAGAAGAAAAATGTTTTAAATTAATAAATGGTTTCTTTACCATCCTGTGTTCATACAGATGAAACTCATTTTGGACTTCAATCAGGAAAAGTAGCTAAACCTGAAGTTATATTTAGAGGAGAAATGGCAAGCATGATAGAGTGGAGTTGATATATATATTTGCATGGGGATTTGGTTTAGTGTTTTGTAAATAAAGAAAAAATCCCTAGGTAAACATAAATACAGACATTTGTATGTGTGTTTATTTATGTGTACAAACTGCAAGGGAAAATCAAAGTTTCACACAGAGACTAAATGCAGGAGGGTCACTGTCTTTTTAATTTATTTATTTCTTGTTTGGCTTTTTTGTTTGTTTTTCAAACAGGGTCTCTGAAGCCTGGACTGGCCTGAAACTCCCCGTGTAGGTTAGGCTGGCCACCAACTAATGAGTCTCCTGCTTTAGCCTCCCAAATGCTGGGGTTCCAGGAGAGCACCCTGCACCTAGCTGGCTAAATGTCTTATTGACACATGGTCAGGGTGCCTCCCCAAGGAGACATTCGAGGCACTAACTGCTATCGGACATGACATAGAGGACAGGGGTCCAGGAAAGGGGATAAGGGAGAAGAGGCTGGAGGCCCCATAACCCTGCGTACCAAGAGTTAACTGCCTGGCCCTGAGAAAACCCCTAAGAGTCGAGGCAATGGAGGTCAGTGGCCCTGGGAAGCATTTTCCTTTTCCACTACCCCTCTTGTAACCCACGGGACTGTCACTCTTCCTGCTCAATCTGTCCTAGGCTTGCTGTGAAATAATCTCTTCCTTGGGGTCAAGTGACCATTTGGCGTCCCTCCTAAGGTCTGGAGTTGGGGAGCAGAGGTATTTTAAAGCCATTAACAACTGACATCTGTTCTTATTTGCCTGCTTCTGTTTTGCTTTCATTCACATTGCCTTATGTACTCAGCTGTGGTCCTGGAAGGAAGCTCTCACCTCGCAGCAGAGAGGTGAGCTGGGGTAGGGCCCCTCCTGTAAGCAGAAGGGAGCCTGACCGGCTGAGAATGCCCATATGGCCGTCCTTCTACACGTGAGCCTGGAAATGCTGAGCTCAGCCCTGTTCCCGGTGGGATGGCCCAATAACCGCCTGCTTCAAGCACCACCCCCTGCCACCGTCACCGCCACCAGTGCCACTGCGGAGGAGACACCTACTCTGTGCCTAGGAGGTGGCCCTCTTCCTCAGGCCAGGCACTATGCAGACTCAGCTTAATCAACCAGACTATAAATCATAAAGAGTCCAAAGGGAAAGTTGTCCCAAAAGCCGAGGGGTGAGTAAGGAACATAAGCAGTCATGCTCTTCTGGCGGCAGGAGCTAGAGAGAGAGGACCTGTACGCCACCGGCCCCGCTGGCTTTGGGAAGGCAGGAGGTAGGCAGCTTTGCAGGCAAGGGAACACTGAAAACATGGGGGCACTGAGCCTCAGCTTCTGGGGGCTATAGAAAGGATCTGAGGAACGGGGTCCCCTCGTGGAACCAGACCACCTAACATTAGCTTAGTGGTAGGATTCACCACCAGTGAAGACAGATGCCCCCCACCAAGATCTTTCAGCAGTCCAGTGACCCCTAAGATTTAAAAATTCCCTTGGAGCTGTTGAGGAGGATGGAGAACTGGAGGGTGCAGGGGATGGTGCCCAATGGACAGTAGCTGTATGCAGTGACAGGAAGGACAAAGAGGAAGGAGAGAAACTCCCCATCTGGGGTGGAGCAGAAGGGGAGCTGTCCAGGGGAAAGGAAGCATCTGGACTAGAGGGTGGGTCAGCAGAAGGGGTCTAGAACCAGGAGTGGGAGAAGTCTGGGCTCAGGGACTCTGACACCCTGGGCATGAACAGACTTTCCAGGTGAGGGCCGGAAGATGAGAAAAGGGCACCAGAGTAGGACCCACAGTGTCAAGAGATGAGAGCCACCGGGCACCGGAGAGTCTAAGGGAGCAGCGCTGGGAAGTGAGCAGTCATCTGGGTACTCAGGCCGCATGACCGAGAATAACACCACAGTGGTATTTCCCATGTCTTATGCTCCTTTGGCCCCACAGGCCTTGAACTAGGCAGCCAGGCTTTGCTAACTGGCTGTGGGAAAAGGTCTCCTAGGAGCCAGAGCTGACCAGGACAAGACACAGCCAGGCCTCCAGCTGGGCAGGATAGGAGGAAGGGGAGTCTGGCCTAAGACCTAGCAACTTCCTCTAGCAGCTGGCCCAGGCAGCCAGAGAAGGAGCCTCCCATCTGAGCGGAAGAGTCTGGAAGGCTGCGGGGTGGGGTGGGGGGGTGGGAGAGGTGGACCTTCAGTTTTTGTTCAAAACAATGACCACCAAAAGGCTTTGATGCCTACAATTTTTGACTGTTGCTAAATTTAGCACATAGGGTGGGGCAGGCACAGTGACAGACAGCCCTGCCAAGTTTGATTCCAAATTCTGGTCCCTTGTTTAACTCCTTCTATTTACACTCCTACGGAAAACGGGGACCTGCCTTCTAGGGGTCTTGCCATAGGAGAAAATCAAATTACTTCCAACCCACAAGGGTTTAGAAGTCAATAAGAGAACCATTCATTATTCTATTAGTACTTCACCTAAGCCAGAAGGGGCTGAGTTTAATTCAAAGGACTCAATCACTAATAATGGGGTTTAAAGAGACCAAAGGTGATCTGCCAGAATTCACACTATTCATGTATAAAGATGGCTCGATTCTCAGCAAACCCTTGCTAAGAAACGTTTCCTTAGTTTCCAATACATCCTTCCTCAAAGGTTGGCCTTGCTGGGCAGTGGTGGCATATGCCTTTAAGCCCAGGACTAGGGAGGCAGAGGCAGACAGATCTCTGAGTTCGAAGTCAACCCGGTCTACAGAAAGAGTTCCAGGACAGCCAGAGCTACACAGAGAAACTGTCTCAAAAAACAAACAAACCAAAGGTGGGCCCTGTGTAACCCAATGGGAAAGTCTGTAGATCTGAACCACAGCAGTACCCAGTATATAGCAGACACTCAGTGCACACAAGTTAACTATGTCATCCCAGACAGTATCCCACTCTTGTCCCAGTCAGAGGACTCAAAGGGATCCCTGGTATCCTCAGAATGCCACCTCTTCTGAGAGTTATGCTCCACTTGGCATTACAGGTCACTTCTTTCCTTCCTGATGGAGCAAAGCTCACCATATAATATAAACTGAGCTGGCCTTGAACTTGCAGTGAGCCTCCTGCCTCTGCCTCCCAAGAACTGGGACTACAAGCGTGCAGCATCATGACCAGCAGGTTATTTCCTGGATCTAGAGGATGATACAGTCTGGTTCCTGGTCTTCCGAGCACCAGTGTTTTAAAGTCTGAAAGAACTACATTATTTAGTTTTGACTCAAATGTTTTCAGGCTTTAAGAGCACTTCCCCCACCCCACCCTGGCTCTGGAGGTGGAACCCAGGGCCTCTGGCATGCTGTCAGTAAACATGCTTCCCCGCTGAGCTACATTCCCAGCCTGCTTACACGCACGTGGACAACAGCACAGTTCACACGAACCCAGTGGTATGTACCCACAGCACAGGCCCTATCTCCTGCCACTCCACAGGGCCAGGACACCAGCACTGCTCCCCTTCCCTGCTGCAGAATCACTCTATGCAGGAGAGTTCCTTTCCTTTAGTTTACCGATCCGGGAAGTATTTCAGCTGACAGGCTGGACAAGGTGTCAATTCCCAATCAGGGTGAAATCTTCTACAAATACCCATTGAATCTAATCACTAACTTTAAAATTTACTTATTTTTAAGGGTTTTTTTTTTTGGGGGGGGGAGGTTGTTTTGCCTTTTTTTTTAACCTTATAAGTGCCTTGCTTGCAGGCATGTATGGGCACCGTGTGAGTGCTTGGTGCCTTTGGATGTCAGAAGAGGGCACTGGAACTGGGGCTATTGACGGTTGCAAAGCAGCATGCAGGTTCTGGGCAATGAACCTAGGTTCTCTGCAAGAGCAGCAAACGCTCTTAACCACTAAGCTATGGCTCCAGCCCCCCGTCCAATCACCATCCTGAAGGTGTGTCCCTGGGTCTCTTGTTCTTGTCTATTGCCCCCCTTCATTCTGGAGCTGGTACCCCATTTACCCCATGACCCACACACACAGCTCAGTAGAAAAACAGAGCTGGGAGAAAAGGGAAGCAAGGCGAGAGCAGCAGACAGACACGAGTCCAGCGAGCTGATCTGAGGGCGCTTTGGGTGTCAGATGCCCTCTGAAGACCTCCATGCAAGCACCAGTTGGACACTTGAGTTGAATGGTATTTCAGGGTGACAAAGATCCCTGAGTTCCCAGGGGTCTCTGTGATTTCAGGAATCTCCATCCAGAAGCTAGACAGACACATACTCAGGTGACCAGGCATGGCGCCAACTCCTGTTGAGAGCCAAATGGAGCCAGAGAAACTGCCCCTCCCCAAGCACTCAAGATTCCATGAGTCCTACATCAGAAAACACAGAGGCCTCTCCTACTCCCCCAAAATTACCCTTGGCCTCCATTTCCTCATCTGTAAAGTAGGGGCACCAGGCTGGGCATGGTGGCACATGCCTTTAATCCCAGCACTCTGGGAATCCAAGGCCAGCCTGGTCTATATAGTGAGTTCCAAAGCCAGGGCTCTGTAGAAAGACCCTGCCTCAAAAACAAGCAATCAAACAAACAAACAAAACCCCCCAAAGAATAGGGGTGCCAATGTGATGTCCAGGGTAAAGCCCATGAAGGAAGTCATAGCGTTTAAGCCACACAAGGGAAGACTCTCTCTGTGAGAAGACCACAGAGCCCTGGACTTGGGGAGAAGGAGCCACAGGATCCCCTTCATGGGACCTTGAGAGGCCAGGGTGAGGAGCTCCCACCCCAAGCTCTTCACAGCAGTGTGAAGGCAAAACTATTCACTAGGGACAGACTGTAAAAGAACTCCACTCTCCAGCCATGGCAGAGCTCCCCACTGAGAGACAGGCTCCAAGCCCTGCCCATTCCCTGTGGAGCCAGGTGTAATGATCCGTCCTCCCCTCCTAAGGAACTGCCATGCCTCCAGCCCCGGGTCCAATATCTGCATGTGGATCTGCCCAGAAACTTACAGCTCTCCTGGGTCCTGCTCTGCTTCCTAGACCCCCTGGGAGACAGATGGAAAGGGCTAAGGCCAGGGTCAGACTAGAACCAGTGCCCAGCACAGACCTCCCTGAAGAGCATGGGAGCTGACAAGCTGCATTTCCCATCATTTCCCTGAGCTGACCTGCCCCGCATCCAGGCAAGACAGTGCTGAGCAACCCACGTAAGAGGGGGGAATTCCAAGTCTAAAAAATGCATTCTCCACAGTCTGCATTCTGGCCTCTCTGTCAGCAGCTGCCAGCAACAACACCTTTCCGGAGAAAGCCTTGACGGGTAATCCCTGCCTCCGCGCCAGTATGCTCTTCTAAGACAATGTTCAGCAGCTCTGAATTACCCAAATCAATTACTCCAAGGAAGAACTCAGTCAGACAGACACTAGAATAAAAATGGCAGGTAATTCCCACTGGCAGGTAATTGGTCCCTTGAGAATTTCAAATAAGAAAACCCGAATTGAAAAGAAAGCATTTCCCCCTAGAAAGGCAGGGAGCGAGTGTACATGAAGAAGCAGAGCACTCCTCCGCCCCAGCTGCTGTCCCCTGCAGGGGGTGGTGAAGAGGGGCCAGTTTCAGATCCTTGCTCCTCACGTCCTGGGCTTCTGTTCGGTTATGGTCTCTGTATTCCAGGTGATCTGACCTCACCGAGAACAGAAGTTCTTCCAGAGTAGGACCTTGCCCTTCCTGCACCTGGCTATGGCACCCCAGCAAGGAACAGCCATGGCCTCAGGTGCTGATGGAAGTACAGGTCCCTTATGTCTCTGGAGCCAGTTACAGCACCCTTGGGGCCTCAGTTTCCTTAACTGTGATGTGGGGCTATGGCATCAAACTATTATTAAATGGAAGCGGCCTACCATGCCACTCCAAGAGTGTCACAGAGCCTGCCTGTTGGCATTCCACGGAGAAAGCGTCCTGCAGTTAGGATCTGGAGTTTCTGGAACACACAAAAGTCAGCCGCAGCAGGGTTTCTCGGAGCCTTTTAAATCACTAATGCAGACTGGCAGTCTACAACGGACCATGACGAGCGTGGCCTTTTTCTTACCAGCCAACCAGTCACAACACAGAGTGGCTGACAATGGCGGCAGGCACTGGGACAACAAGGACAGAAGGAGGCATTAAAGGGGGATGGAAGGTCATAGGAAGCTTTCACAACGGGCATGCGTTCCCTATGGTCCTTAAGAGGGAGACATCTGTGGGCGGGCAGACACAAGGTGGCACAAAGAGAGCCCAGCACTGGGACAGCCTGGTCCTGCTCGGTCCTGGTCGACAACTGCCAAGGACAGTGCTGAATGGGGGGAGGCCTCAGCTTAAAGAAAATGATGGGAACTTTCCAAAGTGGCTGGCTGAAAAATAATGTCTCTCTTAGGGCTCCTTTCCACATGCCAGGCATTGTAAGAAACAGCTCTCAAGTTCTCTCCTGTCCTCTGCTCTTTATCCAAATGGCATGGGTGCGTCAACTCAAGAGAAAAAGAGATCGGGGGATCCAAGCACAACCTCAGATCAGTGTGCTTAGCCACTGCGCTTCCCCACCCAGAGCCGAGACGCAGAACAGGGGCTATGGCCACCAACACCCTCCACACAGAGAGAAGTCCCAATCCCTCGCCACAGAAGCCTCCGTGATTTTTTAAAATTTATATCCCCACTGAACAGCGCTTTCCAGATATCTGCACTTTAAGTATGTAAAAGGATATCATCTGTCTGTGAGTGAGCACGGGGTCCCAAGTGGGAAGCTGGCACTGAGAGAAACACTGGATGAACCCATCAGCACCCTTGGCATCAGCAGACTCCGCGGCTGCTGTCATAGATGGACCCAGACCTGGGGAGGGGGACACCACTATCATTCCAAATATGACCCACCAATCACTTCCATCAGAAGGAAGAAGTCACAAGACCCTTCCTGTCCCCGTACTGGAAAGGAAGCAAAATTATGTGCCTTAATTCAATTAGGTAATTAACTAAACAATGTGAGGAGAAATTCCAGCGAGGATATAAATACCCTAAATCGCTGCCGTGGGTGAAGCAGATGTCAACAACAAACAGGAACTCCAGCTTCGGGAGGGGGGAGCGAGGGTGGGGGCTGAGGTGTGTCCCTTGGGGTGGTTTGTAATTACTGGGGCCAGCCCTGATAAGTACGGTGCAAGCCTTACCTCACCTTAGCATCCAAACAACCCAGTGATGAAAGTCGGGCCATTTGATGGAAACTGAGGAAAAGGGGTGGAACCGACCCGTCTGTGGGCACACAGTAGCAGAGACAAAGCCAGCAGAACCCCAAATCCCCACCTTCCTTCTGTCCTCCAAGAAGGCCCAAGATAAAATGGACTCTCTGGCTGTCTGGGGTCCTCAAGGGTCCCCGTGTCAGGCTAGGCCTGGGGCTCTCCACATCAAAGCAATGAAGGCTGTGGGATGACTGAGTGCAGGCAAGCCTGGGAGAGCTATCTGGACAAGCCTGGAGGCTGCAGTCTGGGCACCTGTCCTGCGAATTCCCCTGACCTCCCTGCCCCTCTGTCTACACCAGCCAGCGGTGTGGCCCACCAAAGGTCGGGCATGCTCTCTTTCTAACGGGGAGGAAGAGGAAGAACCAACCTCAGACTCCTCTAGCCTTACCCACCTCTTCCCTACACTGGGGACTTCAACCCACACAGTGCCTGCAATCACAGCAGCTGTGGACAAAGGTGGACACAGCCCCAGAACTGCAAGCTTTAAAGAATCTTTGTAACTCCTTCCTCTACTTGCCAAACTCACTCCCTTGAAACCTGCATTCAGAAATCATTTTGTTTGGGGCGGAAAGTGCTGGAAAGAGCATTGTCCAGAGTATCCTCCAATCACCAAGCGGTCTTCTTAAATGAAGTCCTGGGGGGAGAAACGCCGTGCCTGGCAGAGGCCCTGGTAACCTGTCACACATCTCTGTGCCTGTGGACTGTGTTCTCCCTATGTCAACACCCCACAGATAGGCACTACTGTCCCGAAGTTGTAGAGCGGTTTGAGGAGGAGTGAAGCGGCTTGACTGGGGTTACAGAGACAGTAGGTACAGCGTCCTGTTCTCAAACCCAGGAACAAACCCCAGGGCACCCTCTCTCCACTCCCGGGTGGGACCTGTGAGTACTTCCCAGACTGCTGTGGGGGACAAGGCAGTTGGCTCTGTCCCCCATTCCCACTCCACCCCAAGGGTCATCACAGACCTTGTTCCAAATCTATACCTTGTTCCAAATCAGTCCACGGAAAATGCAGCACCATCCCCCAGTGCCGACCACAGAAGTGGGTAAGGAACTGACAGCGCCCACCCCCACAAGCCAGCAAGCTACAGGGATGGGAAGAGAGGGACTTAGGGCTGTGAAACCAGGGCTTCTAACATGCGCATCCCCTCAGGACACCTGGATGCCTGACCTGCTCTTCTCTGTTCCCACTCTGTCTGCTCAAGGACAGAGTCAAGGGGAGACAGGGAAGGAGGCTACTGAGGGAGGAGACTTCCAGCTTCCCCTTTCCTGCCTGTTAGCATCCATTTCTACTTCCACATCTCCTCGTGAGGCTGCCACGGAGCTGCTGGATGAGCAAAGTGCGGCCATGCTGTAAGCTGTGACAATACAAAGACCTGCATTCAAAGTCTGCCCTGGCCCTTCCCCACCCGGTGACCTTGAACAAGCCCAAAGATCCCAAAGTCTGGGTTGAGACTTAGAGAGTGATGTTCAAGAAGCCTACTGCCCGGCTTCAGGAACTGCTCAAAGGGCCAGCTGCTGGGTGTTTGTATTACAGCTCAGAAAGGTCATGCACCTTGCCTGGGCTCATACAGCCAGGAAGAGGCGCAGCAAGTGTTGACATCAGGTTCCAGGTCTGATCCAATCCCTTTCTTGACACAGACCCCCTCTACAGGGAAGCTTTGAGAAGGCATAGCCCATCACAGGCCAAGTGTAAAGTTCAACCAACAGGTTTGCTTTTACACACACACACACACACACACACACACACACACACACACACCAGCAATGGCTCACAGTGAAAGTTTCCAAAGCTTGGCACCCTCCCCCAGTAAGAGGTGAGTGGTGAGCTCATGCCTGTGACTAAGCCACACTGACGCCAGGAGCCCTCTCTGGGAACCCAAAGACTTGGCTTCTAGCCCCAGGAGGAGTCACAGCTGCAAAACCAGGGTTCTTCCGGAGGTGGGGATCCCCGGTTCCTGTACTAAGATTAGGGTGGTTCTGCCTGCAACCAGGGGTCAGCAGGGGCCTGGAGGTCAGGGTTTGAACCCCAGTTCAGGCATGAAGTTTTAGGGCAGCCTGACTTCTAACCATGGTTCTAAGGATAAGCGGGGCAGCTGATCGCTGGCATCCATCCCCACCCCCCGCCCGAACCCACACTGTCACTACACTGCTCACCTGCAGCCACAGCTGAGGTGGGAGGCAGCAGAGCCCGTGGAGGTGCTGAGAAGTGGAAGGAGAAGGCAGTGCTGTGGGCAGACTGGGCAGGCATCCTGGAGAAGCAGGCTGGAAGGGGAAGTCGAACAAGCTGGGCTGGCAGGCTGGAAGCTTGTCAGACAGACTGTAAGGTAAGACGGAGCGCCCTGCAGAGGCTCCCGGAGTCTGCCTTTTCCTGGAAAAAGGGCCTTTGGATACAGCCCCACCCCCGCTCGCCTCCCTTCTCCCACCTCAGGAACTGGACAGATGGGAAACCTAGACCACCTCTTTAAAACCAGAAAGAGTGGAGAAATTCATGTGCTGACTTTCCCCAGACAGCAGAAAATGGGGACACAGTCAGATTTACAGGGTGCCCACACTAAAGACAGAAGACACTGCTCCTTCCAGTGCAGGTCACCACCCTGCTCCATGGTCCTCAAAGGCTCCTTATCGCCTATAATGTCCTTTGACCCTGTAAGTGGCCCCAGAGCAGGACCCAGTTATCAGAGACGGGCCAGGAAGAGAGGAATGAGCGTGGCCTTTCTCAGCACGGCTGTCACAATCCTTTTGGGTGTCTTTGAGTGCTGAGGACTGAACCCGGGACCTTGTATATGCCGGCCACTGAGAACGTTCCCAACCCTCCCCCTTTTCTGTTTTTGTTTGTTTTTGAAATAGTTTCAGGTTGGCCTAGAACTCATATGTTGACCTCCTGAGTTTTGAGATTACGCTGTGAACGGCTACCCAGCTATCCATACCTGGCCCACAATCCTATTGCATCATCAAAGGTCCCACAACCAGTTGGACGTCCCCATGGAACTTTTCTACCTCAGCCTCCTCACCACCTCTCCACTCCCAAATCTGGCAGGTCACAGCTCTCTGCTGCTCTCTCACCCCCAGTCTTTGCCCCAGCCATGATCCACCTCTGCCCTTCCTGCCACCTTTGGTATCTGGCTGAAAAATCTATCTGAATACGTTCAAGTGATTCCATCACTCCCTCAGGCTGCAGACTCGCAGTGGGCTCCTCGGAACTCAGATACAGGAGGCTGGTGACAGACTAGGATTCTGCTGTTAACTTCTGGATGCAGTGTCTGTGCAGAGCAAGAAACTGGGTGCACCCCTCTGTGTACTCACGAAAGCCGGCAGCCCAGCCTCCACCCACTTCAGCAGCAGCAGAGCCACTCAGGGGAGATAATGGAGCCAGAGGGCTCTGCAGAGCCTCAAGTGTGACACGAACCCAGGGGATTACGAAGTCTATTTTTAACTCCCCACATCCTGACCAAAAAACAAATCCCTCATACACCCCGCCAATTCCTATCGCGGTGACAGGGCCTTTTAAAAATGCTCTCCTCCTGGAAGTAGCGCCAGCCAGTGTTGACGGCTGATGGCGGTCCCTCTGCCGGGAAAGGCCCTGAGGTCTCTGCTCCAACTGCTGCCAGCTTCCACTATGTCTGGCTGGGTCCTCAGGGTTCCCAGCAAACAGCCACTTCCTAGTGGACTCGGTTGTCATGTACTTTCCATGACAGGCGTATTTCCATGCCGAGAAAGGCCACGCTCACTCCTCTCTTTATTCCTTTACCCAGTGCCCCTCCTGGCCCTTCTCTGACAAGTGAGGCCTGCTCTGGGGCCACCTCCAGGGGTCAACCCTGAGACACCTGTCCTACTGGGAATGGGCCTCTGTGGGGCAAAGGCAGGGAAGCTGACAAAGCAACCTGAAAAGAAATTCATTAGCAAAGGTGGGGAATTTGGGGGGCTCCAAGGGTTCTGATCTGTGCAAGGGAGTTATGGAACACTATCTATCACCTGTTTCTCCAGGATCCCCAAGACAGTTTTCAATGGGAACCAGCCCTCATGACTTACAAGGAGCTTCCTCCCTCAGGATATGGGTCCTACCTGTCCCCAGGCCCACCTGCATGAGTGTTAGCTGGCAGCTACATTCCTTTGAGTCTCATACTGAGAATGGTTCCCAGGGCTTCATGCATTGCAGGCAAGCACTCTACCACACAATCTCAGCCCTAAACTCATCCATGTGGTTGTCATCCTCCCAGCCTCCCTCTGCTTGCATTCACTCAGTGTCCAACAGGGACATCTCATAAATCAAACCCTGCCTGTGCTCCTGCGGCACCACAACAGCTCCCCTGGTCAGGTGCACTGTGAACCAGGAGGGAAGCAAGGAAATGGGGGAGATGGTGGGTGGAGTGAGCTTGCCAACCGAGTGTCCCTTGCAGAAAGTCACCAGAAGACTGAGGAGGTCTAGGCTAATCTTGTCCCACTGGACGAATGGACTTCACAAGGCAAGCGGTTTAAACAAATGCTGTGTTTAGCATAAATCTGTCTGTGGTTTGTTTCTGCTTCGGCCTCCAGGCCTCCACGGCCCTCTTTCAGCTAAGAAACAAACCCTCTCCGAGATGCTGTGTAACCCTAGAAAGTCATGTGAACCTCTTGGCTCCCCCTAGGACAATATCTGTGAGCCCAGAATAGTCCCCCAAACCCAGCAGACCCTTCATAATCCCCAAATGTTCTCTCGAGTCTAGAGGAGGTCTGGGCTGTTCTCATTTGAGACAGACTCCGGTCTGAAGAAATGGGCTGACAAGGGCTCTCTTATACCTGTTTATAGACCTTTCCATCTTTGACGTCATAAGACCAGAATAGAATTTTTTTTTTTTTTGAGACAGGATTTCTCTGTAGCTTTTGAGCCTGTCCTGGAACTAGCTCTTGTAGACCGGACTAGCCTTGAACTCACAGAGATCTGGCTGTCTCTGCCTCCCGAGTGCTGGGCTTAAAGGCATGTGCCACTACCGCCTAGCTGGGAATTTCTGAAAAGCAGTTCAGGACTGGGGTAAGGGGGGGCAGTGGCTTAGTGGTAGAGCATACGTCTGTCATATACAAGGTCTCAAACTCTATTTCCAGTACCACATGCATGCACGCACACAGAGATAACAGACCCATGATCATCTTAGAAGACACAAACATCTGTTTGTCCTTCAACAATGGTCAGCCCAGTCCAAGAGCAGACACAGAGGTTCCCGCCTGCCTCTGCTAGAATGCAGGATCCAAGGAAAATGTTTTGGGCCAGAAGCATCGACAGGGTACTGCCAATCTAGATGAGTGGCCATCAAGCATAGGAGGGTCCTTGCTGGGTTGGCTTGCTCATCTTGTGGACACTCGGAAATACTGGGTCTGACCACCTGTGGAAGTTCAGGGTCTGCCATGGGAGACAGGCCAGTGTGCATGCTAACTGGAGCTGCAAGTCAGAGGTAGGACATAGCTCAGTTCCTAGAGTGTTTGCCTTGCATACAGGAAGCCCTGGGCTCCATTCCCAGTACTGCATAATAATCCAGGCATGATAGCACACGTCTGGAATCCCAGCACTTGGGAGGCGGAGGCAGGGGAATCAGGAGTTCAAGTCTCAGTTACACAGAGTCTACAGCCAGTCTGGCATAGAGAAATCAGCCAGGACCAAGCTGGGGCGGCTCATACTTCGTTGAGTCCAACAGTGATAGAGAGGGAAGAACGTTCCAGAAGTCTCAGGAACAGACTACGATGCTGGAAGCCTGAAGAGCAGGGGGGAGCGAGCAGAAAGGAACATTAAAGCCAAACACCATAGCCTGGGGTTGGGCCATGATGCTGTGGTGGGGTACAGGCAACCACTATCAGGACAAACAAGATTTATGACTGAGCCACGGATGCTGAAGCTAACTAACAAGGGCTGCTTCAAGATGCCCGGCTGCTAGGCACCCCAGGTATGGCACGGTACGAGGGACCTGGGATGGCTTGCTCCTAGAAAAGTCTGGAGCACTGGACAGGGGCAGAAGTAGGGAAGGCTGAAGGGAGAGAGGGGCGGTGCCTTGAGAGGGAAACTAGAGCAGATGGACACTCACGCCTAGGTTCCTCAGCCTGGGAAGGAGACTCCAGCTGGGTTGCTCCCAGAGCCCCAAGCTCCCGTTGGCTCCAACTCAGAGCCCCAGTTACTTCTGTCACCACCTTCTTGCGGTGCTCTGTGTGCAGAAGCCTGCTGCATTCTGAAGTCAGCAACTTTGTCTGGGCCCTGAACCATCTCTCCTCTCTTCACATCTGAGGAGCCTAAAAATATGAAGGGACCGCCAAGGCCCTCCATCTTCTGGACAAGTGCTCTAATATCAAACCACCACTGGATGAGTAGGAAAACCATGAAAGGCACAGTGCAGAGAAGGCCTGTGTATATAGTCAAGGTACACGAGTTCAAGTCCCGACACTACCAGTTTCTACATCTCTTCCCATATAAACACACTTGGGCTTTAGATGTTCACATCCTCTTCCTGGACTCCAAGGAACTCATACACAAAATGCATATTATTAACCCCTAGCCTTCAAGGGGTTCAGAGGAGGGCAGAAATGTGCCGTTGGAAAGCTCCATGTGAACAAGCCCTTCCCACCATAGCTGGCCCAGCCTGCAGATGTCCCCAGAGATGCTTTCCAGAAAGGACAAATTTAACAAGCAGCAGACCTACTCCATGCCCTCCTCCACAGGCTCAGGCACACAGCCTCCTAGCTGGGAAGGTCCAAGGAACCCACACTGGAATGAGGAGAAAGTGGGGAGGTCACACTCACCTCTACCGTATCCGCGCCCCCCTCCCCCGTAACCGAACACAGGGGTCTCAGCAAGGTGTGCCAATCCTTTCAGAAAGCTAAGGTCAAAGGTCTGCCCTTGTGTATGACACATGGAATGCTCCCCTGGACTGCTCTGCCCCTCTGGCCCCACCCACAATCTCTTCCTCAGTACCCGGGGGTGATGGTTCTTAAGCTGAGCTGTGCGAACAGCCTGGGCACTTGTGGCAGAGAAGGTCTCTAGGTCAGGAGTAAAGACCATGAATTTGCATTTCAACCAGTAACCCATGTGCTTGTGATAAAAGCATCCCAGCACACACAAGAAGTCTGGACACATACAAGTGTATACACACACATACAAGGGTACATACAAGTGTATAGATACACACATACACAGGTGTGCACACATATACACACACACCTTGATGGGCATTCAAACAGAGTCAAAGGTAACAATTAGAAGCACAGACTATGGCTGCTGCTAGGTTTGAGGTATAACCCAGCCCCATCACTGACTGAATGACCTTTGGTGAGTCCCTTCCTCCTGACAGAGCCAGCCTCAGCCTCACACGGCTGTCCGAAGAATGCAGTGACGCGTGTAATGTCCCCAGCACAGGACCTAGTACATAATAAACAATACCAGTGCTGTAGCCACTGCCAAACTCAGTCCCATTGCCTGGAGTGCCTAAGAGAAGGCACAGCAAGCCAGGATTAGGGGACCACAGTGAATGCTTGACCCACACAGATGCCCAAAGGGCACGAACACTCATTGGGTAGATGTAGCAGGGATACAGGTTTCCATTCTGAGCAGTAAGAATGTTTTAGCTGACTGGAAATGCCCAGCCATCCCTGGAGGATCTGAGCAAAGGGCCTAGCTGTATATCAGGTGCAGATGCAGCCCAGGGAAGGGACACTGGAGGGCCCGAGTATGGAGCATCCAGCCAAGGCTGGGACCAGGCTCTGCACTTGGCCCCTCTCTCCCGCATCGCATGCTAGATGGTTCTTCATGGCTCCTCAATATTTACAGGGGTCACTTCCACTTTCAAAGGTCTAACTTTCCAACACATTCCCAGCAGTGAAGGGAGGTGCTGGGACCATTTGCAATCAGGGACCTACAGTCGTCTGTCCTTAAGCAGTGTGTGCACATTTCTCAAAGGCCTGAAGCTCACTTGATCCTGAGAGGAGGGAACCCGAAGCACATGGGTCCCTTCAGGCACCAAACTCTGCTAGTTCCAAAAGACCGGATTCTCTGACCCTGTGGGCGGATGCCCACTGGATCATTTTTATGGAGCTTTAAGCTCAGGGAGGTTAGAAGACTGCCCAAGGCCACACAGTGAGCAGAGGAAGCTGAGACTTGAACCCACGTTCTCTAGATTCTAGAGCTGGGTGTTAGGTCTGGTTAATTCTGGATGCAGTCTTTAGGTCAAGAAAATAGAATGGAGTTAACACTACGGACAAATAGTGTTTCTTACGACTCTTGGTGCCCTACTGACAGTTAAGTCTATGGTCACTCCCCTCCGCGACTCTGCTGAAGGAGGTGGGATAAAGCCCAGCACAGGCATCACAGACAGCGCCAAAGGACCAAACCCAGAAAAGCTTGCAATCCTCACCAGGCTGGAACTTGGAAACATGGTGGCTTGGGTCGTTCTCCTCCATGCTGTGTGCAGCTCAAGGTGTTCTGTTAGTGGAGGGTGGGGTTGGAAGCAGGCCAAGGAAAGAACTCTGGGCCCACCTGCGTCCTTAGTAACAGCTCTAGCTAGCAATGAATACAAACACCCCAAACTTGGTGGGCCACATGGGAGGGACAGTGTGTGCGTGGTGGGGGTCTGAAGTTTGGGGGTCAGTGGAAGCTTCTGGAATTGGCAGACTGGAGAACCCTGTACCCCAACTCCTGTAGACTGCTAAGGTTGCCTTCTTGGTGCCGCCTGTGCCCTCCTTTCCAGAGGAAAGCGTCAGTCCTGCGCCCCGCTGTGGTCAGGGATAGAGGCAGAAAACAGCAAAGTTTAAAGGGTCAGACAAGACTCAAAGGTCCTGCCACAGAGCAGAAAAGAGAAGTAAATAAAGAGAAGCCGAGGCGCACTCCTCAGCCCTGTAGTCCTATAAAGGCATCAAGGCACCAAAGGTTTTCAAGCAGACCCCGCTAGGTTCCCTGCAGGTGTTAGGGCCCCTCAACTTGACCCGCGCTTTTCAGCCATTAATTACCTCTATGTGCTGACCTGGCCGCTGGGCATTGCCATCCCTAAGGCAGCGGAGTCGGACAGCCCAGGGCCAGGGTCGCGTCTCCGGGTCTCAGGGGTTTGGGCTGCCAGTTCGGGCGGCAGGAAAGTTTCCGTGGGGCGGGCAGGGTCTAGCGGAGCAAGCCGGGCTGGAGCGAGCTCCGGCCGGCTCCGCGCCTACCGCGGCGCCGCGGCTCTCTGCTCCCCGGCCACCGGACCCGTCCTTCCCTGCCAATCGCAGGCCCCGCAGCCGCAGCTCCGCCCGCCCACGGGCCCCAGCGGGGGCGGACGGGGAGGGGCGGGGGCGCACCTGTTTGGTCAATCGACCCCACATCTCCACCAGCCGCCGGGCGGGACTGGGCAAGGCTGCCAGCGCTCGCCCCCGCCCGGGCTTGGCCGGGGTCCAGGCGGGGCCACACGCCTCTCCTCTGGCCCTGTTCAGGGTCCAGCTCGCACAGCGCCTCAGCCCGCCCCCCCTCGGTCCTTCCCCGCCTCTTTAGCTGTAGCCCAGGGACAGAGAGATGACCAAGGCTTCTCTTTCATTACTTCTCAGTCACCGACTACCCACTCCTGCAAGCATCGTCCCCCCGCGCGATGACACACTAAACTTTCCTATACATCCAACACCAATCTCCAACTTCAGGCTTGGAGGCAGGTACCAGGGCCTGAGAACGGGACAGCGATTATGATGTCGCCGGGAAGGTACCACAGCACCTCCATTCACATAAACCCCGAAGCACCCCCAATACCGCGGGCTGGATGTCCCCCAGCGTCCTTGGCCTACACAGATGCCATCGCCCCATTTTCTGCGATAGAAACACTGAGACCAGAAGAGGGGGAAAGGCTTTTCCGATCTGATGACAGGTGAGTTGACAGAGTTTGCCTGGCTCCTGTCCCCGAAACCGGAGGATGCCTGGGTCCGCCCCGCCTGGCCCCGTGGGACCGCGAGTGGCCTGGAGGGGAGGAGGCGGAGGCCCGCGATGGCGCGCGCCCGGCCTTACCTCGGCTGCAGAGCGTGTCCCCGCAAAGCGCGCCCGCGGGAGGCCCCAGCAGCGGCAGGGAGGCCCAGGCGAGCGCTCGGTAGGCCGAGCGCCCAGCACCCATCCCTGCCGGAGTCGGCCCTTCCACCCTCCGCGGCACCTGTGGCGCCAGGGCTGCGCACGCCGCTTGGGCCTCGGGGGTCAGACCCCGGCGCTCCTCGTGCAGTCCCGGCTCGGACTCCCACGGCTGTGGCGCGGACCCCGGAGGGAGCAGGCCTCCCCGGGCAGGGCGCTATTTTTAGCGGGAGCTGCTCTCCTAGTCGGACAGACAGAACCAGTTAATTCGGCCGTTGGGGAAGGGCCTGTCCGGGGAGCTCCCCGGAAAGGCAGCCGCGGCTCTGCTGAAAGCTGATCCTGCGCATTCCTGCCTCTCGAGGCGGGAGGGCGGGAGGACGCCTTTAATTCCAGGGGGAAGCCTGCGTCCTCTGAAGCTGTGTTTTGGGACCAAGTACACGCCCCAAAAGGGCTCTGGAAACTGACCTGGAACCTGGCCCGACTCTCTTCACATGCCTTGGATGATTGGGCAGAGCATGTCTACCTGACTTGAGAGTCCCCACTTCTTGTTAGGAAGAGCCCCTTCGATGCTGAATCTGAACCCCAACAATGCACACAGTGTTGACTCTGAGGTTTCTTGCTGAATGAAGTGGGAAATGTCAGATACGGGGCAGCGATGTGCCGTGGATGGACCGGGCGGCTTGGGAAGCTGGAGGACACCTAAACCCGACACTTTTCAATGGTGTGGTCTTGGTAAGGCATCTCACTTCTGGATCTATCTCTTCTTGCAAAAGGGAGTTTTTAAAGTTCCCAAGACAATATTCGAGAAACTTTTGTAAACAAGACCATTGTGGACACGTGCATTCCACGAAGATGCAGACTCAGCCAGGGGTGTATACTCAGGAAGCAGTGGGAGGAGCCTAAAGAGGTACGTGTGCTGTTAGGGTGAGGGTCAATAAATAGGCCGGAGGATTAGAATAGAGGCTGCAAAAATAGACTCACACATGTATGGAAACTTAATATTTGGCAGAAGTGGCACTTGAGGTCGGTAAAGGAGAGACTTTTCTATAAATAGTGCTGGGGCAATTGGATGTCCGTATTAGAAAAAAAAAAGAAATGGAATCCCTACCTCACACCATTCATAAGTTTCAGGTATACTAGATAATTAAATATAAAAATAAACTGGGCATGGTGTCTCACATTAGTAAATCCAGCACTTGGGAGGGTGAGGCAGGAAGATTGTAGTGAGTTTAAGGCCAGCCTGCGTTACATAGTCCCAGGCCATGAGTCTGAGCTAACAGATTCCGAGTCTAAACAAGCAGACAAACCTGGCAGAGGGCAGGATTTCTTGAAGATACACAGAACATCAAGAGAAAGATGGGTGCATTTAATTAAAATGTAAAACCTGTGTTTTTCATAAGAAGATAAATGAAAATCAAGTGCAAAATATGCAAAGGCCTCCCACAGATGAGTTTTCAGAAGAAACTGGTAGAACGCTGGCTTGGCATTAGGGAAGCCATGGTTTGATCCCCAACACCACATAAACCAGGTGTGGTGGCAAAAATCTGTAATCTCAGCTAAATGGGAGGTGGAGGCAGAAGGATCAGAAGTTCAAGGGCATCCTCAGCTACAAAAAGAACTCAAAGTATGTATGATCAGACAATTGGCAGAAGAAAAAGAAGAAAATTGCGTAAATAAATTCAAAGAGAGCCTTACGGTACCTGGGGAAACACAAAGTCAAACCCAGTAGAGTGTCCCATGGCTCCTGTGAGGGGCAGGATTCGCCCCCAGGGTGGAGAGTGGCATAAGGAGTGTGCAAACACGAGTGCCAGGAGGAGAAGTGGGTCCAGTCACCCTGCAAAACAGCCTAGGAGCTCTGAGAAACACCCAGCTATCTGGTCATCCTTTGGGGACACACCTAGTGAATGTCTTGTTCTCTGCAGCAAGGCCGCCTACGGCCATTTGCAGAAGAACACAGGGACACATGGTGGAGGATCTGAGAAGTTCTCTACTGCGGGGACCAGGACTAGAGGGAGTCTGAATCTCCAAGGAAGGGAGACAGAGCAAACTCAGGAACAAATTGCATGATATCATTCATTTGGATTCTTCAAACACACACACACAAAAACAAACACCCATATATCACATGGCTGTGCACAGAGGTAAAAGCAGAGAGCATGCAGAGTCATGGGAAATGCACCTTTCGGCCTGGAGTTTACCCCAGGGAGGCAGAGGGTGCTGCGATGCAGTAGGAAGAGGCTCCCCATTTGGTAAGGTTTTTTTTTTGGCTGGAGTGGTGCATAAATCTCTCTCTCTCTCTCTCTCTCTCTCTCTCTCTCTCTCTCTCTCTCTCTGTGTGTGTGTGTGTGTGTGTGATTATTTTGGGGAATTGAACCCATGTATTTTGAATGTCAGACAAACACTGAGCTACACCCCTAGTCCCCAAACTTTTTTTTTAAGACACAAAGGAAGCCTGGTAGAAGTTCCTTTAAAAGCCAGTTCTGCTCCAAAAGATACCTTCCCCTTTAATGATGTCATCATGTCTAGGTGCTGATGCATGAACATAGCCTGGCCTGCGGTGAAGCACTCAGAAAACCTAAAAAACACTAATAGCTTCCTAGTCCATCTCCCTTGAAGCTCTGCTTAGCCCAGATGCAGCCTGCAAGGCCCTCGGCTCCCTCATGCTTTCGTGAGTTTGCACAGGCAGGGTGTTCTCCTAGCACACTGCTCTGTCTCTGCTTCAGTGCATGTGCGCTGCACTCCTGCTGTGCGAGACCCTGGGCGAGGGGACCACATCTGTTATCCACACATCTCTTCCTGTCCCTCATTGTCTGTGTTATCACAAGATGGGCAGTGCCACCTAGTTTGAGATTTTCCTCCTGAAGCAGGCTTTTTTTTTTTTTTTTGACAGGGTCTTTCTGCTTAGGTCATGCTGGCTTCAAAGTTGCAATCCTCTTGCCTCAGCCTCCTTAGTACAAAGATTATAGATGAATACAACCACATCTACTCATATCACACCTTTCTGGGCCCCCACTGCAGTCCCACCCTCTGTAAAGGAACTCAACCAAGAAGGTTTATGAATATATGAGCCAAGTGAATACAATTACTCAGAAATCTAAAGGAATCGTGCCACACTCTCAAAAGGGAGACAACCCCACCACCTCCTGATGGACTGCTTGTTCTTCAGGAATGTTTCTGAGAATAACATGAACTTTGAGGTCACAGAGAGCTGCGTTCACATCTAGGCTGAACCACTTGCCAGCTGTGTGCTCTAACATGGAGCCTCACGATCAGGGTCTGCACAACCAGGATGTGGCGAGGATTGTCACAGGGAGAGATTAGGATGAGATCACAGGAACCAAATGCATGGCCCCGTTCTTAGGTCAAGCAATTATGTGAAGATTGACTAAGAGGAAGACGTTTGCAGAGGAGGGTGGAAGGAACCCAGTTAGGCCACTGTGGAAGTAGAATGCTGGTTAAGCAACAACAAGGGTGTGAACCAGTCCTGAAGAGAAAGAAGCATTCATCTGGAGGCTGGCTTGGGAGCCAGGTGTCAAGAGCTCGCTCTAGCATCCTCACTCACTCCTCATTCCAGCATGCCCCTTCCCAGGGTCTGGGCTGCACAGCATGGCAGCCCTGTAGGCCCTCTTTGTCTTCCCATAGCCACCCTGTTCTCCTCCAGTCTGTTCTCACATATATCCCAGGATCTCAATCTGGACCTGTCTTTTCCTTGCCAGCTTCCATCTGTAGGGGCGACAGAGCCTGCAGCACCTTCCCCGGGGGACATGTCTGAAATGATTTACCAAATGCATCATCTGTACTTGGATATGCAAAATCTACATATGTCCTCTTGTCGGCAGCTTCCATCAGGCAGCATGCAAAATTGGGACTTGCTTATGGTCCAGACTTTAGAAGATGAATCAGGTGGGTTACATGTTCTCCATGCAAGCGAAAGCATGAAGTTGAGAGGGCTGGTTGGTCCCTGGAAAAGAACAGCTCTGTGCACATCAAGCGTTCTGATGTGAGATCTCCTAAGCTAATAAACCAGTTTCTTTGATTTAAATCCCATCACGCAAGTGACATAAACATTAGTCACTGATGGTCCTTTGTCTCATGCAAATGGGCCGTGGAAGGCAGGCATCCCTCCTGACTTATAGTTTGCCATCTTCTTTTTGGGACAAGGTTCCATGAAGCCCAGTCTAGCTCAGTCTTGCTGTGCAACTAAGGATAACCCCGAGTTTATGATCCTCCTAGCTGCACCTCCTTCCTAGGCTGAGATCGTAAGTGTGTACTACCTTGCTTATTTTTCTGTCTGTTTTGTGTGTTTGCATGACTTTGTGGGATATGCTGGGGATCAAACCCAAGGTTTCTGTATGTTAGTCCAGCATTCTCCCAACAGAGCCACACCCCCAGCCCGTACCATTTTTCTTAATGGCTGTCCAGAAAACCATCAGTCCTTTTGGCAACACGAAAGGATGCTCTTGTGCCTTTATCTGCTCTGTGTAGTTGTGTGGACACTTCTGTTCCCTTTTGTCTCATCACATTCTCCCAGTTTCTCCCCTAGGTTTTCTGGGCTGTTTCATCTTACTCTCTGGCCAGTTGGAAGATAATACTCTCAGTATCTGATTGCCCTTGATGTTCTGAGCAGACTTCAAGTGTCGGAGCCCGGGACCTTACCCTGCTGTCCTTCCTTCACCAGTGACTCCCACGTGTGTATCCCCGCCCAGCGGGCACTTGTGCTCCTTTGCCCAAGCTTCTCAGAGCATTAGGCTCCTTCCCTGCCTCTGAAACTTCCTCCCTGTGGATCCTGCCCATTGGTATCTCTCGAGAGGCTGGCAGAACACAGATCCAATTACATCCCCCCACCTCTGCCGAAAAGCTTGCAGGGGCTCTGTGTTGTGTTTGTGTGGCTGATAAAAAAAACTCCCAGGGAGTTCACTGGTTCTGAACAAAAGCATACGCTGCCGAGGGTCTGGCCTGGGAGCTGGAGCATCAGAAGCCTCCCAGCCTCGTTCTGCACCACTTTTCCTTGCCTTCTTTGCTGTCAGTCACTCCAGCTAATCTCAGAGTTCTCAAATAAACAATACTCCTTCCTCAGACCTCACCTCTCTGTCCTTTCCCTGCCTGGCCTGGCTAGCTTCTTCCAGGAATCAGTTTATGTCACTTCCCGAGAGGAGCCTCCCTTGCGTTCACTAGACACTTGACCTAGGGGTTTTCCTTCGTGCTGCCGATGGCAGGTGGTAACTGTACCTTCACTGTGTGATCACCAGGAGTTGGGGGCCCCTGAGTACAGGGATCACCCCTAGTGTTCATCATTGTATCACCTCTCGTCCTCAGCAAGGGCCCTAGCACATAGTATGTGCTCAGTAAATGTTTGCTGGGGGATGAATCCAGGTCTACTTGCAGACCCCCACGGATAGGCTCTCATCATAGGACAAACACTGTTAGTTACCAGCTATTCCTGTAAAGAAGGCATGGTAGCTGGGTATGCTAGTACATACTAGCAGTCCCAGCGCTTCGGAAGTCGAGGCAGGAAAATCAGGAGATCAAGGTCATCACGAATTATTACATAGGATAGCCTGGGATACATGAGACCTTGTCTCAACAATAGACAAACAACCAAACACCCAGGGACTGAGGTATCCTCAGATGCACACTCAGGCTTGGGCTCATAGGACTCCCAGAGCAAGAATGACAGGCATGGTGGGAAGAGAAGAGGAGGGGAGGGGTCTGGGGATTACACACTGGTGGGAGGGGTCTGGGAATTACACACTGGGAATGGAGGAAGGATTGAGGGTGGGCCCACATGGAGAGCTGCAGCCTGTGGGGGTCTAGCCAGGCTCCAGGGCTCTGGTTCAGGCCTCTGCAGCTTCTCCCCTGTTGTCTATGGACTCTGAGGCCTCTCTGGGCAGGCTCTGAGCGGAGGGCTGGGGACAAACGTGAACAGTCCAGGGAGCTGCTCCCAGGTGCTAGGGAACATGGCAAGCCATGGTGTCAGCAGAGACCCTAGGAAACTCCCCATGGCCCATTAGTGAGCCCCTCCTATTAGGTACTGAGCATAAACTAATGACTATTAAGACTGAGGAGGTGGCTGTGGGGCCTAGTGTCAGCCTGAGTAGGAGAGTGGCTTCCAAGAAGGTGACAATGAGGGGAGTGGACCGGCGATGCAAACACATTCCAGCCTGGTGTTCTCAGGAACAACAGCTAGCACCACTGGGCAGGGACATGTGGGAAAGCTGAGGTTCCCTGAGCCCAAATGCCATGCCCAGAAGCTTGGACTTTGGGGGCGGGTTGGCTGGGATGATCCTGGGAGGGGAGGTGTGTATCTGGAGGAGGAAGGCAGATTTAAAGGGAAAGATGAGAGACTGTCCTGGGGATAGTTCAGGAAGGAAACAGGGAGTGAGGATGCCCAGCCCAGGAGAATTCAGCCAGAAATGCGTGGCTACTGAAGGGAAGGGTTCACAAGCGAGCCAGTGTGTTCCGAGCCCTCCTCTGAGGCTAGGGAAAGGATCGATGGGAAGTGCTTTCTGTGCAA
The DNA here is from genome assembly GCF_014885135.2 of Alexandromys fortis. Lineage (NCBI taxonomy): Eukaryota > Metazoa > Chordata > Mammalia > Rodentia > Cricetidae > Alexandromys > Alexandromys fortis. The sequence goes on along the minus strand of NW_026068141.1, from coordinate 801,337 downwards.
GCCTGAGGTCTGAGTGTGAGTCTGGACCTAACAGCCAGGTACAGCTGGAACGTCAGTTCTGCTCCTAGGGGCTAGAGACACACGGATCTCTGGAGCTCAACACACTGGCCAGTCAGTATTGCCCCTGGGTGAGCTCCAGCTTCAGTGACTGACCCTGTCTCAGAAATAAAGTGAGGCTGGAGAGACAGCTCAGTTGTTAAGAGCACCAACTCTCTTGCAGAGGGCCTGGGGTTCAGTTCCCAGCACCCACATAATGGTGGTTCACAACTATCTGGAACTCCAGTCCCAGGAGATTTGATGCTCTCTTCTGGCCTCCTGGGGTACCAGAAACATACTTGCAAACAAAACATTCATACACATAAAATAAATGGAAATTTAAGTAGAAATGAACAAAATAAAAAAGGAAGTGAAGGCAATGGCAGAGGGGAACAGGCTCAGGAAGAGGGGCAGTAACCCGAGACAGAAGCAGGAACTGGAATGATGTCAGAAAGATGTGGCCAGGAAAAGCGGGGGCCATGGCCATAACTTTTCTTTTACTCTCAGAAGAAAGTAAGGTTGGCTCCTTAGTGTTTGGTTGAAAGCATCACCCCCGCCCCGGCATCCATGGGTGCTGGCATCTATTAAACCTGGGCTTTTCCTAATTTGGTCAGATTTGGTTTAATTTGGATCATTGCATTGGTGGAGAGGCTTACCGGGCCAGAAAAAAACTTAACACTTAGGAGAAGGGCAGGTAATAAAACAGCAACATAAGAAAATAATTATTGCTGGCTGGTGGTGGCACCTGCCATTAATCCCAGCACTTGGGAGGCAAAGGCAGACAAATCTCTTTCAATTCAAGGCCATCCTACTCTACAGATCTAGTTCCAGAACAGCCAGAGGTACACAGAGAACCCTGTCTCGAAGGAAATAAATACATAAACTGATAAGAAAATAATAATATAAAATGTGCGTGATCTTGTGCTGGCCAGTTATGTCAACTCGACACGGGCTGAAGTCATCCGAGAGGAAGGAACCTCAATTAAGAAAATACCTCTAGGGTCTGGAGAGATGGCTCAGGAGTTAAAAGCACTGGCTGCTCTTCCAGAAGACCAGGGTTCAGTTCCTAGCATCTACATGGCAGCTCACAACTGTCTGTAACTCCAGTTCCAGAAAATCTGACACCATTATACCAACGTACATAAAATTAAGTTAAATAAATTATATTTTTAAAAAAGGCAAGAGAGAAAGAAAATAAAAAAAATAAAATGCCTTTATAGGATGAACTGTAGGCAAGCCTGGGGTGTTTTCCTGATTAGTGGTTGGTGGGAGGGCCCAGCCCATGGTGGGTGTGGCCTTCCCTAGACTGGTGGCCTTGTGTTCTGTAAGAAAGCAGGCTGAGCAAGCCTTGGGGGGTCAGTAAGCAGCACCCCTCTGCCTCAGCTAATGTCTCCAGGTTCCTGCTCTGAGTTCCTGTCCTGACTTCCTCCAATGAGGAACAGCAATGTGGAAGTGTGAGCCACACAAACCCTTTCCTCCCAAGTTGCTTTGGCCATGGTGTTTCATCATAGCAGTAGTGACCCTGGCTAGGACATCACTGCTTCCTCCTTGTTTAATTGTCTAGCAAGCATCAGAAGCACTCTTGGTGTTGATAGTCTCCCAGCCTGTGGCCTGAGCTTCGCCTGGAGCCTAGGGCACTACACCTGCCTGTTTGAATTAGATAAAAGGTCCTGAGCCTTTGTTGGTTGCTTGCTTCTCAGAGGCAATGCGTGTAAAGATCTGAAGAGTGGAGAATACGGCCACTTCAAGTCTAGCTGCATAGCCAGCTTTCTTCCCCTCTTGACAAAGGGCCCCTTTGGAATCAGACTTGGCTTCTAGCCTCTGCTGCTGGAAGCATCCACTGCTCACATTTCATTTCAAGCCCGCCCAATCCCAGACCAGAAAGGTGATTTTTTTAAGGCCCATTAACATAATTACCTGCCTGCAACACCGAAGAGAAGCAATTAGATGAGCCTGCAAGTTTTGCAGACTTTTGGAGTAAGTCACCTGAAGTTCAGCCGCCGTCAGGATTCATGGCTGCTTTCTGGAATCGTGGGGAATTATTTAGTAATAGCAGAGCTACCTTGGTCTAATTTAGTTTTAATGCCTGGAAGTATCCTCCCAGAATCCTCGGCTTCGGGGAATTCCGACTTCCAGTTTGGTTACGCTTTCTGAAGCAAAGATTCTATTCAAGGCTCCTGAAGTTCCTTCTTTGTCACCCAGAGTCATCTCGGAGCAGAATGGATCCTACCTCCATGTGTCAAGAAAAAAATGCAAAACGCTGCAGGGCCGCGGGAAGTCAGGGTGTACAGGCAGCTAAGTGGGCACCCTAGATGGAGTTGGAGCTGTTAGGTAATCTCTGGGAGAGCCCTAATTTCCTCCATTCATTTATTACCTCGTTCTTTCAGCAAGCCCAGACACTGCTGCTATTTGGGTAAAACTAATGATAATCATGGAGTTGAGCCAATTTTAGCTATTTTAACACTTTCCAACATATTACATCCTGTGGAAAAGGTGGGGGCTGTCACTGTACTGTGTGTAGATGGGGTCACTGAGGCTGGGAGGTTAAGACATTTACTGAGCTATTCTGCTGGGAGCCAGGCATGGTGGGACAGGCAGAGGAAGACCGATCCCCGAGTTCGAGACCACCCAGGTCTGCATTGTGTTTTAGATCTGTCAGGGCTACCTAGAGACCTAAAACGTTAAGAATCTTGAGGAAGTGTTCAGTCCCTTTTTACAGTTACTTGGAGGTGGAGGTGAGCTTACTACCTTCTATGGGGGAAAGAACAGGATGTCTCAGAGGGCATGGGTCTGGCCAAAGTGAATGTGGTGAGGGGATGCAAGAGTCAAGAACTGAACTGAGATTCTCACTCCAAACCCAGTGCTGCCTTGGCCATAGTTAGGAACTTAGGAAGCACGTGGACAGAGCAGGTGGAGGCTGGATACATTGCTCTCCACGGCTCTCCACAAGGTAGGCTCGGCTGCCCAACCGCCCAGCTCTGTTCTTTGCTTCCAGCTTCTGAGCATGCCTCTTCCCCACCCCCACTCTTCATTTAGAAGCCAGCGGCTCCTCTTGTCATCCCGTGTTTGTTAACTTTGAGATGCTCATTGGTCCATGTCTGCGCTTCTGGCAGAGGGTGGCCTGGTTCCACAGGAAGGGTCAGGAAGTGAGCTGGCTGTCACCATTCTCCCTGAAGACCAAGGCCACACCCAGGCCTCTCTAGGCTTTGCCTTCCCATTTCTACAAGAACAGAGGGGTAAGGCTCTTTGTATGGATTTTTGGCCTGGAACTCAGCAGTCCTCTTGACCTCCCAGAACTGGGGTTTCCATTTCTAGGTTTGAAAACCAGCTCTTTAAACCAACGAGCTATAGAACTCTTCTTTCATCTCATTTTGTGGGGAGGAGGTGGAAGGAAGTTGTCTTTTTGCGACAGTCTGTCTCAGTTACTGTTCTATCGCTACGAAGAAACACCATGACCAAGGCAACTCTTATCAAAGAGAGCATTTAACTGGGGGCTTGCTTGCAGTATCAGAGGGTTAGTCCATGATCATCATGGTGGGAGCATGGAACTGGAGCAGTAGCTGAGAGCCACAGCCTGATCTGCAGGCATAAAGAGGAAGAGGTAGACAGAGAGACTGGGCCTGGCATGGGCTTTTGAGACCCCCAAAGCTCACTCCCAATGCCATATTTCCTCCAACAAAGCCACACCTCCTCCAAGGCCACACCCTTTAATCCTTCCAATTCCTTCAAACGGTTCCACTTCCTGGTGACTAAGCATTCAAATGTATGAGCCTATGGAAGCCCTTCTTATTCAAACCAACACAGAGTCTTATGCAGCCCAAGATGGCATCAGACTGTGTAAACAAGGAAAATCTTGGACTCTTGGTCCTCCAGCTTCCACCTATTAATTGCTGGGATTGTAGGCATAAACCACAATGCCCACATCAGAACTCCCATTTCAAATGAAAACCAACAGACTGAAAGAAAGTGATCTGATAGAAGCTGGGTTAATGAAAGAGACCTCTCCAGCTCATAGCCCTGTGGGTCTCCTCAGACATAGAGTCTGTTGGACCCTAAGGTGCCCCAAGTCCAGGACCAGGGTCTAGTGAGGGCTGATGTTACCTGCAGTCCTGTGTGGGCTGAAATGTGCCTACCTGGGTCCCACCCCATCTCTGAAATCCATCTATCCTTGTGGCAGCCTAAGGATCAAATCTCGGTGTCTGTCTGTCCCCAAGCTCCAGGATGAGGTTCAGTCTACCCGGAACACACCTTGATGGCCAGAAGGACAGGCTGTGCCCTGACTCTGGTGGCCCATTTTTCTCTCTGTCATTTTAATCCTCCAATCCTCTCTCCGCTTATTCTAAACAGTGATCCTGGTTACACACAAGCCCAATGCTGCAGAAGAGTGAAACACCCACCGTTTGCCTGAGAGCAGGCCTCCTCCACTCCAGGGCCTTAGAATGGGCCTCCCGCTCCTACCAGTGTTCCTCCCACTTCCTCCTGAAGTGACTGGCACCATCCACACCCCTGGTACTGCCACTAACCTGAAAAGGCTTCCCAGAAGATATGGGCACCAAAGGGACATCAACGCTTAAGTACAAGCTGGTGGGTTTGGGCACACGGGTGAAGAGGAAGCAAGCATCTTAGGCCCAGAATTGATAGGCAGGAATTATTGGATAAGCTATTTAAGGAGCAGTCTGGCTGAAGCCTGACCTGGACTTGGTGACCCTTGCAGGTAGGGAAAATTATCTACCCAGGGTTGTCAAGGACCTTTAGGGGCTGTTGAAGATCTGGAGGTGAATCTTGAGGGTTACAGGGAGCCGATGATGGTCTCCAGCTAGGGAGGTGGTGACCAAGACCTAGACTGTCAGCCCCATCTGACTGTGCACAGAATGCGGGGCCTGCGAGCTCCACGACCCCGTCTCTCCTCCCAGCTCCTCTGTCACACACAGTCCAGACAGCCTGGTTCCCTCTGAGACACAACACACAGACAAAGGGCTCGAGGCTTCAGGCTGCCTCCTGTCCATCTCACACTGCCTGGTCCCGGGCCTGGAATGTGGCCTCTGACCTCTCACCCCTGACCTTGGGACAGGAGTCCCACACCGTGCCTCAATGGGGCAGAGCTGTGGTTTGAAGACCAAGGCTGCCCAGAAGATAGCTCCTACTGCCCCAACCCTGTATCTTGCTCCTGCTCCCCACAGCCCCACAGTCCTCCTTGGCCCTGGCTAATGTTCCTTTCTCCAAATATAAGTTCTTTTGTTCACCAGGCAGCTAGCTTGGCCCTCAGCCCTAACTAGATCTTAACGAGCCCAAGGATGAGGCGGTACCGTCAAGGGTGGAAACACGGGGAGAGGCTTGGACTGTTCCTGGCTACAGAGGGCTACCCTGGCCTTCCCTGCTGAAACCTCCCTTCTCCAGGACAGTGATGGCCACACTAGCATGTAATCACTCTCTCTTTCCCTCTCCCTTCCTCTTTCCCCTTCTTCCCTTCTCCCCCTCTTTTCACCTGTCCTGTAATTCAAGACCCTCTTTCCCTGGCCTGCAGCCTCCTGAGTGTTGGAATACTGACCAATAGGCACCCCCATGCCCAATGACATGGCTACTTAACTTGGCCAAGCCTAGGGCTGTCTTTGTCCCAGCTGGACTCTACAAAGTAGGGTCTATAATTCACAGGGAAGCACCACTCTACCCCAACAGTTATCATGAATTCCAGTTGAAGTTTGAAGGCTCCTGCCTAGGCTGAAGGTCCTTCCCATCAGGGCTTCCTCCAGCATCCCCTGCTGTTGGGCCCATGTTCTCCATGTGTTGGTCCAAATAGGACACTTTGTAGCTTGCAAAACGCTTCTCATTGCATCAAGTCATTTGGTTGTTCATTTTTTCACTCAACAAACATCCCAGAGAAAGCATCCAGCCATTGAGTTAGGCTCCAAGGTATGTGCAGCAGGAAAAGACCACAGAGTGTGACAGGACTGCCTTGGCTCCCTGAACAGAACACGCAAGGGAGACAGGGCTGAGGACCGTGGGATCACACAGCAGCGAGATTCTCTGGTCTAGGGCAGGACCTTGGGAAGAAGGGGCCCTCGTGGAGACTGGCCAGAGCACAGGAAGGGGAGGGTGAGGGAGGTACTGGATGTGAGAAAGGGCTCAGGAAGGGGTGCCTAGGTGGTTCAGCTGAGGGAGGAGTCTGAAGACAAGATGGGAGGTAGGGGATATCAGGACCCCACCTACTGCAAGTACCAACAGGGACAGCCCAGGTGGCCTGTACTCCCTCTATGCTGTATAGTTCTGGGGTTCTCACCAACACGTCCCCTCTGGTCACCCACCTACCATGCGAGGACTGACTGGGGCCATCATCCCATCTCCCAGGCAGCATGAGACTCAGGAAGTCACTTTACTCTCCCAGTGCCACACACCTGGAGTGGCAGAGAGCAGATGCAAGTTCCCTGGGGCTATGGGAACTCTCAGACTAAGGGACCCAGAAGATGGCCGGGACCTTGGAATCTACAATCCAGGCTCAGGATTGGCATTGAGCAGTGCCCTTTGAGGAGCATAAATGGTCCCAAGGACCCTGTGGGAGAGCAGAGACCAGAGCAGGGAGACTGGGCTAGACCGCACAGGGGAGGCAGCAGGAAAGAATGGGGCAGACTTCAGAGGAGAGACTGCCAGGGTGTGCCAGGCAGAGGGTACAGGACTGGCCTCCACCAGGGGGCATGAGAACAGGAGAATGCCCCACTGTGCTCCTGTCTCTTCACATAGTAGGGCCTCACTGAGGGAGGCAGAGACATGAGAGGAATGAAAGAGCTGCACAAACCCAGAGACACAGAGATAGCCAGAGACAGAGATATCCAGAGACACAGAGAGAGACAGAGATATCCAGAGACACAGGGATATCCAGAGACACAGAGATAGCCAGAGACAGAGATATCCAGAGACAGAGATAGCCAGAGACACAGAGAGAGACAGAGACACAGAGAGAGACAGAGACACAGAGAGAGACAGAGATAGTCAAAGACAGAGATAGCCAGAGACACAGAGAGAGACAGAGACAGAGACAGAGATAGTCAGAGACAGAGATAGCCAGAGACACAGAGAGAGACAGAGACACAGAGAGAGACAGAGACAGAGATAGCCAGAAACAGAGATAGCCAGAGACAGAGATAGCCAGAGAGACAGAGATGAACCAAGAGGGTGAGGGCCGTCTGAAAGGAGAGCCCACCAAGGTTGACAGCTACCCTCTGCCTTCCACAAAGCTGGCAGAAGGAAGCATTGGGATGGGTGCGGGTGGGTATCTCTCATCAGGGCACATGCCAGCTCCAATCATGGAGCTCACACAGCCCCTCCCTCAATGGCAGACCTCACTGGGAGGAAGAAGCTCTTCTGCCTCATGCCCAGGTGCCAGTAGCCCACATAGCAAACTTATGTGGCCCTTAGCCACCTAGGCTTCAAGGACAGACCAAAGCCTTTTCCCTCTGAAGACTGCCCTTTTTCCCCTCCCCTCTCTCTCCCCCTCCTTCCTCTACTTCCTTCTACCAGCACTAATGGCTACATCTTCCACTCCACGTCCACTTTCCTGCCAATAGTGAAGAGTAACATGAGACCCCCTCAAGAGGGGGAGAACTGGGCAGAACTGGGGCGCTCTGGAGACATGCACCTCGGTCTTCTCAGCAGCTGTGGTGCCTTGTCTGGACATTCTGGACACAGATTAGCCTATGGGGACTGTGGTAAGCAGAAACCCCTTCCACTCCTTCACAGTTCACATGAGGGTTTCTGCAGCCACGGAGTCCCCTTTGCTGGGACACTGTCCCTTTCCGACAGGCCCTGCTCCCCACACTCTCATCTGTCTGCACACAGAGGCGCTGGGGAAATGTAGGTCACCGACAGGAAGTCTGGCTTGTGGTGATCCAGCCGGCCTGCACAGCCATCGGATCAGATAGGCATCTGTATCCCTTCACTCCTTCTGCTCCACTCTCCTGGGTCACTGTGACCCAGGCCACCCTGTTGCCCAAGGGAAGGCAGGGCAGGCCTCCGCTCACTAAGATTTCCCCCTACTTGGCAAGGTGGCATCTTCAAAAGACAAAGAGAAATGCTACCTTCCTTGAAGCATTCGCCAACATGGATTATCAATGCCATGGCTGGTCAGGTTAACTTCCCAGGGAAGGGTGTGGAACACGAACGGGCACACAAGAATCCCATCCCTCCATGTTGAAATTGGGGTCTCATCTGGAAGAATTATCAGACTGCCACATAAAAATCCACCGCATGGCTCTGTGCACACAGACACCATCACCCCTTCCACTCAGAATCTCCCTGCTGTCTGTGTCCCCCGTCTCAGTGTGAGCCCCACATCCTGTCAGGAGCTTGAGGGCCTTGTGCTTCCTCCTTACTCCGCCCCTCAGCCTCTGAGCTCTCAGTCCGGCTGGCCAGGCAATTCCCAGCCCTGATGTGGGACAAGGCAAGTGGCAGCTGGCTGGACTCATCAGCGTTAGGAGAGCAGCGGGAAGCCCCGGGAACCAAATGGCACACTGAGTCTTCCAGGCAGAGTTGACCTGAGCAGTGGCCTAGGTGTGGGTGGGACAGACCAGGGTGAGTGGAGAGAGCTGAGACAGGAGACCACCCAGAGCAAAGTCTAGGAGACACGGAGAGTTATTATGGTGGCAGCGGAGAGGGAGGATGTGTGACATTGAGGCCAGAGCCGAGTGCCATCTAAGGGTCAGACCAAAGGGTCAGACCATGGTCTACCTTGAGACTTGCCACCGTGGGGACTCGCTGTACATGGAGCTAAGGACATGCAGGAACCCAAAGAAGAGGTGATGCAGCTGCCTTGGTGTCCAGGGCTAAAGTGAGGTGGAGCTAAAGGCACAGCTGGGCATGGTTGCGCACACCTTTAATCCCAGCACTCAGGAACACAGAGCGAGATCTGTGTTTGAAGCCAGCCTGGTACAGAGCAAGTCCCGGGATTGTCAGGGCTACAAAGAAACCCTGTCTTAAACAAACTGGGCTTCCAAAGGTGACATCTTGAGAGCCATCTCAAAGATCAGGGCAGGGCTGTGGCCTCAGAAGGTCTGGCCCACAGTTTAGCAAGGAAGCAGAAGCAATGGGGCTGGACAGTGGGAAAAGGCTGGGCCCTGAGCCGAGGGAGGCCTGCTGGGAAGAGCCTGCTCACCTCAGAACATCCAGGTCCAAAGCAGTGGTCATGCAACCTGGGGGGAATCAGGACTTGTCTCTTGCAGGGCGGGGCTAAAATGTGGACAAGTGCCTCTGTGTTGTCCTCTACAAAATTAGAATGGGGCATGTGCCAGGAAGAGCATCAGAGACAGAAGGGCTTAGGGAGCTGAGCCAGCCTCTGGACTAGTTAATAGGATCCATCATTTTGTATAGGGCTGGTGAAGAGGCAGCTGCTGGGGATGATGAAGAGAAGAAACCAGTTATACTGCTTAGTATTCACAAGGGGAGGGGCCCTACCAGGCCCGCCTCTCCCACTCCCCACCTCTGCCTACCCTATACACCCTTGAGGAGCTCACAGAAGAACAGAGGCTCCAAGGGCTTTCAGAAACTACATATTTCATGGATGGGCTGGCTTTGCCCCCTACTCAGTGGTTCTCAACCTGTGGGTCATGACCCCTTGGGGTTTGACTAACTCTTTAACAAAGGTCACCTAAGACCAGAAAACACAGGTATTTACATTGAGATTCATAACAAGCTGGGAGGTGGGGCTGCACACCTTTAATCCCAGCACTCAGGAGGCAGAGGCAGGTGGATCTCTGTGAGTTTGAGGCCACCCTGATCTACAAGAGCTAGTTCCAGGACAGGTTTCAAAGCTACAGAGAAACTCTGCCTCGAAAAACAAAACAAAACAAGACTCATAACAACAGAAAAATTAGTTATGAAGTAGCAATGAAATAATTTTATGGTTGGGGTCACCACAGCATGAGGACCATATTAAGGGGTCACAGCATTAGAAGGTTGAGAACCATTGTCCTAAGCACACATGAGTGTGAACACTCTCTCCCCACTTTGGTGTCCTTCCCAAAGGACTAGGGGACACCAGCTGCTGCCCTCTGGAGGGGCTTTGTCCTGGCCCTTCCTTCCCTGAGTCCCCAGCCTTCCTACCCAGTTGGCTGCACAGGCCTGGGTGCATCATCAGCAATGCAAGGCCCTGCCTCTCTGCTGCACAGGCCTGGGTGCATCAGCAATGCAAGGCCCTGCCTCTCTTCTGCATGGGCCTGGGTACATCAGCAATGCAAGGCCCTGCCTCTTGTCTGCATGGGCCTGGGTATATCAGCAACTCAAGGCCCTACCTCTCTTACTGCTCTTTCTTCCTGTTGGCACCTCAGTGGGTAACAAGTGTGAGGAGTAAGACAGGAGGCCTCACTGGGAAGGCCACAGTAAGGCTTGCCCGAGGCTTCCTGGACAATGGAGAGGATGAAGTGGATCAGAGTCTGGGAAATCCAGAGTTAATGGGCACCTGAGGGCAGGCACCTGTGTTAGCATCACTTCCATTGGGTTATGAAATGTCTGACAAAAACACCCAGGGAAGAAGGTTTGTTTCAGCTCACAATCCCAGGTTACGGTCTATGGTTCTGGAGAGGTCCAGGAGGCTCGCAATCCCGGGTTATGGTCTATGGTTCCGGAGAGGTCCAGTAGACTTACAATCCCGGGTTACAGTCTATGGTTTCTAGACAGGTCCAGTAGGCTCACAATCCCGGGTTATGGTCTATGGTTCTGGGCAGGTCCAATAGGCTCACAATCCCGGGTTACAGTCTATGATTCTGGGCAGGTCTAGTAGCAGGAACTGGACATAAGTAGTCCTAGCCACCATCAAGAGAAGGACACATGTATACTCAAGTTTAATTTGCTTTTTGCTTTTGATACAGTTTGAAACCCAAAACCAGGGAATGAATGGTGCCACCTACTTTGAGGCTGGGTATTCCATTCCCTCATCAATTACATAATCAAGACAGTCTCCCCACAGACCAACTTAGTCTAGACAATCCCTCACTGAGACTCTCTTCCCCAGAAATTCTACAAGTTGACAAAACTAGCTGTCACATTGTCTAGGAGTCCTGGGTTTGCGTTACAAGTACCGTCTGTGGCCGTACATCCTGGGACCCTTCAGAACCTGACAGTTTCTCTGAGTACAGGCAGCGAAGTCTGGGGCTCCATCCATGAGTGTTCAGCCCACAGCCTGGTGCTTAGGAGGTCCTCAGTCAGGGGGACTGGCTCTTCGTACCTGGCTTAACTCGTCAAGGGCAGCTAGAGAGATCACACACACACACACACACACACACACACACACACACACACACACAATGGAAGGAGCCAATTGCTCATTTCCTTCCCTACTTCAAGTTGTCCAGACTAGTGTTATTGCTTCAGTGCAGATGAGGAAACTGAGTCTTGAGGATTCCCAGTTCTTGGTCCAGGGCCTACTGAGTTTCAGAATTGGGAGGAGGCCTGAGAGGCAGGGCAGGCTTGATTACAGCCTCCTAGGCCTGAACTCACAGGTGTACTCTCAGAGAAGGACCTCAGGCCCAGTTTAGTTACTGTCTCTAGCTTTGTGTCTTTGGGCAAGTTGCTCAGCCTCTCTGAGCCACAGTCTTGAGGGTTGGTAGGAGGGGAATGAGATGATGGAGGTGGGTGACTGGGCACATCTATGGTTATTACCATTAGCCTCTCTCCTGGCTAGCTGCAGCAAAGCCCTGGACAGCATCTGTGGCCTGTCTACAGCTCAAAAGGGCCAGGGCACCATGACATCAGGCTTGTGACAGCTTTGATCCCAAAATAGCTCTCTCTAGACTAGCCCCATCCTGTCCCAGCTGCTGCGCCTGCCTTTTGCTGTCCCCTGTTGAGCTGACACAGGTTCTTGCCATGTCACACAGTCACGCTCAGTCCTGTGCTAGTTCAGCAAACAGTCCCCCGAAGGGGAGCTTTTCCACAGCAAATGGGAGGGCCCACAGGAGGCCATTTGGGCCCAGCGATGGCTCTCAGACAGGGCTGCAAGAGAAAGGTCCCAGGCTCTGGAACCCAGCAGCCTGGGTTTGGTCACTGCTCTTCCCCTACACTCTCAACTCCCTTGAGCCTGTTTCCTCTTCTAGAAAATAGGCTAACTATACCTGCAGGCCGGGCATGAGGTTTCAAGTGGCCCACGTCCAGCAGAGACACAATCACTCCAGAACTAGTGCTGTTGGCTGACCCTGGTGCCACAGGCCTGTGGGTCCAGTTCCCCAGAAGGCAGAGGCAGGAAGATTGCAAGTTTGAGTCCTTACTGAGCTACTGAATGAATTCAGTGTTAGCCTGGACAACTAACTCGTGAAGACCCTGTTTCAAAATAAAAAATAAAAAGAAGCTGTGGCCTGGTGGGGTACGCCTTTAATCCCAGCACTGAGGAGGCAGAGGCAGGGGAATCTCTACGAGTTCAAGGTTGGCCTGATCTATTTGACTTAGTTCCAAGACTTTGTAATAAAATCCTGTCTCAAAATAAAAAGGGGGTGGCCAAGGGTATAAGTCCGTGGTAGAGCCCTTGTCTGGCGTGTTTGAAGTCCAGGGTTCAATCTCCAGTACTGGGGGGAGCATGTGTGGTTGCTTCACCTGGAATGGTCAGAACACAGCAGAAGCATGGCTGTCTCCTTGCCGCAGAGCTCCTGACGCCCTGGACGAATGCGATTGCTGGTGTTCAGAGGAGCAGGGTTCTAAGCCTCTGTCCCACTTCACAGAGTCATAGAACAATCAGTGCCTCCCGGGATTCAGCCCAGTAAGCACTCATCTCCGTGAGTCATAGCCCACCACACAGGGGCCGATGGCAGCCGTCTTCATTCCTCTTGGACGTATGTAGGCAAACTAGCAGCAACAGACAGGGTAGGGCTAGCCTTGTCTACTTGTCTGGTAAGGAAACTGAGACTGAGCCAGAAGCAGGGACTGGCTCCAGAACACCCAGCAACCCAGAGGTGCTGAGAGCCAATTTGGGTCTAGAATCTTAGATGGGTAACTGGACTATTCCATCATGGAGATTAACATGCACAAGACCCACAAGTGATAGTTACCCACACAGCAGCCCGGAGAAGGGGAGGAGGTCTGGGGACAGCAGCGCAATTATCAAGGGCTCCAACTGATGTTCATTCATTCATCTTTCCAATGACATGCAGATGTGTCCTCAGGGCCAGGTGCTGCCAATGTGAGATCACAACACAACGCTAGCAAGACAGGCTCTGCCCCCGACATCTTACGGTCTCAGGTAGGAGTCAGGTTAGTGACCAGTGCCCTGAAGGGACACTGAGAACCAAGGGCTTCCTGCCTCTGATTAGCTGTGAGACCCTGCTCTTCAGTCTGCCCTTATCCCCAGCCCTCTTTGGTCTTGACCAAGGAGACTATCAAAACCTTATATTTATGTGTTTATTTATTTATATGAGACCAGCTGTCCTGGAACTCACTCTGTAGACCAGACTGGCCTCGAGCTCATGCCCTGCCTCACCTGCCTCTGCCTCCTAAATTCTGGGACTGAAGGCGTGTGCCACCACAACCTTCTGAGCCTCTGATGCTACCTTTTCCACGCCAGTGTGATGGCTATGACACTGCCCAGTGACCAAGTCCCTGAACACCTACGACTGGAAGCCAAGCTCACTGTGTCCACAGTGAAGCGGTGTCTTACAGCTTGAGGAAGGGAGGGAGGAGGGCCCAGAGTTCCACCCAGCTTGGATACATCCAGCTTTGTCCCCATCAGGTTCCCAGGACCCTTCAAGGAGTGTAGATTGCCAAGAGTATCATTGCAAGTAGAGAACCTTCCAGAGTGTCTCTGAGCCCCAGGCCCTTCCACCCCTGTTCTGTCTGTCCGGAATGCCTTTCTTGGCCTCTCTGCTGGGGTGAACTGCATTCATTCAGCAACAGTCTATTTGGGGACCTACTAATGCCCAGCAGAGAGACGTGCCCTGGGGATTCGGAGAGTTCAGAGATTACAGTGTGCTGTGCAGTTAATCCCATTCCAACACAATCCACAGAGCAGAACAGATGGGGCAAGAGATACTCAGACAGTAGCTCCAATCCAGTGGGATCAGGAAACATGTTCTAGAGAAAGAAGGCTTCTCAGAAAAGACAACTTTTCCGCAACCAGGACAAGAAACAGGAGTGAGAGCAGTGAAGAAAATGGGGAAGAATGCCCCAGAGAGAGGAAGCTGCAGGTATGGAGGCCCTGGGATAGGTTAGGGCAGCACGCCTGGCCCAGAGAGAAGGAGCTGCAGTCAGATGGCTCAGCCCCGGAAGGAGGCCATGTGGATAGTATGGAAAGAAGGGTCAGGAAATGGGAGGAAGCCGCAGGTGTGGCCATCCCAGAAGCCAGAAGGAAATGTTTCAAGGAGGGAGTCCTGAAGGATACGAGTGACCTGTCCACTCCCACGGCCACACTTTAACCTCCCATGTGGCTGTGTATGGTGCTGGAGCCTCACGGAAGAAACCAAGGTTAAATGAGGTGGCTCCCTGGTCCAGGAAACCCAGAGCACTCATCTTTTCTCTCCATATGCAGAGACTGAACAGAAGGGAACCATCCAGAAGCTGGGAGCAGAGTTCTCCGCAGAAACCAGGTCATCCAGAAACAGTCGTACACTTCTAGCTTCTGGGACAGTAAGGACTGGCCAGCCTAAAACATTGTGTCATGGACATCCACACTGACGGAGACTAGCAATGTTGTGAAATCACCTCTTCTGGAAAAACCTCCTAGACACTGGGATAAAGGGTTCCACAATTCCTGGGCTCCTTCCTCGGAGTAGTCCCCACTCAGATTAACCTGGGAACTTCATAGAGACAGAGGCAAAGTTTGGCTCCCTGAGCCCAGCTCAAGGCCTGAGAGTAGAGGTTGGGCCAACGAATAAATGGTCGAACGTAGAACGAGGGCCAGAGGGGAGGCTTCACTAATGCCCTGCCCCAGGAAAGGTTTCAGCTATAGACCTCTGAGGCTGACTTGGTGGGAGTCAGACCTTGCTTGGCCCTCCTGGGACCATCCCAGAGAGAGTGCGTGTGCAAGGCCTCCTCCTCTGCCCTCCCCAGAAGCCTCCTCTGTCCTGTGCCTGGCGCGTGCGCGCCCCCCTCCCCCACGCCCTGCCCTAGCAGATCAGAGAAGATCAACAGCCTGAGACAAGGGGTAGGCTGCACGCCACCGAGATGGAAGCTGCCTCAGTTTCCAACTTTGTCCTGCTCAGAGGTTGCTGTTGGCAAACCCAGGGAACTGAGAGGGGATTTGTAGGCTTCTGAGATGTCCCTGGCTAGGGAAGAGCTCCCCAACCACATTGCTTGGCCACATTGATCCCGGCCACCACTCCCCATCCCCACAGTTTCCCAGGTCGAATTGAGTCTGTGCCTTTCTTGGGCAGCATGAAGGAGTATTTAAGAACCATTCCCAAGCCTTGCCACATTTGAGGCAGACAATCCTAAGAAGCAGCAAGCCTATTTCATAGCTCAGACCGTGCTTATCCGGGCTCCCCATCAGGAATACACCCCCCTAGAGCAGGTCTTGGGATCATGGACGGCCTCCCATTCCAGACCAAAACCTCTTCCAGAACAGAAGCTGTAGTGCCCTCCCCTCCCCCACTTCAAGGACTGATTGTTACTTGGATGAAGTGACCCACAGGTCACTCAGGGTGCAGTGTTCTGTCGCCTGACTGTCTGAAGATGTCAGGTCCACGGTAGGGCCTGGCCCAGCTCCCTGAGGGCGGCAGTTTCTCTCCCTGGACCGAGCTTGGCTGCTGCAGGAGGAAGGGAATTTGGCCTTGACTCTGGGCCAGGCAGCCAGGCCTGGCTAGAACAAGGGAGTCTGGGGGGAGAAGAGCTATCGTTCTTGAGTGGAGTGTGTGGTCCCCAAAGGACCACAGCCCCGAAAAGAGTCACATAAGCCAATAGCTACAAAAGACCTCCCAATCTGAGGCTAACGGCCCTGTCTCCCCAGTGAACCCCTCAACCTGCCCCCCAGCCTCTTTCCCTCCGCTATCCTTCCACCCTCCTGCTTCTCTCTGTTGCTGGGAGACAGTCCCTGTGTGCCAGCGTCCTGGCCAAAGGGGAGCAGTCTGGACAGCTAAGTAGCAGGCTCGGATACCTGCAGGTCCTGGGGATCCCGGGCCTGTTGATACCTCCCTGGAGGAACCTTTCTTGTTTCCCTGGTCCCGGCCCCACTCTGCTGGGCTCTAACCCTCGCAACTCTTTTCCAGCCCTGCTCAGGGCTCCGAGTGGCCCTGGGGAGCTGAGCAGAGAATCTCCCCTGCTAGAGCAGTCTGGGGCCTTATGTACCAGAGAGGGGAGCTGGGAATTTTCAGTTTGCCCTGGCCTTTAATTACAAGGTACATTCAGTTGCCTGCTCATTTCTGTTTCTCTACAGATTTCACTAATTGAATTCGCACTGCAGCAGGCAGAGCTGGGGGACCAAGAGTGAGACCTAGGAGCAGGGGCCATAAACTTACTTTCCTTCTTGGCCAAGAGCAAAGTTCAAACAGCCAAGAAACTCTTTGCTGGACCATGCCAATGTCTCATCTAAGGGGACTCTTCAATCCCTGACCCTTGACCCAGGACACCGATGCCTACCCTGATCCCAGAGGCCAGTTGGCACCCAGATGCCTGCCTCCCCCCACCGGTTCAACTCCGATTCCCAAAGCTAAGCAAAGTCTGCTGGAGCAGTGGGCTAAAATCCCAAACTCTGCCACTTAGCCGCTTAGCTGGCTTGGCTCACTTACCGTAGGAGTTGCCTGGGTCCAGGAGGGAGTTGGGCTCCATGGTGTGTGGGCCCCTGGGCCGCGGCCCCACCTGATTTATGAACCGAGGCCGTCTCCATGAGCGCCTGAGCTTCTCCTTTTGTATTCCATCTGGCGGCTTCTCCAACTAGATGACTGGGTATTCCTGCAAGCAGGCCCCTTTCCAGCCCTCGCCTTCATACAGTACATTTAAAGTAGCAGTAACCTCTTTTTCCTCCCCCCGCAGCCTGCCTGGAAACATTAGAAGGGACCGAGGCGGCGAGATGTCTAAAATAGGAAGACGCTGGGGACGGCTGGCCTGGCTGCCCGCGATGCTGGCTGCGGGAATCTGGTCCGGTAGTGCAGATGGAAAAGCTAGGAGGTAAGGCAGACACGGAGCTTAACATCTGGAAGCCGGCTCTGGGGCCCCGGGGGGCCTGCGCGAACGGGTGGGAGGGGATAGGGGTGTCTGCTCTTCGCCACCTAGTACCCCAAAGCCCAGGGGCTTCTCCCAGGCCTTGCAGGAACCTCCCACTCAGATCTGTTCTCAGACATTTCCTGCAGTGTGGGATGCAGATATTGACTCATCCATCCATTCAGTCACTAAATATTTTTTGAAAATCCAGTCCTTGCCAGACACTCTACTGTGCTGGGTCTGCAGCAGAGAGCAAGATGCAGTGTCTGGCCCACTGCAGAGGCAGCAGCACCCAGGTACGCCAGCCACTGCAGTGGGGAGTGCAGGGCAGTCGCCCCTCAGAAGCACAGAGAAGAGGGGCTCAGTGCAATGAGACAGATGGTCACTAGGCTCCCTGAAGAAAAAGGCACCTCAGACAGGGTCTAAAGGCTACCTAGGAGTTAGCCAGTTAAAGAAGGACCGAAGGCCTGCGCATCGGGCATTTGTGGGATTAGTTCCAGTGGCTAGAATGAATAGATAAAGAGAGTGCTGGAGAGGGAGGGCAGAGAGGGTCAAGCTGGACATCTGGTTGGTGACATGATTCCAGTTGCCTTGGGAAGGCCTCTCTGGCCACAGTTTGAATGATGGGGCAGGAATGGGCTGAGTGTCTAAGCTTCAACAAGAGCAGCCGTGGTCACACCGGGACAGGTTGTTAAGCCCCCACCCACCGTGGAACCATTTGAAGTGTTTACCCACGCTGGCTCCTGTGAGCCTCCCAAGGGTTTTTTCTCACAGAAACCCATTTCATAGACAAGTACAACGCAGCTTAGAGGCCACAGCTTGTGAGTGCCACCCGGGCAGGTCTGTGCCTCAGAGAGGCCACAGCCTTGGTGCCTGAGAGTGAGAAGACAAAGATACTGGCATTAGCTCAGCATCGCCCTGGTCCAGGCCAGCACCATGGGCTCATAGCAGGAAAAACTTCATCTGGGTCCAGCAGGAGAAATGTGACCAGGGTCCAGATAGGCTTAACAGGGGAGGAAGGGCAGAGGGAAGTGTGCCCAGGCTGACAGGGGAATGTCTGTGGGAGCAGGCTATCATGTGGCTAGAGGAGGTTAGGGTAAAGGGAGCGGAGGGACAGAGCTAGGAGGACCAGGGGGACAACTGGAGTGTGAGTTTGCTCCAAGGTCTGCAGGAAGCTGCGAGCATCTGTTCAGAGGTTGACTTCCTTTCCAGGGGATGCCCAGGTGACCCTCTGAGCAGCTCTTTCCCAGCCTCCCCCCCATGCAGGACAAGGAGAAGTCATCTGCCCCGCAGCGTTGCTGAATGCTGCGAGCCAAGCCTCAGTGACCTGCTTCTTTGGAGAAATGGCCATGGAGCTGGGATGAAGGGATCAAGAGGAAAGAGAAGAGGGAGAGGCAGGTGTCTACTGGACTCAGATGAAGGTTTTCCTGCTATGAGTCCGTGGTGCAGGCCTGCACTAAGGGGGCTTGGATCAAAAGACGCTGAGCCAATGATAGCATCTATACTGGGCCCATCCCAGCTGCCAGCTGCTGCCTGGCTGTTCCCAGAGAGCCAGGGGCTGCTGACGTGGTCAGCCTGGCCACAAGGAGGTTCCTCCTGTTCCTTCACCCCTCCTCCCCACCTTGGATGAGAGGATCCAAGCTCCTAGTCTCCTGCAGCCTTAATTACAGGGAGGCGAGGCCCTACCCAGGCCTACTGTAGGCTCCAGGTAAGTTGGGGCTGTAGCTGAGTGTGCTACAGCACACCTGTGATTCCAAGCACTGGGGATGCTGTGGTAGGAAGATAGTGAGTTCAAGGCCAGCCTCAGCTACATAGTGAGACCCTAAAAACTGAGGCAGGTTGGCAAGATGGCTTGGTGGGTAAAATCACTAGCTACCCAAGCCTGTCATCCTAAGTTTGAGCTGTGGAATGACTTCCACATGAATAATAATAAATAAAATAGCAGTGTTTAGCAAGGCGGTGGTGGCACATGCCTTTAATCCCAGCACTCAGGAAGCAGAGGCAGGCGGATTTCTGTGAGTTTGAGGCCAACCTGGTCTACAAGAGCTAGTTCCAGGACAGGCTCCAAAGCTACAGAGAAACACTGTCTTGAAAAACCAAACCAAACCAAAACAAAACAAGTAGTGTTTGACTAGCTCTCATGAAGCCCTGGTTTCTATCTCCAGTAGAACGTAAACCAGGCCTGGTGGTGCATGAGTACAATACCAGCACGCTGGAGGTAGAGGCAGGGAGATCAGAAGTTCAAGGGCATCCTCAGCTGCAGAATGAGTTCAAACACTTGTCTTAAAAAAACAATAGTGTTATGGTTGTCTCATAACTGAATATGCCATTAACTAGCTGGATGTTCCGAGTAAGCCTTTTATCCTTCAGGGCTACTGTTAGCCTGGGAGGGGAAGACTAGGCCCGGCCTATCTCTAACACCCAAGAGAGGTGTGGCTCACCCTAACTGCCGCTGACCCTCTCCACAGAGTGGTGCAGCAGTGGAGAGAACAGGGGCCCGGTCATCAACCAAGGACTAAACCTTCCACCTTCCACAAGGGGGTCCAGAGCAGAAAGTGAGTCCGAGGAGGGATACCTGGGCTTCCATGCTAGCTGTGCCTCCCTGGGGTGCCAATCTCCCTGCCCCTCTTTCTTTTCCAGCCAAGGCACAGAGTTCGAATCTTTGGCACTTTCTCCATCCATCGGTAGACATGTGTACAAATGTCTACCGCCCTCCAGGGCTTGTCTATGATAAACGTGTGTCGCCACCACATGTTCCCTTCTTTTCCTCGGTGACACATCAGCTCTATCAGGCCTGTCTATCTCTCGTTGCACCCAGTGGCTGTGAGTGTTCAATCAATCCCTGATCCAGGGAGACCAAGTTTACTGCTGGTTGCCACGCAAACAAGCAACTCTACGATCAGTCTTTTTTTGTTGTTTTAAAGACAGAGTCAGGCTGGTACATCCCCTTTGGATGTCAGTGTGGCGATTTCTCAGAAAGTTAGGAAACAACCTTCCTCAAGACCCAGTAATACCACTTTTGGGTATATATCCAAAGGATGCCCAATCGTACCACAAGGACATGTGCTCATCTATGTTCATAGCAGCTTTGTCATAGCCAGAACCTGGAAACAACCTAAATGTCCCTCAACCAAAGAGTGGCTAAGGAAAATGGTACATTTACACAATGGAGTACTACACAGCAGAAAAAAAAATAATGACAGCTTGAATGTTGCAGGAAAATGGATGGAGCTAAAAAACATCATTTTTGGTGAGGTAACCCAGACACAGAAAGACAGTTATCACATGTACTCACTCATAGGTGGTTTTTATTTTATTTTTATTTTTTTTTAAAGATTTATCTATTTATTATGTATACGGTGTTCTGTGTGTCTGTATTGCTTGCTGGCCAGAAGAGGACACCAGATGTCATTACAGATGGCTGTGAGCCACCATGTGGTTGTTGGGAATTGAACTCAGAAACTCTGGAAGAGCAGTCAGTGTTCTTAACCTCTGAGCCATCTCTCCAGCCCCCATAGGCAGTTTTTAAACATAAAGCAAAGAAAGACAGCCTAAAAACCACAATCCCAGAGAATTTAGACAGCAATGAGGACACAAAGAGAGACTTACATAGATCTAATCTACATGGGAAGGAGAAAGTAAAAAAGGACAAGATCTCCTGAGCAAATTGGGAGCATGGAGACCTTGGGGAAGGGTTGGGGGGAGGGGAGAGGCATGGAGGGGAGCAGAGAAAAATGTAGAGCTCAATAAATATCAAGAAAAAGAAAAAGAAAAAAAGACAGAGTTTGTGTAGTGGTGAAGAATTTATTGTGTAGCCAAGGGTGGCCTTGAACTTTTCATCTTATGGTTCCCACCCCTCAAGTTCTAGACACATGAGCATGTGGCACCATGCATGGCTTTTGCTTCTGTGCCAGGGACTGAACCCAGGATTTCGTGTGTTCTAGGTAAAGTCTCTGCCAACTGAGTCCATTCCCAACCCTGCAGTGAATGCCTTGATGTATCCCACGCACATCTGCCTAGTGACTTCTGTAGGCTGAAACTGTAAATACACAGTTGATGGGGCAGAAAAGCCTTGCCTTTGTCTGAGGTAGCGAAAGCCTGCAAGTTCTACCAAGAGCCAACAAATACTGGCCTCTGCCTAGCCCTGGTGTAGGCCTGGAAGAGCCAGCGTTCCTCCTCCTGGGGCTTTGTAACCCAGCTGAGGAGAAGCACACACTTCCTTCAGAGACAGATGCCACTGAGAAAGCAAATAGGGGCCCAGAGGAATCCTTCTGAGTAGTGAGGTGACAGGCCCAGCTGTACAAAGGCCATCGTGTAGAAGTGGGCAGAGCCCGTGCGAAGGCTGATGGGTGGGAGGCTTGGGATGGCGGCCAGTGTGCCAGGGTGGGTGGACAAATACACATATTCAAGACCGCCGTGGGGATCTCAGGTGCAGTTTCATGGTCAGCAGAGAAGCGGGAAAAGTTCAGGATTACTTGAACGCTTTTGTCGTGGTAGTTGGTCTTCTCCGGAGAGCCGGGGAGCCAGCAGGAGGAGAGCTGGGCTGGGCACAGGGACCTCTGCTGTGGTGTTTGCCCTTTGAGGAGTACAGACAGACACACGGAGGTCGGAGAGCTCAGAGCAGCAGGAAGGACAGGATGAGGCATCAGTGTGAGACCCGCAGTTCCCCTCACAGCCCGTTAGGCCTGCCCACTGCAAGACCTTTCCGGCCTCCAGGACCTGTTGTTCTCTGAACAGAAAAGAGTTAAACAGCCCGTGGATGCGGCTAAGTTGGTGGAATGCTCACCTTGCATGCAGGAAGTCCCGGATTTCATCCCCAGCTCTGCATTGAACAGAGCGGAGGTAATCCCAGCATTTGGAGATGGAGGCAGGAGGATCAGAAGTTCAAAGTCATCCTCAGATACACTGAAGGCCAGCCTGAGCTACAGGAGACCTCAGAAGAGAAAAAGGTGGGACAAGGGGAAGTAAGGAGGAAAGGGAAAGGAGAACTGAAAAAAGACATAAGAGAGGAGAGGGAATGGGAGCCCTGCGGAGGGCTGGGAGGAGGGAGGACAGGTGCCTGGTCCCTAGCTTGATCATCGCCTCCAGAACAGTCACAGCAGCACGAAGACACTGCGGGCTCTATCGAGTCCTAGGCTCGGCTGAGCAGGAGATCGCTAGATCTAAGAGAGCAGAGGAGATCTGAGAGCAAGAGGAGGGTAAGTACATGGCAAAGTAGGAGCATGAGGTCTAGTGATCAGCTCAGCAGATTCAAGAAAGCACTTGCCAAGGTGGGGCTGGCCTCATAGGACTGTGAGGGATGAAGAGGTGCTCACAGAACTGGAGGAGGCGGCACGGGATTCTATTCCGTACATTGAGATAGGGTGTGCTCCAACAACCTTCAAGTTGGTTTCACGCCCCAGATTTTTGGGCTGAACTTTTCTATCTAAGGCCACATGGAGCCCAGGAGGAACCCGAGTGCCTTGCTCCCACTGGACTAAGTGGTGTGGAATCTGGCCAGGCTGGGTGCTCTCTCCTGACACTGCCTGGGCACAGGAGACAGAACTCAGACTTCAGAACTTAGACCAGGTACCAATCTACCTGCCTTGGTCCAAACCCCACTAGGCACCTGCTGGGTGACCCTCAGCAATCAGCTCCTTTCTTAGTGCCTCAGCTTCTTCATCTTGAGCTCTGGAGGGTGGGGGTAGGTCCTGGAGGGATGCTAGGAGAAATTCTGACTTGGGCAGAGTGAGGACAGACCGGAATCCAGTCCAGAGTGTGTTATGTAGCCCCCAGTAGCCTATATGAGCTGCCCAGCATGGCTTTGCCCCCATAACCTCTTCTTGTCTCCCCTTCCCTCTCCCTCCCTTTCTTCCCCCTGCGTCTCAGTCACTGTCCCGTCACTGTGAAGAGACACCACGAAGAAGGCAATTCTGACAAAAGGAAACATTTAGCTGGGGGCTGGCTATCAGCTTCAGAGGGTTAGTCTACCATCATGGCAAGGGGCATGGCAGGCAGGCATGGGGCTGAGAAGCACATCCTGATCCACTGGAAGACAGGCAGGCAGAGAGAGGAGACACTGGGCCTGGTGTGGACTTTTGAAACCTCAAAACCCACTCCCGGAGACACACCTTCTCCACGAAGGCCACACCTCTTGCTCCTTGCTAAACTGCTCAACTAGGAATTAATCATGCATATAAGCCTGCGGGCCGCTCTCACTCAAACCAGCACAGCCTTCTACCCAGCCACGTGAGCCTCTTGGGCTTTGTTTTGTTTTAGAAGAGGGTATTGCTCTAGTGGCCGGGTTGGAATTTAGCATCTCCACCTCAGCTTCTGGAGTGGGGAGGTCACAGGTATGTGACATCGTGGAATTTGACCATCACCCCAGGGCTGCTGCAGTACCTCTGGGGAGGGCAGGCTCTCTCAGCTCTACCCTCTCTGGGTTCTGACCACAGGCTGCTGGTTGCTTCAAGTGCCCCATCCACCCTGCTTCTGCACCCCCATGGGCATACTCCCCAGGCTCCGCCCTCACATCAGCTCCAGTCTGTACTTGAAGCACCCAGAAGAGTACCTGGCAGATCTCCGCATACCCACAGTGGGGAAAGTGACAACGCTCAGGAGTCCTTCTTCTCTTCCTTAACGTATTGGGCACACAATCCAGTGAACCCTTGGGTCTGAGACAGCTCCCCTGCCGTTATTCCTGTCTGTGCCCCCTGTGTCTCCTGTTTCTCTGACTCTTCTTAGATCTTCTGTTCTCAGAAAGGCTTGAGTACAAGACCACACAGATGAGCCCTCCAACATCCCGTTGCCCCTAACTCAGTGGTCGAGAAGTGGCCCGGCTGGGATTTGAACCCTTCTTGCCTGTCTGGTGGCCTCATGCAAAGGAGGTTGTCTGGCGTGGGTGCAGATGGAAAGAGTCAGCCAGAGGAGCCGTCCCACCAGGCTTTTCTCTGATCTCCAGGACTCAAGTTCACATCTAGAACCTCTGTGAGCCTTGTCTTCCCAGCCCTGGATTATAGAGTCACATTCAAAGGCCTCGAGCCTCATGGCTGATGCTGTCCAACAAGTCCTGAGCCACACCAGGTTTGATGGGGCATGATCCAAGCCACCCTGTCCGTGACTGTAGAGAGCCAAGGAGAGCCCACGAGCCCATAGTGATTCCTTCAGAGGACAGCGGCTCCCAGGGCTGCCTGTGCGTGGATCTGTAAGTTCCCAGTCTCTGGGAATCCCACCACACTGTCCCAAAAAGCCAGGGATCAGGGAAAGAAGAGGCAAGTCACTGTCTCCAGGGAGGAAATGGTTGAAGTTGCGTCCAAGGGGAGACGCTCAGCTGGGAAAGTTCTTGTCATGTGAGCAGGACAAGAGTTTGGCTCCCTAGAACCTACATGAAAAGCCAGGTAGACATAGTGGCCTACCTATGACCCCAGGGCCCAGAGACTAAGACAGGAAATCCCTGGAACAGGCTAGCTCATTGGAGGGTAAAATTGCAAGTTCCAGGGTTAGGAAGAAACTGGTCCCCGTTAGGAAAAGGTAGAGAGAGTCATAAAGGAAGGCAAGCAATGTCAGCCTCAGGCGTTCTCATGCCTACACACATGAATATGTGTGCACACGTGCACACACACCATACACACATACACATGCAAAACCAAGTTTTCTCAAAGAAAGAAATCAGCCATTCAGGGTTCTGCCAAAGAGGATGAGTCCTCGTTCTTCCCAAACCGCTGACCCCAGGGCCGACTCTCAGCCACAGAGTCCGTGAATGCTCATTACATAACCCAAGTCTTTCCAAAAAAAGCCAGCTAGGAAGGAATGACCAGAGTTTGGGGTTTTAGAGGATTTTCCAGGATAAGGGGATCAGAATGTGGTATGGGGTCTTCAAATTACCAGGACACCTGCTTTAAGTTCCCAGGAGCTGGCTGGACTTGTGTCCTTGAGAGCCCTGGCATATCAGTGACAGTCCTACAGGGGTTAGGCCAGTACAGGGATGGTCTGCAAGCATGGACCCATGGATGGCCCTTTTCCTCTTCCACAAGCACCCCTCTCTTCCAGGCAATGCTGGTCAGTCACACCACGCCTATTCCCACTACTGCTGCCCGATGGGTCTTGGCTATCACCTCCCTGGCCAGGCAGAGTAAGTGTGCCAGGGAGAGCTCCTGATTTACCAGATTTCCTGTCCTAAACTCAGATCTGTGCAGCCCACCTGACCTCCCCATGCCGGGCCTCTTGGCTTGTGTTCAGGAGAGTCAGGAAAAACCACAAGAAGTCTGAAGTGTTTACAGACGGGCAACAACAGAAGTCTGTGCGATTCAGCAAATGCTGCCCGAGGACTATGCCAAAGGCTGGAGACTTGGGAATGAGTCAGCCAGAGTGCCGGCTATGGGGATCTTCAACCATGGGAGAGGGACCCTCAACGCATCACCATGTGGGGGTGCCCACCATTGCAAGAGCTCTTTTACTGTGGGCCTTTGGAGTGTTGGACACACAAGAACAAAGCCCAGAGCGTCAGACCACACAACTCACCCATCATAGGGCAGGCAAGTTATATGCCAGAAGAGCCACACAATAAATATTACAGGCTTTGTGGGTCTACTCGCTTTTGCCATTGTAATTGGAGAGCAGCTACGGGCAACTCCCAAATGAGTGGGTGTGACTGTGGACCAATAAAACACTACTCTTAGGGTTTGAGAGATGGCTCAGCAGTTCAGAGCATTTGATCTGAAATCATGGGAGCTGAGTTCAGATCCCAGCACCCATCTTACAAACAGGACGTCCCCACAAATGCCTATAACCCCAGCACTGAGGTGCGTGGAAGGAGCAGAGTTGCTGGAGCTTGCTGCCTTCCAGCTTAGCTGACAAAGAGTGAGCCCCAGGTTCAGGGAGAGACCCTGCCTCAAAGGGAAAGGAAGATACACAGTGCCTTCTTCTCTTCTGTGCCTGAACACAGGGGATAGGCACCCTCACCAGGCATGCAAACATAGACACACAGATAAATAGACCAGTACTTTGAATATTGAAAGAGTTTCTCATCACCCCCTCCCTCTCTCATCCCCCTCTCTGTTTTTCTTTTCTTTTTCTTTTTTGTCTTTTTTGAGACAGGGTTTCTCTCTGTAACAATCCTAGCTGTCCTGGAACTAGCTCTTATAAGACCAGGCTGGCCTCTTGAACTCACAGAAATCAGCCTGCCTCTGCCTCCCAAATGCTGGGATTAAAGGCGTGTGCCATCACCATCCAGCTTCTCTTGGTTTTTCAAAACAAGGTTTCTCTGTGTAGCCCTGGCTGTCCTGGAATTCGCTTTGTAGACCAGGCTGGCCTTGAACTCACAGAGATCTGCCTACCTCTGCCTCCTGAGTGCTGGGACTAAAGGTGTGCGCCACTACCGCCTGGCTCTTACCATTTTCTTATGCCATGAAATAGTATTTTCTTGGGTTTTTTCTTCAATGGCTTGAAGCTGGAAGAACTATATGGTTTGTTGACCTGTGTTTGTGTGGGGGATGCTGGGAAACTGTGTTAGCGTTAGGTAGAAAAGGTTGAGCTGGTGGCGGTCCTTGTCCTGGCTGGTAAATCAGCTACCATCCATTCAACTTGCCCACCTCTTATCCTCCTGGTGATCAAACCGTTACCCACCAAGAAGCTCGGAAGCCATGCGTGGAGATCAAGGGCTCCACACATGACATAGCCACAGGAACGATTTTTTAAAAAAACATTATGATGGCTCATACCTGTAATCCCAGAACTAGAAAGGCCAAGTCAGGAACGTTGCTGAGTTTTGGGGACAGCCTGAGCTATATAGTGAGTTCCATAGTGAGGGCTAAAGATGGAAGCCAGAGAAAGAAGAAAAGGTGTCTAATTATATATGGTTAAGAGCTCATTAGGCCAAAAGATAGAAGAATCAACAACATAGTTTTTTGTTTTGTCTTTTTTTTTTTTTTTTTTGGTTTTTCGAGTCAGGGTTTCTCTGTGGCTTTGGAGCCTGTCCTGGAACTAGCTCTGTAGACCAGGCTGGTCTCGAACTCACAGAGATCCGCCTGCCTCTGCCTCCCGAGTGCTGGGATTAAAGGCGTGCGCCACCATCGCCCGGCCTTGTCTTTTTCTTGAGACAGTTTCTCTCTGTGTAGTCCTGGCTGTCCTGGCATTTATTGTGTGGACTATGCTGGCCTTGAACACACAGAGATTCTCCTGCCTCTGCCTCTGGGGTTTTGAGATTAACGACATGCACCATCAAACTGGGAAACATGAGTTTTATTTCAAGTCCTGATTCTCACTTTGACGTGATCACAGTTAGGGGCTGGCTGAGCATGATCCAGCACACTTTCAGTGCACACAGCTGTAGCTCCATCCCGGGCTCCATCATTCTCATGGCTGTGGTCAGCCCTGCACTTCTCTATGATGAGGTTTTAGCAACTGCATCTTGCTCTTTGATCTCTACCTCCCTGCTTTCACATACCTGACTGTTCCCTGTCCGGCACGATGACATACTGTGCCGTGGAGACTCGCGCCCTGCTCCACGCCAGGCACTAGGCTTTCTGCTGGGGCATCTAGAGGCAGCTGCTCTGCTCAGGGGCCTGAGAGCTTAGAGTGTGGGGCAGCATGGACTCATCCCCGCCTTGATGGAAGGAAGGAAGACAATTTGCCAGGGCCTGGGGGTGGGGGTGGGGTTCCTACCAGACCAGACAGAATCTGGGACTATCTCAGGCAATCCTGAGTGGCTCAGGAAGCAGGCATCTCCAGAATGCCTAGCCCCGCCTAGTCCTGCACACTCAGGCCAAACACCTGTCCAAGGGGCAGCCCCTGGGGACAGTCAGTTAGCCCATGCAGCTAAACAACATTTTCTGAGCATTTCTTATGACTTGAGTCTTAGGCTATGGTGGTGAGCACAGGCATGCCCCTGATGTCTGGGTCTTCACTGTCTGGTGAAGATGGACTTGGCTATCCACTAACTTGACAACTGTTTATCGAGAGTCTACCGTGTGTCCAATATTGTTCTAGGCACTGAGACTCCAACACAAGAGGAAAGAAAATCCCTGCCCGCCCAGACTTAGAGTCTGGTGAAGGAGACGGATAATGAACACTTAGACAAGGTAATGTGTCAGAGGTGATGAGAGAGCCAGGGAGGAGACAGAAAGTGCTAGGGAGTGGCTTTGGAAAAATCAACCCAGAGAGACCTCACTGAGCAGAGATTGCAGTGGAAGAGCAGGGCCTGCTGTGGAGTCCTGGGGAAGACAGAAGCCAAGGGAGAACCAGTTCGAAGGCACCAAGACTGTCAATGAAACAGTAGGCCAGCTCCTGAGAACCTGGGAGTCCAGGAGAGGCTCCATGTATTCTAGGTGGGAAGGTGGCCCAGAGAAGGTCTAGAGCAGAGGAAGGACCATGGCCTCACCCATTGGGAATAGATTTCATGGGGACAGCACTGACGTGGGGAGACAGGGATGAGGGAGCTGAACTTGACCCGACAAGGGATCTAAGGCCAGGTAGCCCCCAAGGGGATGTGAGAAGGCGTGGGTCTCTGGTGTGTTCTGCAGGTAGGCACAAGCTCTCGTGAGGGGTTGGCTGTGGGGTGACAGGAGGAAGAGAAACGGACACAAGGTTCCTGGTTCCCAGGGCAGAGGGTGTGGTCTATGAGCCACAAGCGCTTGAGAGGCTGAGCTACAAGCCTGCTTTGCACGCTGAGGGTTGGGATACGGTAGAGAGGCTGGTAGCTAGTGTAAGCTGAGCCTGAGGTTTGGGGCGGCTTCATGCCCTTCAGGGAAAACTGGGACTGAAAGGTGTATTCCTGCAGGCAGCCCCAGGAGCCGGAACGGGTAGGAAAGTCTAAGGATGCAAGTCGTGCCTTAGAGGATGGGAGTGAGGAAAACTTGCCCAAGGAGGGGAGCCAGCATGTGACAGAGACTACTCAGGAACAGGGGACCCCCAGAGCCTGGGGATTCCGTAAGGATGGTGCTCTCAGGGAGAGGGGTGGCAAGAGCCCATTGTAAGGACCAAATGATGGCTATTACACCAAAAATGTAGGTCACCGCTGTGGGCCTCATGGTGGCAGCTGAGTTGATGGTGGGGACCCCAATGAGTGATACCAAACTAGGGGGTAGAAGCAGAAACTGAAGGAGTTGGCACACATCCCTCGGAAATGGGTTGCCCAGGCTGTGGGGGTAACATGGGCACAGGGCAGGAGGAACAGCTGTCTCTGCTCGCTTAAGGAACCGAAAAGGAGCAGCAGGGATGAAGTTCTCACGGGATCCTAGGAGTCAGTCAAGTCCTTGGTGGTGGGTGGGTGAGGGTCCACCCTGCGCTACACCAAGAAGAAGCAGGTAGAGAAGAGATATAAGATCAGGCGACAGGATGCAGGGATATTTTCTAGAAGCCATCCATCACCAGTGAGTCTTGAGGCCTAGGTTCTGGGATCTGGGAGACAGTGGCATGTGCTTCCAGGGACCAGGCTCGTACGGCACCTATCTGATGTGGTGACATCAGCCTGGTGTGGCTAGAGCTGTATGCCAGACACCCTGGTTTGTGCCCATAGGCAGCAGGGCCCTGGGAGGCCCAGACTGGGCAATTGTCTTCTAGTCTAGCTTACCGTCCCCACCCCACCCCACCAGGGCCCTGGCAGTGCCTTCATCATGTCTTCTTGGTCCTCTGAAGAAGTCCTCCCGCCCCTCCCCTTCAGGCAGTGACTGCTCTCCAGCCTTCACACAGGGCAGGGACGTGTGAGTGCCTGCCGGGTGCCCCACGTCCTGGCACACAGGAAAGGTGATGATCCAGGCAGACAGGCTCAGATTTCTCATGGGGCCCTGCCCAACATACGGCAGAATCAAGTGTAATGTTGGGAAAGGTGGAAGCTGGGGAGAGTTCTGGAAGGATGCAGGATTTAAGCTACAGGGAGTGGAAGAGCATTTGCAAGAATGGCAGCAGCATGCAGAAGCTCAGAGGAACCTGACAGGCGGAAGGATGGAGAGAAGTCCGGGGATAGAGGATGCGGTGTTGAAAGAAGGATAACTGCAGAGTGGGCAAGCGGTGGTCCAGAGTCAAAGCACTCAGTCTCGGTGCAGAGGGAGCCGGGATCAAATGCCTCACCACAGACCCCTTCTCTGACAGCTCCTATGACAAGCGGGATGGGTCACTAGAGTTTGGGCTTCTCAGGGACTTAGAATTCAGTTCCTCTATCTAGAGTGGACCCTAATGGTCATATGAGCATGATCCAGGAATCAGGCTTGTCCCTGGGAGATGTGAAGCCATTTGACTCACGGCAGCAGGAGTCACCCACAGGGACGGCTGACTTTTGAGAGTCTGTGCTCCAAATGCCACCTAGTGAGGCCATCCGCAGAATGCTGAAGGAATCAATGTGTTCATAAAGACACCCCGCCCCTTCCCTCCAAGGTCTGGGGGCTGGAAGCAGTTGGCAGCTTAGCGGCGCCACCGTGTGGGAGAGGTGGGCCAGCACAACAGGAAGTGGAACGTTCCATTCAGTCAGGATACCTTTTATGTATGGTACAGATGATTGAACCAGCCTCTTTTTACTTTACTTTTCGTTTTTCTTTTTCTTTTCTTTTCTCTTGGACATTTTTTTTTTGAGACATGATTTCGTTAAGTTGTCCAGGCAGGCCTTGAATCAAAATCCTCCTGCTTCAGCCATCTGAGTACCACAGGCCCAGCTAAGGACATTTCATTAAATACAGACTTTCATGATGCAAGTTTTGTTGTTGTTGTTGTTTTGTTTTGTTTTGAGACAGGGTTTGTCTGTAGCTTTGGAGCCTGTACCAGAATTTGCTCTGTAGACCAGGCTGGCCTTGAACTCACAGAGATCTACCTGCCTCTGCCTCCAAAGTGCTGGGATTGAAGGTGTGCGCCACCATTGCTCGGCTCATGATGCATTTTTAAATTC
This sequence comes from Alexandromys fortis, assembly GCF_014885135.2. Taxonomy (NCBI): domain Eukaryota; kingdom Metazoa; phylum Chordata; class Mammalia; order Rodentia; family Cricetidae; genus Alexandromys; species Alexandromys fortis. The sequence continues at coordinate 770,352 of NW_026068141.1, read as the reverse complement.
ACTTCTTCAAGAAGAAAACACCATTGGTCTGGTGGTGACTGGCAATTATTAAGTAATACATATCTAATAAATATGTCAATGACATGGATTCTATAAGACAAAAATGGACAGTGGTTTTCTTTTTCTTCAGAATTATCACCAAGTCTGCCAAGTTAAACGTGGATTGCACTTTGTCACATAGGCTTCAGAGTTTTTTCTACTGAGAATGGTGTGAGTGTCTGTGTGTGTGTGTGTGTGTGTGTGTGCTGCATATACAAATGAGATCATATTATACATGCCTCATTCTGAAATTTGTTTTACTTTTTAAATTTATCTTTGCTCACCAAGGAGCAGAGACTAAAGAATATTTGGCATATTAAAGTCTATGAATCATGTTGAAGAGAATGTTGTGTGCTGCCTAATTTATGCGAACTTTCAAAATTTGCATGTGGGCTGGGTGGTGGAGAAACACGCTTTTGATCCCAGAACTCAGGAGGAGGAGGTAGTCAAATCTCTGAGTTCAAGGCCAGCCTGGTTTACAGAGTGAGTTCCAGGATGACAAGGGCTACCCGGGGAGAAACCCTGTCTCAAAAAAAAAAAAAAAAAGTATGTGTTTGGCTATGTAGTATGTATGCAGGCGTGTGTGTTCCTGCATGTGAGAATACACATCTGTAGGCATGCATGTGGAAACCTGAAACTGACAAGGGGAGCCTTCCATCACCGATCACTCTGCCTTATCTGTTGAGGTAGGCTCTCTCAGCTGAGCCCAAAGCTTGGTCATATGGCTAGTTTGCCTCGGCAGCTTGACCCAGCAGTCCCTGTATCCAGCTGCAGAACCTTGGGATGAAAGGCTGGCTGCCAGGCCCACTTGGCATGTTCTGTGGATCTGAGCAACGTTGTCACAGTAACACAACAGGTGCTCATGCTCTGACCCCTCTCCAAGCCCGAGGACTGAAGCAACTTTCATTAGCAGGTTTTTTTTTTTTAAATTAACTTTGATATTTATGTTTCATGTTTTAAAAGTCAAAATGTATTACACATAGGCATCCTTTTAGAACTCCATTCTGGGTTGGTTAGGTCACTGTTTTATTAATTTGTTAGCTTCCCTTTCTTTTAGTGGCTGTGCTAAAACCAGCACCCCTTGGCTTGCTCAAGTCTGACAGAAATGAACGTAGTCGTCCTTCTCATTGGTGCACAAATGCAGAACCTTAGGCCACCTAAGCCACTTACTCCTCCTGGTTTATGCGCGGGCGTCGTCTGGTACCGTCTGACATTCGAGTTCTTTCTATATTTCAAACTCCACATGGCATTGTTATTATTATTGTTTTGGACAGACAAATTGGTTAAAATTAAACAAATATTTTTTCCTCTGGCCTTTATTCCTTCCTTATCCACATATTTCCTTCTTGGACTCTTTCTCCACCCAGAACCCCCCCTTCACGAATGGCGGTGTCCTGGTGATATGTTAGTTTGGGTTTTATTGTATGAAAGGTCTGTGTTTCCCCTTCACTCTTCACTTCTCACGGATGTATGCATTTGTGCAGTGTACGCGAGTGTACGTCTGTGTGTGCTCATGTGAGGATGAGCATGTAGACGTCAGAGATCACTGTCAGGTGACGACTTCCACTATTGCTCTCCGTCCTGTTATTTGAGACAGGGTTCTCAATGAGCCAGCTGCCACCGATTGACCAGATGGATTGGCCTGCAAGCTCTGGGATCCGCCTGTCGCTACTCTCCCACGCAATGCTCAGGTTGCAGACACTCACGACCACACACAACAAACTCAGACACTTGTCTGTGGGGGCAGGCACTTTTCCACCCGAGTCACCGCCCAGCCCCGCTCTCACTTTTAAAAGGCACTTCCCCTGCTGTTTGTGTTATTCCAGGTTGTTGAGACAAGAAAAGGAGAGAAACTAGCAGAGACTAAGAGGGACGGATAGAAACGAGGGGCAAGATGGAGGAAGCCATTGCACGTAAACAGAGTAGATGGTACAACAGAAAGACAACACTATCATATTATTATATGTGATTAAATCTAATATATATGCTAGATTAAAAACAACAACTTGTGGTGCTCATAGAGGAGGCATGACAAGCAGACGGCGAAAGAACAGGAAGAGGCCAGGCGGTGGTGGCACACGCCTTTAATCCCAGCACTCAGTAGGCAGAGGCAGCTGGATCGCTGTGAGTTCGAGGCCAGCCTGGTCTACAAGAGCTAGTTCCAAGACAGGCTCCAAAGTTACAGAGAAATCCTGTCTCAGAAAAAAAAGGTGTGTGTGTGTGGCGAGCGAGCATTCTACCAGGCAGACTCCAGGCAGCAGTCCCTCTGAGCAGAAGCAGGCCATGGGAGAAAAAGCCATGCTAAAGCTAAAGAATAGGGGAAATGATTTATCAAGCAGACACGATTCTAAATTTGCACACAACCAATAGTATAACTTCAAAATATATAAAGCAAAAAAAAAATTTTAAGAGAACTGAAAGAAGAAATAAACATGCCATTCTTCCATTGTCTGAAGATACACATAAAAAGTAATAAAACCTCGTATATCCTCAAGGACAGCAGTGGAGCATGTGGCGTATAAGTCAGGTTCTTTAGAGGGACAGAAACAATGGGATGAATACATATTAGTATATATTACAGAATTTATTAAGTCATTTACATTAAAATAGCAACAATGGCAGAATCATAGCCAAGAGGCTGAGACCGCAGTAGTGATTAGTCCTTGAGTCTGGGTGTCTCAGCAGGTAAAGTGGTCCCACACAGGCTGTCTCTCCCCGGGGAGGCCAACAGCTCAGCAGCTGCTCACTCCACAAAGTCTAAGTGCCTTAGAGTCCCAATCCAGCACCAAAAACCCGGACGGTTCTTGAAGAACCGCTGGTCCTTAATCAGCGATGGAAGCCTGGGAACCCTGGCTCTGCTGTCAGTGAAGGAAGTGGGGGGAGGGGCAAATCAACTCAGCATTGAGAGGGAAAGGAGGAGAGGGCTAATCACCTTCCTCTCCTGCTCACCTGGACCAGAAGACGCCCCTGGCCGTGGAGGACCGTCTTCCCGCAGGGACCATAGCAATAGAATAGCCAGTCAGCTGAGGGGACCAGAAGATGCCCCTGGCGGTGTGATGGAGGAAGGTCATTGGCTAATAAAGAAACTGGCTTGGCCCATTTTATTGGTTAGAACATAGGTGGGTGGAGTAAACAGAAGAGAATTCTGGGAGGAAGAGGAAGTGAGGTCAGACCCGACAGCTCTGCTCT
>NW_026068141.1:758438-766915 GCF_014885135.2 Alexandromys fortis | reverse complement strand
CAGTTTGTATTCAGGCATAAGCTAGCAGGCGGCCGGGGTGCTGGGGACGCAGCCCCGCCGCTCCTATTTCAACAGCGGTGGAGGAACGTCTTCCTGCAGGGACCATAGCAATAGAATATCCGGTCAGCTGAGGGGACCAGAAGACACCATTGGCGGTGGAGGAACATCTTCCCATGCTGACTAAGGCAATAGAATAGCCAGCTGAGGGAACTGGAGCTACCCGCAGGAGAGGCTTCCCGATTCTAGTCTGTGGAAGGTTGTCTTTAAAACCAACCACAGGGACTGGAGAGAAGGAAGGCTCAACAATTATGAGCTTGTGTAGTTCTTACAGAGGACCCGGGTTCAATTCCTAGCACCCACATGGTGGTTCACAACCATCTGTAACTCCAGTTTCAGGGGATACAACACCCTCTTCTGACCTCTACACCAAGCACACACATACACATATGCAGGCAAAACACCAGACACATTAAATGAAACAAATAAAACTTAAAACAAAAGAGCCAATCATACTATCATGTTCTTGTTACTGCACTCTGCCAGGTGGCTTAGGACTTTCATTGTCTCCATATTGACAGCTTGCTTAAGATAGTGTCTGCTTGACTTGTCCATTGCAAAATTGTTCTTTTTTTAATTAATAAATATTTCATGAGTGAGGTGTTTTGAAATGTGTTAATAGGAAATTCAAGTATGCATGTGGATATGTGTGTGTGGTGTGTGTATGTTTGTATGGGGTGTAGGGTGTGTGTGTGTGGGGTATGTATATGTGTGTATACGTTTGTGTGTGGTGTGTGTATATGTTTATGTGGGGTTTGTGTATGTGTAGTGTATATATGTGTGTATATGTTTGTGTGTGTTGTGGTATGTATAGATGTGTGTATATGTTTGTATGGTGTGTGTGTGTGAGATGCACATGATCCCTCTGCCTGCATCTCCCGAGTCTCTATGATTAGATCAAAGCCCCATTTTTATTCCTCCACATTCTGAGGGTCAGGAACTTGGGAACAACTTCACTCGGGGCTTCTGACTTCAGATAGCTTGTGTTTGTGCATTTGCCATCATGTGCTATCAAGCTGTGGTCACTTTTGTTGTTGTTAACACATTTATTTATTTGTATGTGCGGGCATGTATTTATGTGTTGTTATCACATTTATTTATTTGTATGTGTGGGCATGTATTTATGTGTTGTTAACACATTTATTTATTTGTATGTGCGGGCATGTATTTATGTGTTGGGGGCATGCATACAACACAGAGCAGGTGTGAAGCTCAGAGGACAACTTATGGCCATGGCGTGGGCTCGAGAAACTGAACTCAGGCCATCAGGATTGCTGGCAAGCACCCACTGAACTGTGGAGGACCCCGGTTATGAAGATTTGTTAGTGTTGGAGGGCTTGTTTCTGAGACACCTCACCTTGCCACTAACATTTCTTTAGTTTCAAATAGGCCAGCAGACAAAAAATTAGTGAAAACTTGCAGTTGGTATAAGCTGCCCCTGCCTGGAAGGAGAACCCAGCTGATCTCTAGATCTGCACCAAGTGACCACATGGGGTGGCCATGTCTTTTTGATGTTGCCTTGGACTGGGGCTGTAGCTCAGTTGACAGAGGACTTGGTTAGCATGTGAGAGGCCCCGAGTCCAGTACCCGTCTAGGCATAGACACTTAGAGAGAGGCAGGAGGACTAGGCATTCAAGGTCATCCTCAGTTACACAGAGTCTGTTTTTGTCACTCATATTAACCCCGACCTGCTGGGGGGACAGCACAAAGGCATGAGTACCAGACAGCAAGGATGGGGAAGCCATCTCAGAGGACACCGAGCCACTACTGTATCATCCACGACTACGGTGGCCTCTCTGCCCTTGAACCAGGTTAATCCCCTCCAAGGATGCTCCTGTCATTCTTCCAGGGCTCCAACACCCCATAATAATTATGATTAGGGGGCTCTAATCTAACTCACATCTGATGGTCTGGGAAAGTCCCTTGTCTGGGCTCCTTCTTCTTTGGGAAAGTTGTCCTTGTGATCTAGGGAGCCTGAAGCTTGAGGTATCTCCTCTCTGGCTCGGGGTTTTCAGGGCCCTCTCTTCTGCCATCTTTGTCCACAGCTGTTGAGCACCAGCCCTCTCTTCTCACTTGCCCCGCCCCAACCTGGGAAGGCCGTGTCCTTATCTACCTCCCCTTTGCCTGGTACACCTGCATACTCGCAGAATCTCTTCCCTGGTGTGTGTGTTGGGTGAGGGGGATAATGGGGGAAGTTTTCCCTGACTTCCTCACAACTCTGCATGGTGCCAATGAGCTTCCACCCAGCTTCCTTCTCCCCAGCCGGTGTGTCTTTACCTGTCTCTCTCCCCAGCAGAGGCCCAGAAAGGCCTGTGAGGAACGAAGGGAGTGAGCGCACACAGCGCACCACTCCGCACGGGCTTTGGTTTGTTGGTTGGGCCCGACTACGTAGCACAGGCTGACCTTGAATTCTTGCCTCCCTCTGGAGTGCTGGAATTACTGGTGCCTGGCAAGCAGAGGGATTCAGGACACGAGGGTCAGAAATTTATCTGTGGCCAGAGCCGAAATAACCTGGATAATTCCCAGAACCAGCGACGAGGATGCCACAAGGGAGCCTATTACAAGTGCCGTGCCGCCAGCCCGCTCAGGCCCCCGACCAAAACCTACTTTCAAAGATTTCTAGGCGACTCCGGTGCAAGAATTTCTCAAAAAATATTACATTTTAAAAATAAAATCATGTTAACAGTTTAAAAGAGAGAGAAAGCCTGGGAAGCTTGCCCTAGCGTCCCTCTTCCCAGCAAACCTAGGGATCAGGATGGGTTTCCTCATCCTTGTATCTTCATTACAGTCCCTGGCTTTCCCTCGGATCCCGGAGAGGTCCTTGCAAGGCCCGCGGGCGCCCTCTGGTGGGGCAGGAGGAGACTGCCCGGGGACTGACAGGTAAGCGGCTTGGCCCCTGGTTTAAAGCGACGGAATGAGGGCAGGATGCAGTTCTCCTGTTCTTTGAGCAAGGACTGCTGAGTTGCCGTTGGTCTGACCTCATGCTATAGGTGAAACAGGGCCTCGAGCACCTTCTCCAAGCCTCCTGGCTGTTGGTGCACAGTTCCCAGGTGCTGTGATAACTCCACTGACATGGCAGAAAGAGCTTAGTGCAGAGACCAGGTTCGTAGCTGCAAAACTGGGCGATGAAGATGCCTGTGTCCTGCCTGCCCCCGGTTCAGGGCTCAGCCCCGGCCTGAGCAGCTCTTCAAGGCGCTTTTCCCTCCCACTGCACAGGAAAGGTTCTGTGCAGCCCTCTCCCATGCAAGAAGCCAAGAGGCCCAGAGACCTGGCACGTGAACGTCCTTTTGAGGTCTGAGGAAGGCTGTGACCCAGTGGACACAGCTCCTAACTAAGCTTGTCTGTTACCGGTCAGGCCTGACACATAGGCCATAACCCCACCCTTGGGAGCAAGGCAGAAAGACTGAGTTCTGGGCTGGCCTGGTTACATACTGAGGCTTTATTCAAACAGGGAAACAAATGGAATTATGCTTAATGCGGACAACCTCAGTGCCTGCAAAGGTGCCAACTCCAGGACCCTCGCATTACTGAAGTCATGTGATATTTACCAATCTGCCTTATTCCCAAGGTTCACCTATACCGCAGTAACACCAGAATGCCATTTCTTTTTCTAAGGCTGGGTAATATTCCAGTGTGTGCTTGTGTGTGTTAGGTGAAAAATCAGGCTTTCTGTTTATATTTTTAGTGCTGGGAAGCAAACCCACCAGGTCTACATTAGAAGAGTGCTGTGTTGTGACATACATCCCTCCCCCTGGGTTTGTGTGCATGAGCGTGTGTGTGAGCACATGAATGTGTGTTCACCTGCAGGTACACACATGAAGGCCAGAGGGCAATGTCAGGCTTCTTCCTCTACTGCTCTGCATCTGAATTTTTACTTGTGGTGTATATGGAGGGTGGGCAGGGCATGTATGAATGTGTGTGTGTGCACACGTGCGTGCATGTGAGCATATGTGTGCTGCATCTGGAGGTCAAGGCTGCCAGCAGAAGCCTTCCTTGATGACTCGGCATTTTATTCCTTGACACAGGGTCTCTCGGTTGGACCCAGAGCTGCTGATAAAGCTAGTCTGAGTTGGGCAGTGGTGGTGCATACTTTAATCTCAGCACTGGGGAGGCATAGGCAGGCGGATCTCTCTGTGAGTTCAAGGCCAGTCTGGTCTACAGAGCTAGTTCCAGGGCAGGCTCCAAAGCTACACAGAGAAACCCCACTCAAAAAAATCACACACACACATGTGCGTGCACACACAGAGACACACACATGCACACACGTGCACAAACACACATGCACACACGTGCATGTGCACACAGAGACATACACACACATGCACACATGTGCACACACACACAGACACACAGACACACGCCAGTCTGGCTAAGCAGCTTGCTCCAGGAAGCATGTCTCCACCTGAGTACTAGAATTACAGATAGGCCGCCACACCACCAGCATTTCCTAGACTTCAGGAAATGCTAACCCCTGCTCTCACACTCAGCAGGGCCTCACACTGAACCATCATCACCCCAGCTTGCCACCTATTTTTGTGACCAATGAGCCCTTAGGATACACCTGTGTGGTAGTTTGAATAAGAATAATCCCTATAGACTCATATATTTGAGTATTTGGTCCCCAGTTGATAGAACAAGTTGGGAAGGATTAGGAGGTATGTGTAATGGTCTGTACTGTCCCTTTAAGAGACAAGCCCCACCCTTCCCACCTCCCCCCACTCTGTACCCCATTCTGTTTCTACTTTCCCTTTTTCTCCTGAAGAGGCAGCTTCTGCCTCTCTCCCTTCTCTCCACTTCTCCCTTCCCCCTCTCTGTTTCTTTTTCTTTCTCTCTCTCTCTGCTTTTCTCCCTTCTTCCATTCCTTCCCTTCCCGTTTCCTTCCATAACCCACTAAATAAATATCCAACCTCACTCTGCATGGCGTGCCTATCCATGCCCACTGCCCACTGCCACCCTCGGGGACCTGCAGTGTTTTACCATAACAGTATGGCCCCATTGGAGTAAGTGTGTCACTGGGTTCCTTTGAAGTTTCAAAAGACTCATTAGATTCCAGTTCTCTCTCTCTCTCTCTCTCTCTCTCTCTCTCTCTCTCTCTCTCTCTCTCAGATGTGAGCTCCCAGCTGCTCCAGCCAACACCATCTGTAATCATGTACTCTAACCCTCTGGAACCAAAAGTCCAGTTGAATGTGTTCCTTTATAAGTTGCCTTGGTCATGGTGCTTTATCACAGCAATAGAAAAGAAGCTAAGACACCCCCAACACAAGTTAGAGAAGTACGCCGCCATGCCTAGGCATTAAGTGGGTGCTGAGTCCGAACCCTGTTCCTCATGCTTGCTATCCTAGTCAGTGTGAAAAAGACACCAAGACCACAGCAACTCTTACAAAAGAGCTCTAGAAGCCTATGGGGCCATTCCTATTCAAACCACCACACTGCATGGTGCATGCTTCATCAGCGGCTCCTAGTTTGCTCTCTGTTGTTGTGTGGTGACCAAAAGAAACTCGGGGAGGAAAAGTGATAAATCTGCCATCACTGATGTAATAAGCCAGTCAAACCAAATTATTAAATCCAGGTTTAACGAACAGAGCAAAGCGACTCCTGAGTGACTCTCAGGAGGGCAAATATGGCTACCAGGTCTTAAGTAGCCTATAGGCATGGTTTTGATCAGCCCCAAGGAAGGGCTGACTTCTGGCAGGCTTTCTTAGGGGTGGAGTTTGAAGAGGGCAGCTCCAGGGAAGGGGCCAGCTGCTTGGTGCCCTGAAGGTGGGGTTTGGAATGGGAGGGGTGAGACCTGAGCATGGAAAGGGGCCCCTAGCTGGAGATCCCAAACAAAGGGGTTTGTCTGGGTTATACTTCACATCACAGTCCACCATGCAGGGAAGCTGGGGGCCGGAAGGCAGGGCAGGAACTGAAGTAGACACAGCAGAGGAAGACTGTTTACCAGCTTACTCAACTTGGTTTCTTACAGTCCAGGCCCACCTGCCCAGAGATAGTAACCCCCACCCCATAAGCTGTGGACCTTCCACAACAATTAATAATCAAGATATTCTCCCAGGCCAATCTGACGAAGGCAGTTCCTCAGCCAAGATCCCTCTCCCCAGGTGTATCTAGGTATGTGTCAAGTCCCAGCTGAAGCTAACATTTAGGAGCCATCGCCCCTGCCCCCTTTCTTTGTTTTTCTATTTTGTTGTTGCTGTTTGTCAGACAGAATCTTGCTATGCAGCCCTGGTTGGCTGGAATTTGCTCTGTAGACCAGGCTGGCCTGGAACTTACCTGGCTCTGCTTCCTAGTCCTGGGACTAGAGGCATGCACCACCGTGCCTAGCCTTTCTTGGTGTTTTAAGACAGAGTCTCACTATGAAGGCCAGACTGGCTCATGCTCCTTCTGCCTCAGTTTCCTACATGCTGGGATTATAGGTGTGTGCCTCATTCCTGACTTGAAAGATAGATTTTACTTCTCACTTTTTAAGTTCTCAACAGGATCCTCATAACAGAAGACAGAGTCACAAGAGAAACAGAAATACTCATTTTATATAAATTGTATGGACAGTTTTGTGATGTGGGGAGGCTGGGTAAGGAAATGAATAGCTGGCGAAGCAGGCATGACACATTGTGTGCTAAGTTTGGAGGAGGGTGGGGAGTGGAAGAGAGTAGTGGGCAAAGAGCCAGCAAGCTTGTCTATTCAGGCCCCTCTCAGAGTCCCTCTGTCTTCCCAGGAGAGGAGGCTCCTCTCACAGGAAGCTTCTGTGAGTTGCTTCAGAGCAACAGTCTTCCCTACACAGTCTATCTCTCAACAGCTTCCAGCTTAAAGTCGCCAGGGGCCATATTCACGGGTAGCATGTCCTGAACCCCGACAGTGTCCAGCACATTCTCAGTTGTGAGAATACGCGTAGGGGTGCATTTGCAGGGCCCCAGGGTGGTTTTGGTAACTTTCTAAGCCACTGTCATTGGTACTCACCGTTCTCGGTGCCTCTGGGCAAACTGGCAGGTTGTGTCTCCCAGCGGGTGGCCCTGCTGCACAGCGGACAACAAGATTCAGAAGGATGAAGTCACATGGCCCACAACCTTTAGTTAATAAGCATAGAGTTGATTCCAACTCATAGGGACTGGACAGTCAGGATAGCTCAGTGGGTAAGAGCGATTACCACCAAGCCTGATGACCTGAGCTCCATCCCTCGACCCACATGACGAAAAGAAAAAATTGACCTGTATAAGCTTTTCTGTGACCACATATGTGCTGGGGTCACATGTGCACCCAACATACATACATAATAATTAAATAAGCATTTTTTTTGAAAAGAAGAGATGGCTTGGTGGTTAAGAGCACTGGCTATTCTTCCAATGTCCCAAGTTTCAATTCTCAATATCCACATTGTCTTTGTTAGGGTTACTATTTCTGCAAGGAAAGACCATGAACAAAGCAACTTGAGGAAGAAAGGGCTTACTTGGTGTACACTTTCATATCACAGTCCATCCCTGAAGGAAGTCAGGACAGGAACTTGAGCAGGGCAGGAACCTGCTGGTGAGACAGGAGCTGATGCAGAGGCCATGGAGGGTGCTGCTTACTGACTTGCTCCCCATGGCTTGCTCAACCTGCTTTCTTATAGATCCCAGGACCAGCAGCCCAGGGATGGCACCACCCAAATGGATCGGTGGGCCCTTTCCCATCAATCACTAATTTCTCCCCCTCAACTCCTACCCCAAGACAGGGTTTCTCTGTGTAGCCCTGGCTGTCCTGGAATTCACTTTGTAAACCAGGCTGGCCTCGAACTCAGAGATCCACCTGCCTCTGCCTCCCAGGTCCTAGGATTAAAGGCATGTGCCATCACCACCCAGCTGTAGGGTGATTAAATGATTATTGATTGATGGCAGCTGGGTGGTAGTGGTGTATACAGGTGTAGGAGTTCCTTCTGTTGTGTGTTGCTTTTATTGGGTAATGAATAAAGAAACTGCCTTGGCCTAGTTGATAGGACAGAACTTAGGTAGGCAGAGTAGACAGAACTGAATGCTGGGAAGAAGGGCAGAGTGGCAGATGCCCTGGGTCTCCTGCCTGAGTCGGACACTGGTTAGAATCTTGCCGGTAAGTCACAGTCACGTGGCGATACACAGATTAACAGAAATGGTTAAATTAAGATATAAGAATTAGCCAATAAGAAGCTAGAGCTAATGGGCCAGGCAGAGTTTAAATGGATATAGTTTCTGTGTGATTATTTTGAATGTAAGCTAGTCGGGTGGCTGGGACAGAACAAAAGGGACCCTTCCTCATGCAACAGCACACCTTTAATCTCAGCCCCTGGGAGGCAGAAGCAGGTAGATCTCTTGAGCTGGAGGTCAGCCTGGTCTACAGAGTGGCTATACAAAGAAACCCTGTCATGATAAAAATAACAGCAATGAACAAACAAACAAAAGACATGCTATACAGCT
>NW_026068141.1:713194-756037 GCF_014885135.2 Alexandromys fortis | reverse complement strand
TGTATGCCTGCAGGCCAGAAGAGGGCACCAGACCCCATTACAGATGGTTGTGAGCCACCATGTGGTTGCTGGGAATTGAACTCAGGACCTTTGGAAGGGCAGGCAACGCTCTTAACCTCTGAGCCATCTCTCCAGCCCCAACTCTATTCTTTTTTTGTATAGAATTACTTCCCAAGATCTCTCAGGCTTTATGTGGATGCAGTTATCTATGTGGGCACCATTTGTTGACTGAGGTTTTTCTGTCCTTCCCGCAATCATTAAGTCCCAAAGAAATCACATAGAGGTCTACATTAACTATAAACTGATTGGTCCATTAGCTCAGGCTTCTTATTAACTCTTATATTAGCCCATTATTCTTATCTATGCTAGCCATATGGCTCAGTACTTTTTTCAGTGAGGAAGTCACATCTTTGCCTCTTCTGTGGCGGGGCCAGGACTCTGTCCTCTTCCCAGAATTTTCCTGTTCTTGTCACCTTGCCTCTACTTCCTGCCTGGTTGTTCTGCCTATACTTCCTGCCTGGCTACTGGCCAATCAGCATTTATTTAAAATATAATTGACAGGACACAGACTAATGTCCCACAGCACTCAGGGCAGTATAATAAGCTACTCTCACATGTCGTGTCTTATTAGGGTCAAAGCTGAGGCATATGCACAGTGAGGCCAGGGCAAACCAAGCCCACACAAGGTTGGCATCTAGACACTGCTGCTTACGGGCCTGCAGAGCTTGGGTAAATGACTCAATCTCCCCACGTCTGTTTCTTACCTGCACAATGGGCAGAGTGAAATTTGCCTTAGAGAGGGGTCCCCTGGAGTCAGTGACAAGGGCACAGGTCAGATCAGTGCTGTTTGTCATAGCACCACTGCTTCAGTTAGTAAGTGACAGGGACAAGCGACGTGAACCTGCAGACTCTTGCTTTCCTTCTGTGCACATGGGAAAGCTAGGGCCAGTCTGCACATGGCTTGAGGACAGTGGCCAGCCTAGAAGACGCCCTTCCCATGCGGGCTGGTGAGACCTGGGTTTTTTATGGTTTTATTTCTTTCTCAAGCTAGCCTCTTCCAACCCTTCCCCCACTCCAGGCATTTCTGTGACTGCAGAAGGCTTCTGGTAACAAGGGTTCCTAACCCCTGAGGAAGCCCTGCCTCTCCTGTGCCTGCTCAGCTCTGCCTTTCACTGGGGCTCAGAATCATCACCAATCATCATCAGTGAGCATACTCTAACCCTCTGAGGGGCCGCCGCAAACTCCCCATTCACCCAAAGACCCTTGCAAAGTTAGCCTTTGACCTGGTGAGCAGCTGGCTGCTGGTGTTTTCTCTCAGCACAGAAGGGCAGTTAAACTACGTCCATGATGGTGCCAGGATTTTCCCATGAAGCTAAAGATCAGTGTGAAATGTTTGTTACACTTAACCGCTGATGCCACGGTCAGAGTTCGTGTTCATTGAGCCACTGCATGATGTCATAACGCTGCTACTTAGAGCGATAATAACCACCGGTGGTAGATGGAGGAATAAACTCAGAGGGTGTGTTAGTGGGGTTCTCTAGGGTCACAGAACTTAATATCTATCTATCTATCTATCTATCTATCTATCTATCTATCTATCTATCTATCTATCCATCCATCTACTGGAATGACTTACAAGCTGCAGTCCAACAATGACTAACTGAATGGAAGGTCCAAGAATCTAGTAGCTGCTCAGTCCCAGCTGGGCTTCTGTCTACATTGGAATCCAGAAGAAGTAGGCACCAATGCCAGTGAAGGAAAGGATGTGCTGGCAAGGCAAGGGCGGGCAGGTGAAGAAATAACAGAATCTTCCTTCTTCCATGTCCTTTTCTAGGCTTCAGCAGAAGGTGTGGGTCAGAATGAAAGTGTGTCTTCCAGTCCCAGGATCCGGATCAAAGGCATGCTCACCTCAAGATCTGGATCACAGGTGTGCCCTCCATTTCTAGACTGTAGTTCATTTCAGATATAATAGTCAGGTTGACAACCAAGAGTAGCCATCACAGAGGGCTAAGTGGACAACCTGGGAACTTTGGTTGTTTATAGAGGAAGCTGTTTTCCTCATTCAGACATTCTGTGAGCCCCTGTTTAGATCAGGATCTGTATTGGGTGCTGGAGCTGCAATGAACAAGATAGTGGTTGGATATCGGTACTAGGCTAGTCATAAAAGTAAATACATGGACAGAAAACAAAATGAACTTATTGTTGCCGGGAGCTAGAAGAAAATGGGCTTCCCAGTGCCATCGTCCATCATCACTGTCCTCATCTGGCCACTGGCTGCGCATCCGCTGGTCCCCCATAGGGTCAGCCTGTCACTCCTGCGGCTTATCCCTGGCACTCTACTAATAACTGCAGTAGCGACTGACAGAATCAATCCAATCTAAAGCCTAGTGCATTACTAATAATTTATTTAAGGGAAGCATGAAATGCCCAGAGTCAGAGGGAAGTTCCCAGATCAGGACACAGCAATAGTTCTAGATGTGCTTTATCTTGACAGCTCAGCATTTACCCTCCTTTGGGACAATTCTACCCTGATTTTGCTCTAGAAGGGGCCTTGCCCCAGGCTGTGTGTTTCACATGCGACTCCCACAGCAGGGTTGGAGTGAGGTGGAGTGAGGCTTGTGTGTGTGTGTGTGTGTAGAACATAGGTGTGATTGAGCTACACCAATCACTGCAGCTCCCGCAGAAGGGTTGGAGTCAGGTGGGGTGAGGTGTGTGTATGTAGAACATAGGTGTGATTGAGCTACACCAATCAAGAATTGTCATGATTTTGTCTGATGAGCGTCTGTTTCTGTTGATGTGATGAATACCCTGATAGGGAGCTGGAGAGATGACTCAATGGCTAAGAGCACTGGCTGCTGGACTAGATTCCCAGCACCCATGTGATCCTTCCTTGTGTGACAGGTAAGACGGCTGTAGAGCTTCCTCCGTCTTGTGTACTTGTTGAGGTCGTTTCTGGTTTAATAAAGATTTGATCTCCTTGATCCCAAGGAAAATGACCCTGAGGTCAGGATGTCCTAGCTAACTTAGCTTCTGTTAAACCGCCTGCTTGTATGGGACCCCTCAGCTAACCACTTGTTAGCTCCTGCTAAACTGCTTGCTTCTGCAAAGTCCCTCTGCTGCTGCCAAGCAAAATGCCATCCTATGTACCTGTGGGTACACTTAGGACCCGAAAACCTAAGTGTAGTCCCAGCCAGCTGGAACAAAGATTCTCAGATGGCTGTAAACTGTGTCCGAGTGGTGACCTCTGGTGGGCTCCCATAATGCTTGGCAATGTCCTGGAGATTTTGCCCTCTAAAGGTGCTTCCTGTGTGCGGGGCTACGGCTCCTACACACACTCCGGCTCCCTTCAAGCCAGCTCCTCACCTCATCTCCCCGATATAATCTGAACCCTCTTACCTCTTCCACCAAAGCTGCACTAGCTGTAGCCCAGCCTCCAAGCCCGCTCGCATCCCACCCACATCAGCCCAGCAGGCACTGCCCGCGCACCAGTGGCGCTAGGTTACTCTCTCCTCAAACATACAATGCCGATGGGTGCAGATCCTCAAGGAAGCCTGTGGAAGAGGAACTTTGTAATAAAAGAAATCCCAAGGTTGCTACACACTTGTCCCCTTCTTGGAGAGACACAGTGCAGTTAACACACTGAAGGTGCTGAGAAGGCCTTCAGAGAAGTCACGTGACTTGGCTTCTCTCAGCATTTCCCGCCCTGTGTGGTCACAGACCGTAATGTTCAGCTTGTGATCTGAGGCACGCGATAGGCAAGCAGACAACTCCTTCCTGAGCCCTGGAGGCCTTTGGTGGGACACCCACATCCCTCTACTGCTCTCTACATCATCTCTCAAGCCTTACAACCTAGAAACTTCTTTCTGGCCTTTGCATGGGTTTTGGGGTTTTGAAAAAGAACTTTATTGGGGTAATAACTGACTCACAGAAGAACTGACTCACAAAAGCCTTTTGTATTTAACAAAAGCTATTTGATGAATTTGGACACAGGCACACACCTACGGAACTGTGCCAGCAGCCACACTGACATGTCCTTTATTGTCAAAGGCTCTCTTGTGCCCCCTCACTTGATTTTCCATTTTAGTGGTTAGAACCTTAACATGAGATGTAGCTGAAGACTTTTCTCTGTCCCATCCAACCCTGCTGGGCCGGTTTCTCTCCCACCAGCTGGTCCCCACAACCATTTATAAGATAATCACTCAGAGGCTTAATATTAATTATAATTGTTTGACCAGTGACTCAGGCTTCTTACTGGCGAGCTCTACATATAAATTAACCCATTTCTAATAATCTGTATACTGCCACGTGTTCCGTGGTTTACCGATAATGCGTGGGCATCTTACTCCTCCAGCAGCTGCTGGTGCCTCCCCAACTCCACCTTCTTCTTCCTGTTTCTCTACTTGGATCTCCCGCCAGCTATATTCTGCCCTTCCATAGGCCGAAGCAGCTTCTTTACTAACTGATAGTAATAAAACATCTTCCCAGCATACATCCCACATCAGAGAGATAGAGCCTCAGATTTCATTCTTTGGAGGGCACAATGCAGTGTTGTTAAGTGTGGGTGTCATGCTGTACTCCAACTCTCGGACCTTTCCAGCCGGCAAAACTGAAACTCAAGTCGCTGTCCACCTCCCACCCCCTCTTCCCGTCCTCACAACCGCCTTTCTATTTCCTGTTCCTGTGAACTCAGTTCCTCCAGACCCGCCATGACTCTGGTGCTGGTTATGGCAGATCTTGGTGTTTCTAAGTCATACCTCTGCTGGTGGCTTCTCTTCCCTTCTTCAGTTAAAGACACCAGCCACTCCCCATTCACGTGTCCCAGGGCACTGTGGGTTAGTGTCTGGGATGATAGGTGGGCCAGGAGCTTTTTCCACATGACTTAGTTTAAACTTACACATGGCTGGATGTTCACGTGTGTGTGTATGTTGTATTATGCATGTATGTGTGTATGTATGTGTTGTGTCGTGGTGTGGAGGTCCGAGTACTAACCTGCTATTGGGGAATATTAGTTTCAGGTGTGTGACTTTTGTTTACGCTGCATTTGTTTAACTCTGAAGCTGTGATTCTTTGCCTGTCTAAACAGCTGATGGTCTAATAAGAGCTGAATGGCCAATAGCGAGGCAGGAGCAAGGATAGGCGGGGCTGGCAGGCAGAGAGTATAAATAGAAGGAGAACCGAGGGAGAAGAGGATTAATAGAACAAGGTGATGATGACATCAGGGGTCGGTCACCCGGCTACACAGCAGCCATGAGAAGTAAAGAAAGGTGACACAAATAGAGGAAACTAAGAGCCCAGAGGCAAACGGTAGTCAGGGTCATGTAAGTCAAGAAAAACTGGCAAGAAACAAGCCGAGCAAAGGTCAGGCACTCATAACTAAGAACAAGCCTCTGTGTGTGATTTTTCTGGGAGCTGGGTGGTGGCCCCCTCAAAAAGCCAAAAGAGTAAAAAAAATTACATAATATTTTGGCTCCATTGTGGACCTTGAATATCCATTGAGAGCCTGAGAAAACTGAAAAAAAAATAAAAAGAAAAAAGAATATGGCTCCTTTAAGAGTTCGTGCTTGCTGGTGAGCCCTTGAGTGGCCAGTATGTCAAGTAGAAACAAAAAATGAAGTAAAAATGCCCGCCACAGCACAAGCATCAGCAGTCTAGAGCTCTAGGAAGGTTGAGTGCAGTTCCTGGTCCCCTACCAGGGTTCAGGTGCGATCCAGGAGTGGGTGGAGTCAGCTGATGGAGCACAGGAGTATCCAGGTGTAGCTTTAACAGTCTAGATTTTGGTTTTGCAGTCAAAAAGCTAAAAGATAAACAGTGAAGAGTCCAGATGGGAGGAAAACCCCTTCTAAACTGCTTCCAGTGTGTTTTACAATGTGCGTAAGAAAATGGGTATAGGCAGTCATAGAAAGAAACAAAGAGTTTTAAAACAATAAAGTTTTTTTTAAAGAGACAGTAAAATTAATGTAAAAGAAAAAAGCCACAGGCCGGGCGGCAGTGGCACACACCTTTAATCCCAGCACTCAGAAGGCAGAGGCAGGCAGATCTCTGTGAGTTCAAGGCCAGCCTGGTCTACAGAGCTAGTTCCAGGACAGGAACCAAAAAGCTACGGAGAAACCCTTTCTCGAAAAATCAAAAAAAAAAAAAAAAAGCCACAAAAAGATGAGAACACAGGAGTCTGGATCCTGTACAATATTGTGTTGATTTTGAATATTTTGATTGCTGAAAAGCAAAGGACAGCTGCTAAGAGACTTGGACTCGACAGAGGGACTGTTGAAGTAAGCCAGCCTGAATATTTTAAGGATGTCTTAACTTTAAAAAAGTCAAGAAAATATGTTTGACAAATGGAAATCAAAAATGCTTTGGAGAAGTGGTTTTGCTTTTGTTTCCAGAGGAAACAAAAGGCTGTGGATTCATTCCAGGTTGATTTGGATCTGGTATGATCAGGGGGGAACCTTCTGTATCTTGAGAGGTAATATCTATCAACAAAGCTTATAACTGATCTTCCCGGGACTTGGCCATTACCTCAAATTTTCTCTTTGGGACCCTAAAAATACTTCACCCACATTCAGCAGAAAGCAGTCTAGAGAAAATGATGTCCACATTTCCAAAAGAAAAGGGGGTGTGGCTGGTCTTTGGTTATTTTGTGTGTCATGGATGTTTGTTATAGTTTAGAGAAATATAGGATAAATAGACAACTATTAATCTTAGGTATTTTGCATTGGCATGGACTTTGGTATATGTGTACAAATTCAAAGTCAATTTTGTTATATTGTATATATTTACTCTTATTTAAAAGACTTTTGTATATTAATACAAATTTAAGATAATTTTTGTCATTGTACACTGTATGTATATCTGTCTACTCTTGTTTGAAGGATTTTTGTATATTGATACCAACTTAACGTTATTTTTGCTACAACATATTGTATTTATGTTTTTGCTCTTATTTAAGGTTGTATAATATTGTATTGTACCTATGCAATTCATTTAAAAAATGTGAGGTAAAATTCTAGTTTTTGAAAATTATCATTATGAACTATTTAGGATAATCAAGAAACAAGGTCAATAGTCATTTACAACAATCAAATTTGTAGATATCCTATGTATGTTTTCCAGATCATATAGAGATATATTTTAGTTAGATAGATGATCTTCAAGCCTTTCAAAGATCTACAGAATATGACATTTTAAATGTTTAGTTAATTTAGAGTTTTTCATGATAATGAAACACATCTGCTCCTGGCAGAGCCAATATACTTCAGAGATGATGGGCATTTGCTGTCACTGTGGCAAGATTAGTCATTTGGGCAAGAAGTTGCTCTTGCTTGGACTGCCTGACGGCATGTTCTATAAACTGCACATGCTGGGCCCACAGGAAAAGGACCAGTGAACTCTGCCAGACTGGAAAAGACAGGATGGTCTTTCAGGGTTCCTGCTTCACAGAAGGCACTGCCAGACATTCTGCAGGATACAAAGGAAAGTGACTGACAAACGCCAATATGGCAGGACAGTCTTTCAAAATTCCTGCTTCATTGAAATCTGCCAGATACTATGGGCCTCTGTACACTGATGATGATGCCCCAATGTTTCGAAGGAACTTTGGGCGACTGTCCAGGCAGTCAGATGTCTGTCATTTCTAGAGTTTTTGGAAGTCATCTGCAATGCACTTCTTGTTTATTTAAATAATACATCTTTCTGGTGCCTTTGATGAAGTTGAAGACTAGATAGTTATAGTGGCAGCTTTTCTTAGAGATGATAGCAAGTAAGTTAGGTACAAAATTTTGGGTTTACTAAGAGTAGATTATGGAGTGTTTTCTTTAAATTTACCAGAAACGAATTGAAATTCAGTACATTGTGAATGTAATCTTTACTTTATTGTTCTTATTGTGTACAGTTGTACCATGTTAAAGTTAAAGCTTTTCACTTTTATTTAGAAAGATAAAAGGGGAAATGCTGGGGAATATTTGCAGGTGTGTAACTTTTGTTTATGGTGCATTTAAGTCTGTGAAGCTGTGCTACTGTGCCTGTCTAAACACCTGATAGTCTAATAAAGAGCTGAATGGCCAATAGCAAGACAGGAGCAAGGATAGGTGGGACTGGCAGGCAGAGAATATAAACAGAAAGAGAAATGTGGAAAAAAGAGGAGCCAGAGAACAAGGAGAGGAGGCCTTCAGGGGCCACCCAGCCACCCAGCTACACAGCAAGCCACAGATTAAGGAGAGAAAGGTATACAGAAACAGAGAAAGAAAAAAGCCCAGAGGCAAAAGGTAGTTGGGTTAATTTAGGTTATGAAAAGCTGTCAGGAAACAAGCCAAGCTAAGGCCAGGCATTCATAACGAAGAATAAACCTCTGTGTATGATTTATCTGGGGGCTGGGTAGTGGGCCCCTCAAGAAGTCAAAAGAGTAAAATATCACACAACAACCTGGTATCATCTTCACTCTCTTCCTGTTTAGAGTTGGGGTGTCTTTGACATTCACTGCTGTACCCCAATCTACCTGACCCATGAACTCCCTGGATTCTTCCATCTTCATCTTTATCCTCATGGTAGCAGGGCTGGAATTACAGACACGCCAACATACCAAGTTTACCATGGCTGCTGGGGTCTGAACTGAGGTCCTCGTGCTTGCACGGCAAGCGTCTTACCTCTGAGCCATCGCCCCAGCCCGATTTCACATTTCAGTCACAAGGCTCAGAAAGGTTGACCATTCCGTGTCTGTGGTTAGACTCTACTGAGAGAGCGAAGGGTGGGCAGAGCCATCACCATCATTGTCACCGTCTGCAGCTTGCAGTCTCTTACGTGTGGTGCCGCGGTTGGCATTCACTGGCTGTGGGCATTTGGGGGCAGGTCCTGGAGGAAGGCTGGAAGTACCATCATTCATGAGGCAGGTCTTGGTCCCTGCTGGCAGTGTTGTCTGTCCTGCCTGCTGTGCAAGTCTGTGATTCTTTTAGTTTTAATTCCTCTGGTTTTAAAAGGAAATTGATGTCCTTTGGCCTGTGAGTGTAGCCAACTGTTGGCACAGGGCACGAAGTGACAGCTTCAGTGTTTAGACTCACACCACTCGGGCCTTCTTTGGGACTTCTTTGGGATGGTTTTCTCATATTTTAATTTTAAATTGTGTCTGTGTGCAGGAATATGTGTGTGAGTGAGTGCAAGTGCCAGTGGAGATCAGGAAACCCGTGCGTCTGAAATTACAGGCTGTGGGGAGCTATCTGAAGTGGGTGCTGGGAACTGAACTCGGGTCCTCTGCAGGAATAACAAATACTCTAACGGCTTACCATCTCTCTAGTCCATCCCTTGAGAATTCTCCAGGACACAGTCGTAACCTGCAGCCCATCCCTTGAGGATTCTCCAGGACACAGCCTTATCTGGCCCTTCTGATGCCAGAGCCAGCTGCTGGTTCTTGTCTCTCAGCATCCTGTCTCTCAGGATTTGCCCAAATCTCTTTCACGCTGGTGTCTTCCCTCCTTCCCTCTTGGTCACATGGGCTGATTTATATCCTTCCTCCCCAGGTTTCTTCATCCCAGAAGAGAGAAAGAATTAGACAAATGCCTGCCTGCCACCAACGTGAGAGCCGTGTGTCCATTTCCATTGCACCAGAGCCTAGAGTCGCCGCTCTGGTGCAGCTCCCTTGTCTGGTCTCCAGCACCCACGGTCAGAGGACTGTATTTTATCAATGGGCATCCCTTGGTTTGAGTTTTTTTTTTTTTTTTTTTGAGAGCTCAAACTCATAGTAGGCTTCCTACCTCACTTCCCTAGTGCTGGCAATGCATCTCCACACTGGGGTACTCAGTGGTGGGAGAGGTTCCCACGGCTTAAGCACACTCCAGCAGCTGAACTGCACCCCACACATTGTATTCCTTGACACTTCAGTAGTCCCTGCTCTCAAATTCATTCTCCTCTGACCCTCCTCTTCTGACTTCCCCAAGTCTCCCCGCATCTCCATCTTTGCCTCTGAGTCTGAGGTGCTTACTCACTTTGCTTTTCCTCTGCTTTCTAGTGCTCCCGGGTTCTCATCTTTGTCCCTTCTTTTCCTGTTCCACTCACGGTCTCATCCATTCCTCACTAAGTCAGTCTTCTCCCAACATCATCCTCCAGCACTGTCTGGAAGCCTGTGCTCCAGGCCCGCCCTCCAGCTGCCTCAAGCCTCACCCCTGAGACAATGCTCGGCCACTCTGACTCATGCCGAAGCTGGGCTTCATGCTTTCCTCTTTCTGTCCTTTCTAGCTCAAGGAAGGTCATTGCCATCTGTCTAGTTGCCCAGAAACCAGGGTGTCATCCTCGATGGTCCCATTTTCTCAGATTCCACCTGTAGTACATTCAGCGAGGTCCAGGGACTTTCCCTCTTTTGAACATCCCTGTCTGTCTGCACGTGTGTCATCCCTACGGCTCTGGCCTCGGTCTCCCAATGGACACCTGCCGTGAGCCATGTCACTGTCCTGTCTGTGTGTGTGCAAGTCTGATGACACTTTCTATCTAACAGCCTCTGGGGCTCCCACCGGAAACTGCCCCCAAGGCCAGTTTAGCAGACAGAATTACAGACTGAACAGTGGCTGTTTTCTGTTTCCGTAATATGAGCATGTCATACCATACATAGGTGGCACACACCTTTAATCCCAGCACTCTGGAGGCAGAGGCAGGCGGATCTCTGTGAGTTCAAGGCCAGCCTTGTCTACAAGAGCTAGTTCCAGGACAGGCTCCAAAGCTACAGAGAAACCTGTCTTGAAAAACCATAAAAAAGAGAGAAAGAGAGAAGAGAGAGAGAGAGAGAGAACAGAGAGAACATCACGTGCATCAGGGCCTTTCATGCCCTGAATGCGTTCCATGCCCCCAGCCATTCTGTCTCTGTCCTTTTCTTTTTTCTTTTAAGAGTTAGTTCACTTTTTAAATTTTTCATTATGTGTACATGTATATAGGAGGGCATGTGCATGTAAGTACAGGTGCCTGCAGAGGCCAGAAAGGGCCACCAATCTCCTGGGACTCTATTTATAGGCAGTTGTGAGCTGCCCAACATGGGTTCTGGGAATAAAATTTCTATTCTCTGCAAGAACAGCAAGGGCTCCACCACTGATCATCTCTGCAGCTCTCCTTTTCTTTCTTGACAGAGTCTCATGTGTAGTCCAGGTTAATCTTGAACTCATTATGTGTTCAAAGATGACCTTAGGCTTCTGACCCTCCAGCCCTCCTCCCAAGGGCTGGGGTTACAGCCGAGCACCAATATGCTTAGTTTTTGAAGCCAGGAGTCATGCCTCAGGTACCCTACTGGCTGAGTCATGCCCAAGCACCCTACCGGCTTAGTCGTGCCCTAAGCATGCTGCCAACTGAGCCATACCCCAGCCCTTGTCTCTTATTACATATATTTGGATCATAAATTTGGGACTGATTGAACTGTTTAAAAGTGCCTCAAGGAGCCAGGCGGTGCTAGCGCACACCTTTAACCCCAGCACTTAGGGAACAGAGGCAGGCGAATCTTTGTGAGTCCTAGGCCAATCTGGTCTACAGAGTTCCAGGACAGGCTTCAAAGTTGCACAGAGATAACCTGACTCAGGGGGGAAAAATCCAAACAAAACCAAAAAGTGCCCCAAGGACCAGGAGTTTGTTCATTGTTACCTTCCTCTTAGCTACTGTCTGGTCCTGCCAAGGACACCAGTCCCTTTGGTGCTCAATTCTAAGCACCTGAAACACTGTAGTCCCTGCTCCAAGAAGCTCCCCACATCCCTGTGAGAGCCTGCACAGCAGTGCTCGCCCTCTGGATCTTCTTGTCTGGCTCCTGCAGGCCACACCTCATCACTGTCGTCCTGAACATCCCTCACCCGCCCACGCCCTAGCCCACATCTGGTCTGGCCTGCCTTGGCTGGAACCCAGCTCTCTTGTTCTCCTGGCCTGGGTCCCAGCTGGATTCACACTCCTTCCCTGCCTGAGTTCCCATGAAAAGCAGCCTCCGCCCCAGCCCCCTACCCAGGACCAGGTTATAAAATGCTGAGACAATGGAGGCTCGAAGCCAACTTTCCAGTCGGCTCCCTGCCAAGTCATCCACAGCATCTGCCTGTGCATCTGGAGACAGGCAGTGGCAGCTGAGGCTCTGAGGAGCGAGCTTCACCATGCTGGGTTGACGTGGGCCTTGTGTGGCTGAAAAGGAAGGATTCTGGACTAAGTCAGGATGTGAGATTGAATCCCAGCCCTGCACCTTTCTACTGGGGCAGACGTACACCGTCCGTTTGAACCTCAACTTTCTTGTCTGTAAAAGAGAACCATGGCACTTGTCTTCAGAGTAGGCACCAGTGGGGACACCTCACCCTTTCCAGGACACAGCAGGCAGCAATCTTCTGCCCCAGGGACCAGCGATCTCCTTTTAAATTCTGCCAGACTCAAGAGCTAGATCCTACACTCTAACCCTGACCCAGGCTCTGCGGCAGCCAGTGGACACATAGCTGTCAATCAAGCTAAGAATGAATGAAGGCACAACCAAGAGGAGTGTTCTGGGCTGTAGCTGGAAAGCTTGGAGCCCTTTGCAACATCTTCCTTCTGTCTGGGCTCCCTAAGCCCCTGTGGCTGCTGCAGGGGAATGACCTCCTGTGCCCACCTCAGATTCCTCATTACCAACAGTGTGGCAAACGAAGGGGTCATCTCTTTGCTCCTAGCTGTTCTTCTGGACTACAGATGCCTTGCAGCTGGGGCTGCTGCTCTACTGGCATGTGTACAGTCATCTCAGTGTCTGTTGGGGGTGTGTAGAACCTCTGCAGATACCCAAATCCACAGATGTGGACGTCTCACGTGTAAAATGATGGAGTGTTTGTCTATAACCAAAGCCCCTCTCCTGTTTAGCTTCAGGTATGTCTGGATTACCCATAATGCAAAAGACAAGTGAATGGTGTGTGGAGAGTTGTGGCTCTGTATTGGTTGGGGAGCCAGGATGAGTGAGGGAGGTGGCATCGACAATATGCAAGCAGGTTTATCCCTCTCAATATTTTCTGTCCTTAGTTGAATCAAAAAAATGTGGAAGTGGAAGAGTAGACAGCGATGGAAACTTAAGGGGCAAGGAGCGTGAACGAAGTTGTTCTCACTCCAGCCCAGATTGTCTTTCCTGCCGACTGATGCTCAAGGAGCCTCCACATGACTGGCAGCCCCAAACTGCCAACAGACATTTCCCTAAAGACATTCCATACAACCGGTAGGAGCTTGAGCGATGCTCAGTGGTTAGGAGCATGGCTGCTCTTACAGAGGACTTGGGTTTGGTTCCCACTTGGTGGCTCACAGCCGTCCATTATTCCAGCTCTTCTGGCCTGCAGACACCAAGCACACAGGTGACGCACATACATGGGTGCAGCTAAAGCACTCACGTACATAAAATAAAACTATCTTTAAAAGCCCAGCAAGCATGCTGCTGAGGACAGGGTGTTGGTCAGCTCGAGTGTCACCTGTGGGTGTGACTCTTTCGCCCTGACCCTACCAATGGCCTCAGGAAACCATCTTAGGAGTGCACTTTTTACTTAATGTTAAAACTTAAATTTAAGCACACATGCAAATTCCTGAACACTCATGATTGTGCTTACCCACATATGCACACTCATACTCAATACACTCTCACACTCAACTACATTCAAGCACATGTTCATGCAAACACACACACACACACACTCGTTCAGACTATACACATGCCCCACAGATACATGTATTTACACACACGTGCCAAATTTTCACACTCATTTTCACACCCACTCTCATACTCATTTACAGACACACTTCTATCTGCACTCTCTCTCACACACACACAGAGTCACACACATGTTATAAAATGGTGCAGGTGGAGCCTGGTGGGTCTCATGGCAAGTGAGGACCATGGGACACAAATACGCCATACAGACAGAGCTTGAGTGTGGAGTTTATTGAGATAAGGGGAAAAGAGACTGGGAGAGACAAGAGAGGGAGAGAGAGAGAGAGAGAGAGAGAGAGAGAGAGAGAGAGAGAGAGAGAGAGAGCTGCCTCTTCAGAGAAAATGGCAGACTACAAGAGAGAAGGGAGTGGGAGGAGCTTGTCTCTTAAAGGGACCTTTGCACCTGACTAGGACCCTAGGCTGGCCAGTGTACAGCCTGGGTACATCCTGCCAGATGACAGGGCAGGCCAGCATAATGCCTGAATCTTAACACCTCACACACATACACATATAAGCACCCCCATCTGCACATTTGGAGAAACTTACACATGTAAATTCACACTCAATAGACACACCTACTCATACACAGATACATACAAAAATCACACTAAATCACTCATTCTTGCATACTCTCACACCTTCTCACATGTTCACACATGCTCACACTCACACCAACACACAAACCCACTCACATATTCTCTCACACACAGACAGGTGAATCCCCACATTACTGACCACGTGGAGACACTCACACAGACACTAAAGCTCACCCCACACCACTCACCAGATACTCACACTCATACATCCTCATACACTGTCACACGCATGCACATGCACACTGACACACAATCCACACACTAACACATCCTAACCCAGTCACACTCAATCTCAACCACATTAACAAACACAGGGGCACACACAAAGACACATAAATACACACTCTCACACCCACACTACCACACACATGCACATACACCCTTCCAATTTCACTCCAACACTATAGTAAGAGCTTGGAAATCACCACTAATATTACAGGTTTTGTTTTTCTGGTTTTTTGAGACAGGTTTACGCTATGTAGCCCTGGCTGTCCTGGAACTCTCTCTGTAGACTAGAGATCGCCTGCCTCTGTCTCAGGAGTGCCCGGATTAAAGGTGTGTGCCACCACTACCACGACCACCATCACCTACCACCACCACCCCGCTCACTACCATTCTTAAGCTGAGAAAAAAATCGAGCGTGGTGACTCATACCTTTAATTCCAGCCCTTGAAAGCGTGAAGCAGGAGGGCTATCATGAGTTCAAGGCCAACCTGGGCAACTTGGTAAGTTCTGGTCCACTTGAAGAGGAAGTGGGAGAGGCGAAGAGAGAGAGAGAGAGAGAGAGGAATAAGCTGCAAATCAACAATGAGGTTCGGGTCCACTGAGAATGGAGGTCAAAAGCAAACACCACTCTGAGGGCTGGGAGTGGGGAGGAGGAGAGAATCCCAGCTCAGCCTGACCTGGAAGGCTTCCAGCTCCATAGCTGGAAGCTCACCCCTGGGGGCCCTGCACTTGGTAGACTTTATCTGCAAGATCCTGCTGGTGGTGAAGATGCTGGGTTCACAGAGGGGAAGGGCTGTGACCACTCTGAAGCTAGAATCAGGAAACTGCTTGGCCTCAGGCTTATCTGATCAGGGAAAGGGCAGTGGAGGACCCCACCCTCCTCACACCTTCCTGTCTCCAGCAAGGGAAAGAGGGACAATTAGAAAAACTAAGAAATTCTTTTAAAGGTCCCCTCTCAGGGGACCCTCTCAAGGGACCTTTAAATCAGGTAAATCGCCTAAATTGGATCAAAGAGCATAGAAAAACTGGGGGAAAATGTCGCAACGGGCCTGGGAAGATGGTACAGTTAGAAAGAGATTTTCCACTGAGCATGAGGACCAACTTTTAAAACTAGGCAGGAGAATGTCTGTAATTAAATTTCCGTGCTGGGTTGGGAGTCAGAGACAGGTCTGGTCCAGTTGGTGAGTTCCAGGTTAGGCAAGAGAAACTGTCTCAAAAAACAAAAACTAAGGTAGGGAGTAATTGAAGATCTGGATGTGGACATCTGGTACACACACACACACACACACACACACACGCACTCACGCACGAGTACACATGCACACATGTGCACACACGCAAGCACAATTGCATGCATGCACACACACAAATTTTTAAAAGTAAAAAGCAGAGGTTGGAGAGATGGCTCAGTAGTTAAGAGCACTTGCAGAGGACCTGGGTTGCAGGGTCTCCAGTGCCCTTCTGCTTCCTGGTCAATCTCTTTATTCATTCGTGGAGAAAGGGAGAAGTGAAAGCTGCCATGGTCCTAAGAACCAGCGCTGTGTGAAAGATGAAGTCAGAGTTCCCTCTCCCTGCTCCAGCCCCCTGTCTTCTTCCCTACCCACTGTAGATAACAACAGCAAACAGTCAGAACCACCTTTTGTATCCATGGTTCCAGGACTTCCTAGGATAGCATCTAGTGCTCCAGTCCCTTAGGAATGATGGCAAATTGCCACATAAATTGGGCATTCCCACTCTTACTCAAATCATAATTTAAGTTTATTCTCAACTCCTAATACAAGGAAAATGTTAAGAAACTAAGTGTTACCCTGTGTTGTCTAGGAAATCCTGGTAAGAGCATAAGAAAGCTTGGCCCGGGCTCAGTACAGATGGGGTCATCATTGCACATGCTGGCCACACTGGGATTTTAGTGTTTACAATACATTTGACCTGAGTTGGCTGAACCCAAGGATAGAGAAGACATTGTACACAGAGGTCACGGAGATGGAAAGCCCGCTGCATTACTGAACCTTCTCACTCAGTCTTTACTCAAACCACATGTGGCAGGAATTCTTCTCTTACACGTTGGATTTTGAGGTTAGGGCAATTCATTAGCTTGTTCCCAAGTGCCTAGTCCTAAATCGTGGCACCAAGCCTTGAAGCCCAGGCCAGTAGATGGCCAGCATCCATGTGTAACAGACTTCGTCAAAAGTTCCCCAGGTCTCTGTAGCCCTGCAAGCCTGAGTCTTACTGAATTGAGAACCAAGTCTCACACCAGCATTTTTTCCCACGCTTAGTGGCTGTAAACAGCTTTTCCATGCTTGAATAAGTCACAGTCTCTTCCCTCTGGACCCCAGAATAAGCCCCACAGAAGCCCTGCGTGACAGGACTGCCTGAACTGAACATGTGTACACACACAATCATTTTATGTTTCTTGTAACATTTGAGACCATCCCCAGCATTCATTAACTACGTCAGTACCCTCGGGTTTTCATGGACAGTGATGTTAGGAATTTTCCTAACATGAGCTCTCTGTTGATGTAAAAATCCCAATCAAGCCAAATCACAACAAGCCAAATTAAAAAATATCCATGTTTAATTATGCTATTCCTGAACCCTCGGGTGGCCACAGGGGGAACCAGGGTGTGGGTGGGGTGGGGGTGGTGGAAGAGACCATGAGGGAACTTTCCAGGGAAGCAGTTTATATAGACTGGGGGAGTGGTCAAGATTTTGGCAGGCTGTCTTGACCCTCCTCTGGGGAAGGGTCAAGGCTTGGCAGGCACAGGGATGTGGCCTCCAAAGTGGAGGCCAGAGACCGGAACTTACATTTCAGACTGTTTGTATAAGGGGTAACAGGAAGCTGAGGTAATATTTTGACTAACATTTAGGCTCTCTTAGGAAAAAGGGGGGTTGACTCAAGCCTGGCTACTTCCTGCAGGCATGGGGAAGTGGAGAGCTGGGTGTTGGTGGGTCCACGCTCACTGAGAGGTGTGGCTGGAAGGGCATCCCGTGTACTGTCATCCTGGAGATGCCAGGCATCTGTTCCTTGGAGGAGGTGAGAAGGCAGGTGTCTAGAAAAAAATACTGTTATCACCAAAGACGAGTGTACCAGGATGAGGACCAGGTAGGCCCTTCATTGTGGCATCCTGAAAAACTGGAGGGTGGAAGGTTCTGTCTGCTGGACAGACCAAGTATCCTGAGTAAGTGCCCGCTTGAGCCTGGAGAGATGGTACCAGCATGGGTGTCCCAGGAGCTTGGCAGCCAAGGGGGTAGTGAGGATTAGCGTGTGAGGTCCTGTCCATTGAGGTTGGAGAGACCTAGGAGTTAACTGTTTGAGGAGTACTCTGTCCCCTGGGGAGAGCGGGGTAGGTTTAGGGGCATTAGGGTCCACTGGTGTGGGGGCAGGGAGACAACTGTCAGCATGTGACCAGAGAAGGGACCTTAAAAGGGAATGGGAGGGTAGGTACCTCACCAGTGGAGGAGTTGGACTGGGAGGTGATGGTTAAGGAGAAAGAGCCTGCCATAAAGCAGCTCAAAAGGGCTCAGGCCCGTAGGGGGACTTGGGGTGGCCCTGAGGTGAGTAAGGGCAATGGGGAGAAGGGAGGGCCATGATAACCTGAGTTCAATGGAAAACTTGGTTAGTTGTTGCTTGATGAGTGTAATGATTGTTCTGTCTCTTTAAGAGACAAGCCACACCCACTCCCTCCTCCATCCACTGAGGCAGGCAGGTCTTCCTTCCTGCTTGCAGCCTTAGTCTCTTTCTTTTTTCCAGCTCCCTCTCGGAGAGGCAGCTACAGTCTCTCTCCTTTCTCTCTCTCTCTCTCTGCCTCTCTGTTCTTCTCCCCTTCCTCCTTCCCTTCCATAACCCACTAAATAAATATCCAACCTCACTCTGCATGGTGTGCCTATCCATCTGTCTCTTGCCCGCTGCCACCACATGGCTTGCCGCTGGGGACCTGCAGAGATCTGTGGCGTGGTCTCGTGTGCCATCTGTGCCTGAAACTGGCTGCTTTCGGGACCCGCTGCCCCCTGCCTGTTGCCACATGGCCCGCTGCCTGCCACCACTTGGGGATCCTGCAGCATTTTTAACTAATGCATTACAGTGGTGCCCCAAGACTCAGGAGGCTCTCCCACCCTAAGCCCTGCTCCTGGGGTTGGGATCAAGAACTGGGTATTTTTCTCTACAACAACCATGTGTTCCAGATGCATGAGCGCGATTTCTCCAAACAACACAGGCATCAATTGGTGAGTTTCCCCATTCAGCTTAACTGTTTCTCTGAACCCGAGGAATTGACCATTGAGCTCTGGCAACACTTTAGTGTTCCTAAAAATGGGGGACTACCCCCAACCATGGTCTTCAAGGCTAAGGTTGTGCCCTTCGCTGACATTCATCTGTGGATTGCTTCCCTTAGTTAAAATCATGACCCGACTGACCTGGGGTCAGTCCTCCCATGCCAGCACTGCACACTCTGTGCAGTGCATTCGACTGGGGGCCCAGGGTCCCTCAGATTCTACTTTCTCTTTTTTTTTCCATTTCTTTTCTTTTTGTTTTTCCCCCTTGCCGTAAAAGGCCACTCGGAGTGGCCTCTGTCCTCTTTGGGTTCCAAGTGGCCAATCAGATCCAGCCAGGCCTTACCTTCCCACTCATGGCCTGTGGGAATGCCCTCCCATGGGTCTTGAGAAGATCACACACTGATTTACACCCCATCCACAGTTGGGAGCTCTGTGCACTTGTCTCACTGTGCACTTGTGGTGTCGCTGTTTCGTGGGTTTTCACAATTTCAGCTGTGGGTAGCAAGCCATCCATGTCTGTCCCCCCTGAGATGGAAGCCTTTTAGAGGCCCCCAAAACCTCAGGCCTTAATTCCCTACTTCTTCAGCTCTTATCCTCACTCTGCCAGTGTCCCACCAGCTCCACTTTTATGGGAGCTTTCTGACTACTGTCAGCACACAGTCAAATGGACCCTGCGGCCAACAAGATTGGTCGGATCCACAAGGTGGCTTTTTTCAATTCCAGCCTTTTGCTCCCCTCTGCGGCTTGTGGCGTGGCAGCTCAGTGACAGGGTGGATCACGCCTCTAGGTCTCTCTTGTTATTAACCTTAAAATCCCTGCAGCTCATGTGACTTCACCACCATCTTAACTGAGTGCCTTTTTCATACAACATGTGACCGCTGCCATTTTGACTGGCGTCAGGTGACTTCGCCGTCATCTTGGCTGAGAGCCAGGTCAGGTGACCAAGTTCCACCATCTTTACTGAGGTATTCCCTGCCTGTTTCCCCAGTGTTAACTCTTGTTACATGGGTGACCTTATTGCCATATTAACTGAGAGCCAGGTCAGGTGACCAAGTTCTCCGATCTTTACTGAAGTATATCCTGCCTTGTTCCCTGGTTTACTTATTTTTTTTTCTCACTAAATTACTCTTGCTGACTCTGTTGCATGTGTATTTTGTGCAGTGGCATGCCTTTGGTAGGGCCTACCAAGAGCATCCACTTTGCCCAATTCCTGTTCACTCTCTGTGTGTGATCATACATGTAACTTAAATACACCTATGCTTAATGTTATAATTGTTCATTGCATCTCATTTCAGACTACAAAAACAATAAGTCTCATGTTTTAAACTGGTATGTACTTTTAAGTCTCTTACAAAATACTTTATATTTAATCCAACCCTCATTTAAAATATATTAAGCCGTTCTCTACTATTGTCAGTTCTGCTGTTAACCTTCTATTGCAAGCAATTTTTTCTTCTTTCTGTTTTTTTACGAGTGTAAACCTTACCTGTTAAGAGCCAGTACAGTCAAGCTCAGACCCAGCTCTCCAGGCAGATTCTATACTGTAGTTACACCTGATAAACAGCCTGCAACTGCCCAGAGATCTAGGGAATTGGGCATTTAAATAATTAATTATTAAAAAACTTTTCGTAACAAAAAGAGACAGGTGGGCTCCTAGCAGCAGCACTCTACTTCCTCCAAAGAAGACAGAAGACAAATGAGCACACAACAATGTCCATTCGCAGTTTGCTGCAACTGCCAAGTGCTGACCACTGGGAAAAACTGCCTCTCATCTAAACCGAAGATCTCCAGATGTGGACAGAATCATTGGAATCAACAGCCTAGCTGCTCAGGCCAAGGTAGTCTTGTCTTCCTATATATTTCTTAGCCCACAGGATCTTCTGGACCCTGGCAGGCCCTGTGCGAAACAGCAAAAGGCAAATGCGACCTTCAGCAACCACAGCGGACTCTGAGGAGCAGCTCTGGGTGCCAACCAAGTGAGTTCTCTGTCATTTTTTAATCAGTAACTCAAGTAAAATTTTATCCTTCTCAAAGATCTCTGATGCAGTTTGACAGCTGAGAGGTTTGTCAGTTTAAGAGGACAACCTCACCAAACAAATTTCAGTAAATTACAAATAAGTTATCAAATTTCTCTCTCATGCTGCCTTCCATTGTCTTAAACATACTTTTCATTGTGCAAAAACATCTGTCACAGTCATTCTGACATAAATATACTACTGTTTATACAAATGTATATGTCTAAAACTTCTGTTTTCACAACCCCAAAAAATTCTTGTGAGTTCCAGGGAGCTGAATTGAAGGATCCACCTTAAACAGGTCAGATACATCGCCCTCAATTCCCTGGTCCTAAATTTTTTCCCCCTTAATTTAACTTTGTTCTCTGTTCTGCCAATACCTTAAACAGGTGTAAGAGACACCAGACACTTCCATACCACAAACACCAGACAGGAGCAAAGGGACCAGCTATGCTAGGATGTGACCAGCACCCAGCCTTCTCAGGTTACCCCCAAAGATGACACCCACAAGTAAGCAGGAAGAGGTCTTGAGAATCGGTTGCCCCAATTCCTTTGACCTATGGTGCCTAACCTCCCACTTTGTATTATAAAAAAGTGATGGGAATGTAATTATTGTTCTATCTCTATAAGAGACAAGCCACACCCACTCCCTCCCCCATTCGCTGAGGCAGGTAGATCTTCCTTCCTTCATGCTTGCAACCTTAGTGTCTCTCTTTTTTCTGGCCCCCTCTCAGAGAGGCAGCTTCGGCGTGAGAGTCATTTTCTTTTTTTAACACATGAGTTCTGGGATTGAATTCAGGATGTGAGACTTGTAGGCCCATGTCTTTACCCACATCTTGTCTGCCTCCATCTCATGGCTTAACAACAACCTGGGTACAAGAAGGTAAAATAAAAATCACTATGTAGGTTGAAGAGATGGTTCAGAGGTTAAGAGCACTGACTATTCTTCCAGAGGTCCTGAGTTCAACTCCTAGCAACCACATGGTGGCTCACAACCATCTGTAATGAGATCTGGTGCCCTCTTCTGGTCTGTAGACACACATTCAGACAGAACACTATATACATAATAAATAAATAAATCTTTTTAAAAAAAAAAACCCACTACATTAGGAATATGGTTGTCACCAGATATTCCCAAGGACTTCTTGGTTGGCTTGGGAGTTAGCTCCTGCAGGAGACTGCCTTCAAATCCCCAACGTTACCCTGTCTGCCTGCGCTGCTTCTTTCCAGAGCTGCTGGGCTCTACCACAGGCAGCAGGCAGCAGTGGAGTCTCATTCTGAGTCTGGGTATGCCACACGATCCCTTGGGGGCCGATTACGACCACTTCAGAAGGAGTTATGAGGCTTCACTTGATGAGGAATGCTGAACCCACACTAACACACAGCAATCGTGGTACTCCATCTGTCGTTAAGTGACTTCCAGCTGTGCTACTCAAGTGGCTGGCTGTCTTTGCACAGCCTCTTGACCCTGAACTTCAGTTTCTAATCTCTAAAGTAAGAATAATCATATGCATTTCTTCGAGTTAGCAGGACACTGAGTGAGATAACGCATGAAAATCCTCTTTGGATGCTGCAAAATGCTATGTAGTTACAGTCACCATGGCAACAGCAAGTGGTTTGTGAGATGGAAAGTTGAAGCACCAAGCACGTTCTGAGTCCCGCAGGAATTGTGTGCTTGGCAATAGTTCCCATGGATTGACAAACAACTGTTTATCCTGCAAGGATCTGTGGCTAGCCGGGGACACTGGTCAAGACTAGAAACAACTAACCTGGTCTCTGGCAGAAGACACCAGCCTCCTTGGGCAGAGATGAAGTAGGTGATTACCTGTGAATGTGTTTGTATTGCTTCCTCTGCCCCCAAAACCCACCCCCTTAGTGTGTTGCCAGATTCGGAAAAGAAAAGCATGGGACTTCCAGCTGAAATAAAATTTCTGTTTTTAAATGGATATTGTTTTAGTATGCCAAATATTTACAATACATCAATATTCTAAAAAGGTATACGTTTTCCTTCCTCAAATTCAAGCTTTACTGGGTGCCTTATGTTTTACCAGACACCTTTGCACAGGGGTAACACACAGATTCAGCCATGTGACTGTACATGGGGTAGATTGCATTACAAGAACCTCTGAACTTAACTCAAAAACTTTTTTTTAAGATTTATTTATGTGTGTGAGTGTTTTGTGTACATGTATGTCTTGCACCATGCGCATGCCTGGTGGTCTTGGGAGCCAGAAGAGGGCATAGGATCCCCTGGAGTTGAGGATGGCTATGAGCCACCATGTGGATATTGTGAACCAAATCCAGGTCTCCTGAAAGAGCAACAAGTGCTCTTAACCATTGTGCCATCTCTCCAGTCCCTGGCCTTTAACACTTGATCCACCTGCCTGCAGCTCCCAGATTCTGGGATTGGGGGTGTGCACCACCAGGCCCAGACTGTTGCTGGTCTTGCTGTGCTGGGCTTGTGTCTCCCAAATGCTGGGGTCACTGGTGTGTCCTCACTTTGGATAGAACACAAATCTCTTATCATGGGCAATATGCATGCTTGCCCTTTGCTTCAGAGCGAAGTGCTGGCCTTTGCTCTCAAGGCTGCTCGGGTTCAACGTCCTTAAAAAGGTGGGTGGTAACAGCAGCCACAGCTCTCCTTA
The DNA here is from genome assembly GCF_014885135.2 of Alexandromys fortis. Classification (NCBI taxonomy): domain Eukaryota; kingdom Metazoa; phylum Chordata; class Mammalia; order Rodentia; family Cricetidae; genus Alexandromys; species Alexandromys fortis. The sequence goes on along the minus strand of NW_026068141.1, from coordinate 732,636 downwards.
CAAAAAGTGGGAGGCCCTTGCAGAGTTGTCTCCCATGAGCAGCTCTGCTCCCGGTGTGAGGATGGGACACGCCCCCTCTGCCCCCCCCCCCCCACCCCCCAGCGTGTCCTAAGCTAGATGCTTGTTGGGGCTGATGCATTCTTTATCTGTTGCTGGCCTCCAGCCCTGTCAGCCTGCCTGCTTTGCAGGAGACAGATGAAGTTGTCTGATAGAACATATGTAAACCAAAAACAGAAACGGACGGGAAAATGCGCCCTCCAGTTTCTGCTCATGCGAAGTTTGTCTGAGCCTCCTACCGGGAACCAGGCTGGATAGTGGGGAGCCGCCCAGGTCCTTGACCCCATAGAGCTCATTGCTTGACTGAGTTGTCAAGGAAACTGCATACCTATAACCCCAGCACTTAAGATGAAGACTGGAGGACCAGGAGGAGTTCAAGGTCACCCTCAGCTAAGTAGGGAGTTCATGGCTATCCTTGGCTACCTAGGATTTCATGGCCATGCTGGGCTACATAGGCAGTCCATGGCCATCCTTGGCTATATAGGGAGTTCATGGCTATCCTGGGCTACATGAGCCCTTACTTCCTCACCCCCAATCTGATGGCTACATTTTCTTTAAAAAAAGAAAAAAGAAAGAAAAACAAACAAAAAAAATCCTTGGACTTTGAAGCCTCTGCCGAGGTCTCTGGCCTGGAGCCCTCAAAGGCAGTCAGCCATGTCATTCTGGACTTGCCGGGGTCCCCCTTTCTGCACTCGGACTTTGCCCCACTGGGTGAAGAGGCTCCCCTTCCTCCCCTTCCTCCTCTGGGGAACACTATTTTCCTTGGATAATTTCAGTTCAAGCTCTGCCCACTCCCGGAAAGTGTCTCAGAGCGGCAGTTCCTTTTGGCACATCCTTGCTATAGATCTCATCCTCTCCCTGAGCACACAGAACAAACTGTTCCGGCCAGGAAGCACACAGAGAGACCCAAGCCTGAGCACTGGGGTCCTACTTCGGGTTTCAGGCCAGACCCTGGTGCTGTGAGGCTGTGCAACCCTCACAGTGGCCCTGTGGGCTCCAGCTTCCCCAGCTGTTGAGTAGGACCCTAAGGAATGAGACCAAAGGACTCATTATATAGCATGATGGCATTGGGCTTCCACCTGCCCAGCAACTGTAACGCCATCACAGGTCAGAAATCTGTAACACCCTGTGATGCAAGCCACCCTGTGAGCCTGGAGCCCAAGTGGCCTTGAGAACACAATCCATTTTCCAAAAGGGGTTTGGGGGATGGGGCATGAACTAAAGGGGGTAGCTTTCCTACCCAGGTTCCCTGACAACCTTCCTTGCTCTGCTTCTCGGCTCCAGCTACGGAGAGGGAGACATGGGCAGCTCTGGCTACCTAGACCTGGGCTGTTGTTGAGACAGACAGAATCTGGACTGCCCGTTCTCTGATAACCTTGGAGATAAAATTCCCTCCCCAGCCAATCTCTAAAATCAGCCCTCAGAACCTTCGCAGAATCCTGCAGCTCCCCTCCTCCCTGTTCGCCTTGTTTCTGAGCCAAGACACATGTTTGGGGGCCTGGGCCTGCCCCAGGGTCTCTGGTTTGCCTGGGTCTGGTTTGTTCTTGGGGAGCTAAGGTACTGTAGACTGGCAGAAGTGGTCAAGAAAAGGCCTTGGGCTCAGGCTGGCAGATATAATCTGTCTTTAGTTCCCAGGCCTCTGTACTAAGTTCTGGTGACACATCTGGACTTCTTCCCTCCTCCCTTCCCGTGTGTCAAGGCCTCAGGTTAACGAGCACCAGCTGGCCAGGAAGTCTAACACCAGCTCTAGGCCTGAGAGGCACCAGCGTCCCAAAGGGAGACCACAGCTATGGGGACCTTCAGCTTGTGCTGCGGCCTGCTGCTGCATGTCCTGCCCACCCGCAAGCAGGTGACAGTCACCAGTGTCCACCTCCTGCAGCTGTCTTAGGTCGGCCTAATGCCTTCGGTCAGGGTTGATGCCAGTTTCCAGTTCCGTGTGCGGCACTGCAGGACACCCTCAGTCTACGGAGCATCTGGGGTGGCGAGGAACCAACACTCCCATCCCCTGTCCTTCCCGGAGCTCCCAGAGGCAGGATGTGCAAAGCTTGCAGCAAGGGGTCTACCCCTCTCCCCGCGGGTGAGAGCTTCAGAACCGGAAGGCTCTCCACCCCTTCAGGGGGCGATGTCTGCTATGTTTTTCTGAGCTAACCTTCCCACCCACTGCAGCACCTCCCCTTCCCCGCTTCTTGCCTACCTCAGATGTCAGTCTAACATAGTTCTGCTTAGCTCAATGAAGGGAGAAAAACAAAACAAAACCAAGAAAACCTTAAAAGCCAAGTTGAAGTCTCTAAGAACCTTTCTTCAGCCAATAATGCATCCTTCTGTGGGCCCCCCAGCTGCAAAGAAGGTCCGGTCAGTAGATGCTTGCACCAAGTTTAGCGCTCTCATCCGAATGGGCCTTGCTCTCCGAGTGCTTATAAAACTTCATACATGGCTCCCACATCAGAGGTCCAGCAGTCCAAACCTCCACTTCCCACCCTGATCCAAAGCCTGCAGAAGTGCCAAGGCCTCGCCCTACGCTAATGGCTTCTGCGGACAGTTTTTTGACCTTAGGCTCAGAATATAACAGCTTGCCGCCATGAAAGCTTTGCCAGTTTTTTCCCGGTTGGGGGTGGGAGGTGGCTCTCAGGTCGTTTGTAGCTCTGTCTTTGTGAGCATAGGACTCTGAAAACCATTCCAGGCCCTGAGAGGAGCTGGGGCCATGGGGCAGGAGGGCTCCTGGGCTGGGTTCAGGAGGAAGGCAGTGGGCACACCAAAGCAGGTTCTACTGCCTCCTGCGAGGGATGCTGGAAGGCCGCAGACTATGGGTCCAAGGGAGGGAGAGAGCGGATTTCCGAGTGTGCATCTGTGGTCTCAGCTCTCAAATCCCTGGTTTTCTCTTCCTGATATGTGACTGGGGGCATTTTCTAGATGTATTGCAGAAGTGTCAGGCGGACTATAGCAGAGTGGGGGAATCTCCACTGAAGGCTTTGGATACCTGGTGACATTCTCTAGGGACTGGTGGAGACCACTGGTCTATTCAGGTGTCCCACATGGCAGACGCAGGATATTAGGTCTGATGCAGGAGACAGTAGGGGACGGTCTCTGTTCAAGAGATAAAAATAGCTCAAGAAAAGCTGGTTTTGAATCTGCAGTACTCGGCTTTTCCACAATCACAAAGTCCTGTTAGTCACTTGAGCTTAGATTTGGCTCTGCACTTCTCTCTCTCCACCCCCCCCCCCCCGGGTGTGTTGTGCGTGTGTGATGGTCTCATGTAGCCTGGCCTGGCTTTGTAGCACCAATCCTCCTGTCTCTGCCTCCCAAGTGCCAGGCTTACAGACATGCAGCGCCCTGCCCGGTTTAGGTGTGGCTTTTCCTGAGAACTTCAGCTCACTCTTCAGCTATTCCTGTAGCTTGCCTGGGTAGGCGTCTGTTTGTTTTACCTCCCTAATTCAGGGCTCAATCCTTCCTGCTGGTTCTCCTGCCAGTCTTCATCTGTTCCCCTCCCTCCCACCCCAGCATAGGACTCCCTCCAGCCCAAGGGACCGCGCCGAGGAGCCTGCCCAGGTGTTGATGGTGTGTGTAAATGCAGATCTAGGCTGCTGCAACAAGATCACTTACTCCGGCCTTTTGTCCACATTCTCAGTAGCTGGGGTGGGGATGGGGTGGGGTGGGGTGAGGTGGAGTGGGGTGGGGGTGAGGGTGGGGGTATACTCATTGTGATCTCGCTTTACCCAGGAAGACATCGAGGTGAAAAACCACCTAGTGAGACAGCTGCACAGCGAGGGCTGGCTTGGTTCCACAGCACATCAGCCACCTTGCTGTGGCTGAGGAAAGGTATCTGCATGGTGCTTTGAAAGCAACGTCATGCTTTCTGGTTTTCCCAGTCTTTTCACCCTGGGCATCTTCCTCCCTGTCTCACAAAGTATGCGTCAGAGGACAAGACTTACCTGAAGTGGGCCTTTGCTTGGCGCTCGAGCCTGGAGACCTGAATTCTAGCCACCATCCTCTTCTCCATCACCTATGACCTTGGACAAAGCCCTCCCAAGGCTGAGCAGGCACAGCTGAACTGGGCCTTCCTCCCTTTGCTAACCCTTAGGAGACTGCGATTCCACTTCTTTTCTGATCCAGCTCGGGTATCTAGGGCATCTCAGTTGAGCACCGCCCAGAGAAGTTCATCATCCAGCTCCAGAATAGTCTCAGTTTTGAGCCCTGATGCCAGGCTCACAAAAAACCTTATAGGAAGAAAGACTGTCTCCTGCCACCGCACACCCTAGAGTCTCAGGTGTTGTTAACTGGCTGTGACTGTCAAAATGGTTTTCTAGATACTGGAGGGCTTAGTCCTAAAGAGGGACAAACTGGAGAACAAGGTCAATTACAAAACTCTCTCCTCATACACAGATTCAATGCTTCAAGATCTGTGGGCCTTGGATCCCACCCTGACTTCTCCAGATCCACAGAATGCTTTCTCCTGTGGTAATTGTTATAATCTGCTGGCCTGGTCTGTCACCTGAGTACCCTGTCCTTTTTAAGAAACAAGCCCACCCACTCCCAACCCCCCACTTCCGCTGAGGCAAGTGGATCTCCCACCTTTTCTCCAGCCTGCGCTCCTACTCTCTGTCTCTCTCTGTCTCTCTCTGTCTCTGTCTCTCTCTGTCTCTGTCTCTCTGTCTCTCTCTCTCTCTGTCTCTCTCTCTCTGTCTCTGTCTCTCTCTCTCCTCCTCTCTCTTCTGAAGAGGTAACTGCTGCCTCCCCTCATTCTTCCCCTTCCTTCTCCTCTTCCCCCCTTCCCTTACCTCTCCAATAACGCACTAAGTAAACTCTATACCCAAACTCTCTCTCTGCATGACATATCATTCTGTCTCTCACTTGTTGTGGTTTTCCACCCGCCAAGGGGACCTGCAGAGGCCTCAGGTGGCCCGCAGCTGCCCCTCATGGCACCAGCCTTGGGCACCATGTGTTTATAAATATATAGTTGCTGATGAGTCCCAGTTTTTCATTATAAGATGGAGATCCCAAGGCACACCCCAGTAATCCCAGCACCCCAGAGATGGAGATCCCAAGGTACACCCCTGTAATCCCAGCACCCCAGAGATGGAGATCCCAAGACACACCCCTGTAATCCCAGCACCCCAGAGATGGAGATCCCAAGGCACACCCCAGTAATTCCAGCACCCCAGAGATGGAGATCCCAAGGCACACCCCTGTAATGCCAAAACCCCAGAGATGGAGGTGGGAGGGCCATGAGTTCAAAGCTACTCTGACTTGATCTAGCCAATACAGAAGATTCTGTTTCCAAGCAAACAAAAGAAATAATGTGAAAATAAAAACAGATGGAGAGGTGGTTCAACAACTGAATTTTTGCTGCTCTCACAGAGGACCAGAGTTCAGTTCTGAGTGCACATGTAAGGCTACTCCAAGCCATCTGTAAGCCCAGCTCCAAGGGACCCAAAGCTCCCTTCTGCTCCCTCAACTACTCGCACACATATACTCATAATACACAGACACACAAACACATCTTAGAGGAGAAACCAAGTGTTCACCTTTCTCACCACACTTTAAGACCTGGTTGGTGGGTAGGCTGGTGAGCTGGTCAGTAGTGAAGGCACTTCCACCAAGCCTTACCACCTACCTGAGTTCAGTCCCTGGGCCCCACATGCTGGAAAGAGAGAATGACTCCCCCAAGTCATCCTCCGACCCCCACATGCATGCCGTGGCAGGTGTGCACCAACGCAATAAATGCATAAGTAAGAAAGAATGCTAAGCAGTTAAGAATGTGGGCTCTGGGTGCGCCGGTTTAGATTCTGCCTCTGGGTAGCTGGCAGTACAATATTGTGGGACACTTCTGTCTCTAGGAGCTGTAGCTTCTGTCTAAACAAAGAATGTAACATTCGCCTCGAAGGGTTAGTGTACAGGGCACCAGCTGAGACAGGGTTCGGCGGGTGTCCCAGCTGTCCCAGCCCTCACATTGGGAACAGAGGACAGAGGTTAGATGGCTTCCTAGAATACAGTGTGCAGTAAGTACCGAGTGACGGGCCTGGGGACTCTCAGTGGTGAAGATCCAGCTGAGTGGGGCTGTGGCAAATGCAGAGGAATGCCGTTCAGGAGGGAAATGGGTGACAGTCTAGGCAAAGGAAGTGGTCCATTGAAGTGTGTCGGATCCCCGGAATCTCCTTTGGGTTAGGCTTGACCTTAGAAGAACTCTGCACAAGACGGGGAAGTAGAAGTTAGATGGCCCTATTTATATCAGAAAGCCAGGACAGAGAGACACTGAAGCAACTGACATGGGTCCACCTGGCCATGTCCTGGGATGATGGGCAGCTGCGTTCATCCTCGGCACCCTTGGTCCTCTGCTGGTTCTTCACCTCCTGGAACAGAATGGAAGATACTGGAAACAGAGTGGGTTCCAGCTTGCCCTTGGTCCCCACCAGTGTGAATTTCCTTCCCAGCTCTCTGTCCTGCTGGCCACGGAGCAAGATCCTGCAGAGCAGCTGGTGAAGCTCCTCCCCCACGTAAAGTCAGCTTGTTATAATCCATCCCCTTCGTTATGGGCCGAATGGCTCTGCCTCTTCAAACGAATCGTGGCTTACAAACATGTGACAAGGGCTGAACTGGCACACGGTGTCAATGAGGATGTGGAGATGGGCCGAGCCTAGGGCTCAGAGCATCTCCAAGGAGCCTCTGATTTAGAGCAATGGTTACAGAGCAACGTACGCTGAGGTTCCAGATGACGGTTTCCCTCTAACATCCTCAATCCCCACCGCTCCATGAGGAGCCTCTTTGATGCCCATCTACCTTTTGAAGTAGCTGTTGCTGCCAGGAGCAGACAAGTCTCATTGGCATGAAAAGTCCTAAGTTATTAAAATATTTTAAGTGCCATATTTTTGTAGTCTTTGAAAGATGAAGAATGCCTACCTGAAATATATCTATGCACATCTAGAAAATCTAACATGACTACAAACTTGACTATTATAGAGAATTATCTATTAACTTATATTTCTTTTATTATTATTTTTTATTTTTACTTAAAAATTTCTACCTCCTCTCCTCCCATTTCCCTTCCCCTCCCTAACTTATATTTCTTAATTATACATTACATTTTTTAAATGAACTACACAATCACAACACCCCAATAAAGAGCAGAAATATACATATAACAAGATTGACCTTAAATTTATATCAATAAATCAAGATCCATACCAATGTAAATTATTCATATCTATATCATATCCCCCTTTAAATGTAAAAGAACATTTATAAACAATATTTGGGAATATGGGGGTAGTTTTTTCTCTTCAAACCTCCTACATCAAGTGCTGTCCTCCAAGTCCAGCTTTTGGCTTCAGGCATCCACTGCCTCCGCTAGGGCTATGGGGTAACCTGCAGGACACCACTGTCTATAGCCAAAGTGCCATGTGGCATATGGGGACGAAGCAGAACAGCTGCCGTCGAGGGGCTCAGGTTTCCTCCAAGGGGACAGGCTCCCTCCTGGCTGGGCAGTGCTCAGGGTGGCCACTGCTGAAACTGGCCCTCATCCTAGTGGCCCTGTGGGAACTGGGGGACACACCAGGACATTAGCTAGAGCTCCTGCTGGGCCGCTTCCTTCAGTAGTGGTCTGTGATAGCTGAGGGCAGGTGACAGAGCAACAGGGAGGCTCGGGACAGCAATGCCACTGACGAAGATGGCATCCATCTGAGTAATGCCTACTTGTCAAGATTCTTGACTTGACAAATCAAAAAAGAACCAGAACATAACAAAAACTTTATATCTTCCCGCTAGTATCTCTACAACTTCTACTTACCATACTAGGACTGACCTCTGGGTGACTTGTACAGTGTGCCTTAGGGCTGGAGTCCCTGTGGGAGTGGGCGGGGGCCTTCTGATGTGAGTTGAGGGCTGGCTGCCAGAGTGATGTTTTCCCACATCCATGGTGGGGAAAGCATTCTCCTCTGAGCAAGGCAGAGCTGCAGTGATGAGGAAGAGCTGCGTGTCTCATTCCTGGGGTGGGGTGTGGGGCTGTGTATCTCATTCCTGGAGTGGGGTGCAGAGTTGTGTGTCTTATTCCTGGGGTGGGGTGCAGAAATGTAGATTCTGAGAAGGCAGAGGGGGAGAGGAGGCAACTTCACTGTAAATAGGGAGGATGTGGTTTGGGATAGAGCATGACCAACTTCTATACGGCTCTTACCTTCCATGAGGAGAGAAGGGGAGAAGGAGGGAAGCGTTCAGGGACCTGGAAGATAGTTCATAAGAAGAACAATCCTGTGGTTCATGCTCTACAGGAAGTAGTGAATGCCTGGCCTCCCTCAGAGGCCACCTCATAGAGAAGGGACGCTGAACTGGTGGGATAGCTGAGGACTTGAGGCTGTGAGATTAGAGGACCCAGAGAGAGGCATTCCAATCACAGCTGCAGGGTGAGAGCCCGGATGAAAGGGAAGGACTTACCTTCCCCAATTTGCATACTGAGGGAAAAAAAAATCCCTCAAGCCTCAAGTGACTTACACTGCAGTTTAGGTACCAGTTTAGTTTAGTTCCGGTTCACACCAGTGACCACGGTAGCAATGAAAATAAAGGAACTGAAACCAGAAGCAGGAGTGTGGTTGTCCTTCCGAGGCGGCCTGTCACGGGGACGGGAAGGTCCCAGCAGACTTCCAACCACGAAGCAATGTGTATGCAAGTTTCAAGACTAAAACAAGACCAAACAATAGTGGTTGGAGGTGTCTGTGTGCTGCACCGCTGCCAGGAAAGCCAGGGACTGTCACATGGCTGGCGGGAGCAATGTGGAAGCAGGGGACAGAGAACACCCGGGCCGCTGTGCCGGAAGTGGTTACATCAAGACTTAAATCTAGTGGTGAGTGTGTGGGCATCTGTTTCGTGACAATGCCTTGTGACTTCATACGTGTGACACATGTTTTCTCACCCCAGGTCTTTCCATCTTTGTCCCAGTTCCCAGAGAGCTCAGCTACAGCCCCAGTTTTCTGCCCCTGAAAACTGAGGCCTTTAACCCTTGTGGTTTAAAGCCATTCAGCTCTGAGGAATCAGTGACGCGGTCTCAGAAAACTGATGCCATAGTATTGCTGTTCTTCATGCTTACAGAGAGTCTCCAGGAGAGGTCCCATCCCTTCCAAGGCTTCTGTTCCCTGCTTTGCTGGTAGCCATTAGGCCTGTTCTCCAGACACCTGTAGCCCCAGATTCTGTTCTGATAAACACTATGACCAAAAGCGACTTGGAGAGGAGAGGATTTATTGGGCTTATATGCTCTAGTCGCAGTTGGTCATTGAGAAAAAGCAGGGCGGGCACCCAAGGCAGGAACCTAGAAACATGAACTGAAGCGGAGGCCATGGAGGAGCGCCGTTTACTAGTTTGCTCCCTCTGTTCTTACCACACCCAGCATCACCTGTCCTGAGGTAGCCCCACCCACACCAGCCTTGCCTGATAGGGGCATTTTCTCACTGGAGTGCCTGTCCTTTTCTTAGATAACTCAGGCTTGTGTGAAGTGGACAGAACCTAACCAGCTTACCTGTTCCGCACCCTGGGTTCTCCCAGGCTAGACAGACTCTGCCTTTGGCTTTGGACTCCTGTTTTCTGGGTGTTATCCTTGGACTCTGGGACATCCCTCTTTTGGGTAGGGGGAAGATCCAGGCAGAATCAGCTTGTGAAGGGTGCTAATTCTGAAAACCTCTGTGGCTTTGTCAGGTAACCCTTGTGAGCTCTGGCGTGGCCCCTGCCTCTGGATGGCAAGATTGCTAGGGATGCTTTTTAGTTATCGTTGCTACGGAGAACAGCAGTTATCTGGTGAAGAAGGCAGCCAATTGTTTATTAATAGACAAATCAGGATCAATGTGCTGCACTCATAGGACAAAATGAAGCTGCTACACCACTGTGGGTCCTGCCTTGTTCCAAAAGGGATAAGCACCAAACCACCAGCCATGCGTGCTCCCGTGGCTTGCTGCCAGCTCGCCCACACCCAAGAGAGAGTGTGCTTAGCCCTACCCTGGCCTTTTATTCGGTATTTGGGTCACATACCCTCCAATAAATACTCGGCGCTTTGGGCCAAAGCACTTCTTACAAATGGCTATCAGACGGTGACAGAAATCCTGCCGCGATCTCCAATTCCTCCTCCCTGCTTCAGCTGCTCTTTTGAGTCAGCTGCTTCTAATGTCATCATGGAAAATAAGGGTTGTCAAGGGAAACCACGAGAAGCGGCCTCCACAGATGGCCTCTCAAGAGGTCAGCGCTAAGCCTCCTCTTCAACTCCCTGGACACCTCCTCAGAAGCCCACTTCTGCTGTGTCTGGGGGAGAATGGAGAAATAAATCTGGATTTGGGGTTCAAATCCAGCTCTGCTGTTCTCTGCTATAAGTTGCTGGGAAAAGTCTGTTCAGAGGGATTGGAGCACCTTTTTTTTTTTTTTTTTTCTAGACAGGGTTTCTCTGTGTAACAGCCCTGGATGTCCTGGAACTCACTTTGTAAATCAGGCTGGCCTTGAACTCACTGAGATCCACCTGCCTCTGCCTCCCAAGTGCTAGGATTAAAGGCATGTGCCACCACCACCTGGCTGCACCCCCATCACCTGGCATACCTCGGTTTGTTTGTTTGTTTGTTTTGTTTTGTTTTGTTTTTCGAGACAGGGTTTCTCTGTGTCACAGCTCTCCTTGAACTTGCTCTTGTAGACCAGGCTGGCCTCGAACTGCCACACCTCTATTTTAAGGTGTTGAAATTTTTCTGTCAGATGTGGTGATACATGTCTTTAATCCCAGAGTTTAGGGGGCAGAGGTAGGGAGAACTCTGTGAGTTCAAAGCCAGCCTGGCCTACATAGCCAGTTCTAGGCCAGTCAGGGCTGCATAGTGTGACCCTGTCTTAAAACAATTAAAAAGTCTTGTTTTCTTGCTATGGCCGGACATCTGACAGGTGCGACTTAAGGTAAGAAAGACTTGCATTGGCTCATGATGGAGGTTTAGGTCCACAGCGATGAGGAAGACAGAGTTTAACAGCTCTGTTCCTGGTGGTGCTGGTGTGTATATGTATGTGTGTGTGTGCGGTGTGTGTAATGTGTATGTATGTGTATATGATGTATGTATGTGATCTCTATGTACATGTTCTGTGTGTGTGGTATATGTGGTGTGTGTACATGTGGGGGTATGTGTATGTATGTGGGCTGTGTGTGTGTGTGTGGCTGTTTGGGTCATGTCAGACCAAGAAGCAGAGAGCAAGCTTTATATGAGGAGAGGGTATACCCTCCAAGGCCCACCCTAGTGATCTACTTCTGGCAACCAAGCTTCACCCCCTTCCAAAATCAATTGTATTACCAGCTGGGGACGAAGAGTCTCTGGAGAACATTTTTCATTTAATCATACTGTTTGAGGGTGCTTAAAATTTGGGGGTGGGGTTGGCAAGATGGCTCAGAAGGTAAAAGTGCTTATAGGCAAACCCTATGACTTGAGTCTCAGCCCCAGAGCCCACACAGGAGGCGAGGGCTCGCTCTTAGAGCTGCTCTTGACTTCCTCACATACTTGTGCTAAATAAGTAAGTGCTAATTTAAAGAATTTTAAAAGGATAAAGTATTTGCCACACAAAACAGGCTTTAAGCATCTGGTTCCATACACTTGGTCTGTTTGTCACCATGGTCCATTTTTTAGAGAAATGTCCCCACTTTCCCAAACAGAAGTGACAACCCACTCGCTTGTCCCTTGGTCCCCTGCATCCACTCTGCTATTCTTCCTACCTAAGATCCTCACGTAAGGGGAATCATAAATACCTGAGCAGCGAGACCTGCTCAGGGCATCTTGGAGAATGTGTGACTGACAATTCAGGCCAGGGGCAGCACGCAGTATGTGCTCAGAGACACGTGAGGGTGACTAACAGTCTGACAGCCCATCTGTCCTCTCCATCTCTAGGCTTGGAGGCAGGAGGACGGCAGGAGAAGGAAGGTGGCTGGTGCAGACCTCAGGAAGGAAGCAGCTGCCCGCATCCTGCGTCTGCTCAGGGATAAGGTGAGAAGCCAGATCACCCTGTCCCCAAGCGGTGTCACCAAGTAGAGCATGTGGTTCGTGAGGAATTACAATGGCCTCCTGTGCAGTCACTGCCCCTGCCCTGTGTCTGCCATAAGGGAATTGTCACTCTGAGTCATGATGACTTTTGAATCCAGACTTGTCCCTGTGCTTGCTGCTTCTCCTCCCCTTAAACCCTTCTAGTGCCTGCTTAGTTGATCCCCTGTATCGCTCGGCTGTGCTTCCCAGCAGGAGCTGGTACAGACAGTGCCTAAGACAGGACACCATGCAGTCCTGGAAGTGTCTGTGTCCATTTCAAGTTCCACCTGGCTGGCAGCCCATTCCTACGGCACAGACTGACTGGCTGAAGCAGCCCAGTGGTCCTCAGGAACAGGGGACTTTGTTGTTCATTTCCTTTTGCTGCGGTAGCCTTCTCGCTCATCTGTTACCGTGGGGTTCTCCAGTCTGCCGAGCAGTCACAGGGCTGTGCTCCTTTTAGTTCTAGGGGCCAGTGTATTTCTCTGCTTTTTCTGACTTCTAGAAACTTCTGGAGTCACTGGTCCTGTGACCTCCTTTCATGCTGGGGTCCATGCATCACTGGCTGAGCCTGGCTTTGTGTTGTACCCCCGCCTCCCTGCTTCCTTCTTCAGCAGACCCTTTTGCTTCTCTCTGCTGCACTAGAGACCCCGCCTTGGATTTACCCAGTCGTAGTTGGTTAGGCTGCTCCAATAGACCCACAGCCAGGGAGCACAGTGCACCAAAGACTCAGGGCTTAGCCGAAGATCTCTCGGTTCTAGAGAAGTCCAGACGGGGTACCCACGAGGTGCATCCTCCAAACAGCTACCTTCTCCCATTATCCTCCCCCATAAGGACTGTAATCCCACTTAGATTGTGCCTCAATCACATTCGACTGAGTTGTAGAGTGTGAGGGGTCGGCTACCGTGTCCTGACTGCTTCCCAGAGTCCTTGGTGCCTAAGACCATTGATCATGGCAACGAAGGTTTTATCTGTATTTACTTTAGAAAGACTCACTCAGTCTGTTTCAATCAAGTAGCCCCAGATATTGAATGTTTTGTTTTATTTATTGTTATTATGATGGTGAGGCTAGAACCCCGGGATTGCACACACTGGAGAAGTACTCTGCGGCAGAACTACACCCCAGTTCTAAAGTTTCACTTTAAAGTTACTTAAGTAGCAGCCTTCATTCCATACAGGGCCTCAGCTACCCCTTCTGCATGTAATATAGCACAGTCTTGGGACTGGGGGTTAAGATGTGGGTATCTGCAGACAAGGAGGCACACGCCTTTAATCCCACACTGGAAGGCAAGTAAATCTCTGAGAGTTCGAAGCCAGCCTGGTCTACACAGAGAGTTCCAGGACACACACACACATATGGTCATCTTTAGGGGCCAATCTACTCTTCTAGTACAGAATTATGGGCTTCTTTGAAGATATAAGTCTCAGTCAAATCCAGGAGTCTGCATTTCCCAAGCTCCTCTGATAATTCTGAAGACTACTCTTAAAACCAAAATCCTAAGCAGTCTCACTATGTATATGTGTCGCATAGTCTGAGTGTGAATTTGTTCAGTTTCTCACTGTGTGTGCACACATATATAAACTGTGGGAACTAGGTCTTAGAATCTGCTGTGCTAACATGTCATTATCCAGCAGGTTTGACTGCAAGGCATGCTGGGAGTTCAGCTCCTGTTTCCTCCTCTCCCCCAGCCCCAGACGGAAAGTGGGGAGAAGGCAAGGCAGGTAGAGCTGAGGTAAGCATTCCATGGTCTGCTCCCCACAGACCCATTTTCCTTCAAAAGCCTCCTTCCTCTCAGCCTCAGCAGCTGGGTCCTCCTCTTCCTCCTGGACAAAGCAGAGCCACCCCCCCCATGTCCCCCAACAGACCTCAAGTGTGCCTGCCTGTGCAGGTGGCTGGTGGAGCTGGAGAGGCAGCAAGGGTGCCCAAGAGAAGATCCTGTTAGAAACGTGCTTTCTGTCCTCAGCTTCCCTGCCACCTTCCTGCTGTGTTTAGTTACTTTTCTTCTTTAAGATTTACTCTGTGTGTATGGGCATTTTTCCTGCTCATATGTCTGTGCAGTGTGTCCCTGGTACTCAGAGAGGTCAGAAGAGGGTGTTGGATCCCAGGGAACTGGAGTTACAGACAGGTGTGAGCCGCCATATGGGTGCTGTGAGTTGGACCTGAGTCCTCTGGAAGAGCAGCTAGCTCTTAACCACCAAGCCATCTCTCCAGCCCATAGCTAGCTGTCTAGTTAGCTGTCCAGAAGCAACTTAAGGAAGCGAGATTTTATCAAGTGGGGAGCATACTGTGGCGGGAGCACCAGGTCACAGCTATGCTACAGGAACCAGAGAGGATGCTGGTTTTCGCCACTTTCTCCTTTATATTTAGCCAGGAATCCTGGCCAATAGGGTGGTGCTATTCACTTTCAGGGTGGGTCTTTCCTCTTTTTGTAAACTTTTCTGGACATGCCCATAGGTGTGTTTCCATGTTGATTACAAATTGAGTCTAGTTGACAATCTAGATTAACCATCAAGGAGGTGGGGAAATGGCCCAGCATGTAAAGGCATAGCAACTGCCACCAAGGCGGAGGAGTTCACAGGTGGAGAGAGAGAGCTGACCCCTGCCAGCTGCTCTCAGACCTCCACGCGTACATCTTGGCAGGTGTGTACCAAGGGAGAGAGCTGACTCCTGCCAGCTGCTCTTGGACCTCCACGCGTGCATCTTGGCAGGTGTGTACCGTGGCGTCCCTCTTGAGAGCACACATACACAAATGAATTCTTTATTAAATTAAGTTAAAATAACTAGCTACCACATGCTGCAACTGAGACCCTGGGCATTGCAGCGTGCAGAATCAGCAATCACCCTTGGGTATCTCTCTGAGTCACCTGGCACGCCTGCTGGAGCAAGCCCAAGAATGCTGGGGGACTTGTCACAGCCAGGTGGGGGACAGTCATTTCCAGACCCAAAAGGGACCTTTGAAGCCCTCGCAGGCCTTCACTGCTCATAGGAGGTGGGGGACATGTGTGTCTGGGCTTGCTCCCCAGTTCCGATGTTTCTCCTTTAGCTCCCCACCTCAGGCCTCTCACTCTCCTCGGATCCACAGACCTACCTTTCCATTGCTGCCCGCTGCCCCTGCTCTCTTCTGTGCTTCTCTCTCATGCCCTTTGTGGCATTTCCCTTATTCTTCAGAGGTCAATTCAGACACCAGGTCCCCAGCGGCGCTCCTCCAGCCTCTCAAACAGGCGCAGCTGCTCCTCACTAGCCCATCCAGCTCACACACCTGCCTCTCCACACCACTCAGGGATGCATTTGGAAACGTCCAAGGCTGGTTCTGGGTGTTCGACTGGCTTCTGGCTTCCCATAGCACCTGGAACACAGTTAAAGAATATTTACTTTTAAAACTTTAAAAAAAATCTGGTCCACACCTTTAATCCCAGCAGAGGTCTGTCTGTGAGTTACTGGCCAGCCAGGGTTACATAGAGGGATCCTGTCACAAAACAAACTTTAAAAAATACATTAATTAGTATGTGTTTGTGTATGTGTGCTCGAGCATAGGCATGTGCCATGGTAGGCAATGTGGAGGTCAGGAGCCAGCTTGTAAGACTCAGTTTCTCCTTCTACAGTTGTGGTTTGGCAGGCTTGGTGGTTGTTGCTATTATTTGTTGAACCATTTTTGCCAACACAGAAGTACTGTTGAATTCGGAATGGTAGCAGATGCATATAATCCTAGTCCTCTGGGAGACTAAGTTCAAGGCTGTCCTGCCTATATATCAAGGCCCTAGGTCAAAAGAGGGGAGTGGCGTAGGGTGGTAGAGAGCTGTGACTTTGGTAGAGCAGCCAGTGCTCAGGGAGCATGGTGAAAAGTGTACCCGTCACCATGGAGATCCACTCGGATGGGCCCAGCAGCATCTAGTAGATACATGCAGGAGCTAAGCTGTGGCTCGCCTTGCTTGGAGCCAGGGTTCCACCTTGATGGAGGAGTCATCCGGTGACTGCCCAAAGCCTCCAAGCTGGGATAGTTTCAGGACAGAAAGGAGGGCCAGGGAGGAAGGTTGAAATGGAATGTTCCTTTTGGCCTGGCAGTGGACATTGCCAGGAGCAGCTAAAGAAGGGTGAGTAGTGAGAAAAGGAATGTCAAGTGGCTGACACTCACTTCCTTATCAGTGGGCTTGCAGTGGGCCAGAGACAGGAATCCAGGAAGGCTAATCCATATGGTTTGGAGGAATTGTCCCTATTTAGCCAAAATGGAGGAACTTTTCAAAATGGGCAGGGACCTAACTGAGAGCCATCCTTGGAACTGTAGTCTCCCCGCTGCCCCCAAGAGTCCCAACAACATCAAGGATGCTGAATACTTCAGCTAGACTCCTGTGGATATGCAACCCCTGGATCCCAGAGAGGAAGCAGAAACAACTAAATAAGGGGGCAGTTCTAGGCCCTGGCCCCTGAAGGGACTCACTGAGGGGAGGTTTCCCAACTCACCAGGAAAGTAAACCCAGTCTGCTTGCTGCTTGCTCCCCAGATGTCCCCCACCCCCGCCAACACTTGGATGCCAGAAATGAGCTGAGATACACTCTAGAAGGCAAACTTGTGACTGCATGCAACACCCTGGCCTGCACACTCAGCCTGCAGCCCACACCCCAAACCTGTTCTTACCCCTCAAATGCATTAGCTCAGCTACCGGTACACATGCAAGAACACACAGCATAGGTCCACACAAACACACACCAGCCCATCATGCAGGGACATACAGCACAGGTCCACACACACACCACCCTGTCATTCAGGGACACACAGCACAGGTCCACACACACACCACCCTGTCATTCAGGGACACACAGCACAGGTCCACACACTACCCCATCACAAGGCATAAGCAGGTAACTTGTGAAAGGGGTCAGAGAAGGGTGTAATTTGCACCCAGCACAGATCTAGAGTCCCACGGGTAGCAGTGCTCACGTACTCCTGGAGGGAAAGAAGCCATAGTTGGGAGTGGAAGCACACTCCGTGGATTCCCAGCGTTGAGGAAGCAGAGGCAGGAGCATCACCAGTCTTAGGCTATATAGCAAGACTAAATCTTCAAGGTCTTCCAGAAACAACCAGGGTCCAGGGAATAGCCCAGTCCGTCTTAGACAAGAGCAGCAGGGAATGGCTAGCCACTACTCTAACACATCTTACTGTGTGAGAAACTCAAGGCCAGAGTCCAGGTACGAGACATTGATTGTTGCCGTAGTCCAATCGGGGATGCTGTCTGTCCATCTAGCCATTTTACCTTCCCGGTGGCCAGTTAGAAGTCCTGAGGGTCCACCTTTGAGTTCATTCCCCCGCATCCTGATCACAGTCACGGGGTGTGGGGCGGGGTAGGATGGGGGGGCTGTAATAATGAGTGCCTCGTGTGCTTCGTGTGCTCCCTGCCCGCTCTTCTCCCGGCTATCTACACATTCTAATTACTTTTTCTGTGGCGGTGACAAAGCACTGGCCTGAAGCAGCTTTGGGAGAAAGGGGCTCATTCCCCTCACAAGTTCCCGCCATCAGAGAGGGAAGTCAAAGCAGGAACTCAAGCCTGGAGCTTGAAGCAAAACCCAAACAACACACACAGCGAATGCTGCTCACTGGCTTGCTTCCTCCGGCTCACTCTGCTACTTAAACAGTCCAGGCCCACTAACCCAGGGACGACACACCCAAAGTAGGCTGGCTCTCTGGATGGGGAGAAAGAGCAAAGCTTTTGGGGAACCACACAACCTGTCTCAGAGGAGACATATAGACTCGGCTCACTGTGGCATCATAGGGACCTCCTGATAAGTCTACAGACTGGGCTTTTGGGATGTGGCCACCCACAGACTGAAGATCAGGCTGAATACAGGCAAAAATTTTTGATTTGTTTTTAATTAAAAATTGTTTTTGATCAATACATATAGCCCCATGACAATACACGCCTGCAATCCCAGTTCGCATGTCGAGACCAGAGGACTCCTTTTAGGAACTGGTTCTTTTGTTCCACCCTGGGTTCTGGGGCTGGAATTTAGGTTGTCAGGCCTGACATGAAGCACCTTTTGTCCAGAAAAGCCATCTTGGTGGCCCTGTCTTCATCTTCTTCTGGCAGTGCTGAGAATGGAGCCCAGGATCTTGTTCGGGATCTGCAGGCACTCTGCCCACGAGCTGCAGCCAGTCCAGCCTGTACATCATTCTATCTAACTGGCCCTTTGTTGACGGACACCTAGGCTGTGTGCGGATGTTTCAAACCCTGTTGCAGGGAGCAGCCTTGTAGATATGTCCATGTGGATGAAGAGAACTACCGGACAGCATCACTGACATAGAACAGTTGAGACCACCAAACTGTCCTTCCAAAATATTTGATTAATGTCAGGCGACTCACAACTCTAATCCCAGCACTTGAGAGGTTGAAGCAAGAGGATCAGAAGCTCAAGGCATGCCTCAAGAAAGAAAAACCCTTTTGGTCACAACAGGCCCATCATGCTCATTGACTCACAGGGGGTATAGGTTGCTTGCGTAAAACCTGAACAAGATCAAGTCAGTCAACAGTCTAGCATGAAGAGAGGGGGTCATGAGCCCTTACCGCTGACTTAGTAGCTATTTTTTTTTAATATATTTTCTTTCTTTCTTTCTTTCTTTCTTTCTTTATCATGTATACAGTGTTCTATCTGTGTGTATGCCTGCAGGCCAGAAGAGGGCACCAGACCCCATTTCGGATGGTTGTGAACCACCATGTGGTTGCTGGGAATTGAACTCCGGACCTTTGGAAGAGCAGGCAATGCTCCTAACCACTGAGCCATCTCTCCAGCCCGACTTAGTAGCTATTGACTGTCGGTGGCTACTGGGAGAGGAACAGTCAGCTTTCTTTAAGGGTGTGGCTCCTAGTAGGTTGATCATGCTCTAGTAGACAATTTAACACCCAGGAGTATTTGGTCGGTATTGGGGTGGATCCAAGAAGAGTTACAGGGAGGAGCTGAGAGTGAATGTGACCAAAATATATTCATGCATATGTGAAACTCTCAAAGAACTACTAGAAATATTATATTTTCAAAAAAGAAGATGATGGTGTCAGATGTATTGGCTCATACTTTCATCCTGGCACTCAAAGAGACAGAGGCAGGCAGATCTCTATGAGTTTAAGGCCAGCGCAGTCCTCAGAGCAAGTTCCAGGTCAGTCAGGGCTACATAGCGAGACCTTGTCTCAAAAGACCAATAAATAAATAATAAAAAGGATAAAACTAAGCAGATATTTGAGTGAGTAAGAGTGAACAACACTGGTAAAGGGCTTGACCAAGTTAGAGAGGCCTGGACACTGTGGGGCTGGGGCTAAGTGTGTGTGAGTTAGAGAGGCTGAGACTGTGGGGCTGGGGCTAAGTGTGTGTGAGTTAGAGAGGCCCAGACACTGTGGGGCC
>NW_026068141.1:703225-709085 GCF_014885135.2 Alexandromys fortis | reverse complement strand
AGATAAGTGTGTGTGAGTTAGAGAGACCTGGACACTGTGGGGCTGGAGCTAAGTGTGTGTGAGTTAGAGAGGCTCAGACACTGTGGGGATTCAGCTAAGTGTGTGTGAGTTAGAGAGGCCCAGACACTGTGGGGATTCAGCTAAGTGTGTGTGATGTGTCATCTCTAGGTGGGGCACTCATTCCATGAAGTGCACCATTCAGTAATTTTGTTGTTCAAGCATAGAACACCATTCACAAAGCTTAGTTATGCCTAACTGTGTCATATCCATCGTCACACATTCTGGTTCGTTGACCTAATCTTTTCATGTGCTCTATGACTCAGGAAACAGGAAATAAAGTAGATGGTTGATAAATTAAGTTTTTTACAACCCTGAGATGGTGCAATGAGAAAATATCAGCCAGCTCTATTCAGGAGTTAAATGTCAGATGGTGTAGGAGGTCCTTCTCTTTATGTGTTGCTTTCATTGGTTAATCAATAAAGAAACACCTTGGCCTGATAGGGCAGAACTTAGGTAGATGGAGAAGACAGAACTGAATGCTGGGAGGATGGAAGCAGAGTGAGGGAGAGACACCATGGAGCTGCCAGGTCAGACGTGCTGGCTCTTTCCCAGTAGACCACTACCACTTGGTGGTACAGATGAATAGAAATGGGTTAAACCAAGATGTGAGAGTTATCCAATAAGAGGCTAGAGATAATTGGCCAAGCAGTAATTTAATTAATACAATTTCTGTGTGATTATTTTGGGTGTAAGATAGCTGGGCAGCCAGGACAGAACAAGGGGCCTCATTCCCTGTAACAATGGGGACACTATGGGACGATGAGCAGCCCACTCCTCCTGTTACAGAGTGGCATCCATGTGGTCAACAAAATCCACATAAAATCTGAGAGCACTTCAAAAAGAATACAGAGTTTAACACAACTTTCTGCTGTTTGCTAATGGCCTGCCGCAGAGAGATTTTCCTGACTCAGCAACAGCAGCAGAAAAAAAAGCTGTGCCATTTTAAAACAAGGCTTCCTGGGCCCTGCCGCTGGTGCAAACTTTGGCTATGGAGCACTTGTGGGCCCGGGTGTTTGTGTGCCCACTCAGGGTCAGGAGGAAAGTAGCTGAGATCATGCCCTGGGCTCTTCCTGCCTGGACAGATGGTGGGATCAGGTCTACTAGGCGTGCTCAGGCAGGAGAGCATGGTGGATTCCTGCCACCATACACAGAGATGTTTCCAGGCTGCACAGTGCTCTGCATGTCAGATTTGGCTGTAACTCAGATAAAAAGAGTTTATGTGCTGCACGCTCATTCTTGGGGTTAAGTGCTGAATGCGGCTCCTACCTGGCGGCCCCAGAGCTAGCAGAAATGGTACGTCCACCATTTTGAAATTGGAGAGAGGTGGAGCCACCATCCAGAGCAGCTGCAACCAAGCTGCTTAGCATTTTAAAAGCTCTTCAAGGATTCACAATGGGACAGATTCAGACAAACGACCTCTAGATGGGTCACAGTGTTGAATAAATGTACGTAGTCTTGGGAGAGAGAAGAAAAAGAGTATAGAAAGTCATAAAATAAATACTTTAAAAAAAACAGGTAAAGTCTTTAAAGAGACAGAGTACAGATAGTCATAGATTAAAGAAGTAAAGAAAAATAAGCCACATAAAAATGGAAAATTCACAGAGAGTCTGATTCTATATATTATTGTGTTTTCTTTAAATTTTTTGACTGTGAAGAAGCTAAGTACAGAGAGACATTTCACTGTGTGGACTGCTAAACTGAACCAGCATGGATATTATAAAGGTATTATGACTTCAGAATTTGGGTCTAAGGATAGATGCTTTGGAAAAGAGGTTCTTCTTTTGTTTTCACAGAAGATGAGAACCTGTGGATTGCCTCTAGACAAATATGGTTTGATAGACCACACCCTCCTGAAAGGTTGTTGTGAACAGCCTCAAAAACTTACTTTGTTCAACTGTTGACTGAAATGAACCTAGCATACAGGATACACCATGAAAGACCTGATTAATAGTGCCCCCATACAGCACAAAGCAGTTTGGAGAGAAAAAAACTGTGTCTGTATTCCCAAGTATTGTTTATAAATGTTCTTTTACATTTAAAGGGGGTATGATATAGAAATGAATAATTTGCATTGGTATAAATCTTGATTTATTGATACAAATTTAAGGTCAATTTTGTTATATATATATATGTGTTTCTGATCTTGATTAAGGTATTATGATTGTGTGGTTCATTTAAAAATGAAATGTAGGGGCTGGAGAGATGGCTCAGTGGTTAAGAGCACTGGTTGCTCTTCCAGAGGTCCTGAGTTCAATTCCCAGCAACCACATGGTGGCTCACAACCATCTGTAATGAGATCTGGTGCCTTCCTCTGGTGTGTGGGCATACATAGAGGCAAAATGTTGTATACATAATAAATAAATATAATTTTTAAAAAAATGTAATGTATAATTAAGAAATATAGGTTAATAGATAATCATCTATAATAGTTGAGTTTATAGTCATGTTAGATTTTCTAGATGTGCATAGATAAATTTCAGATGGATAGGCATTCTTTATATCTTTCAAAGACTACAGAATATGGCATTTAAATTGTTTTAATAATTTAGGACTTTTCATGACAATGAGACACATCTGTTCCTGGCAGCACCAGCTACTTCAAGAGGAAAATGGGCATCGAAGAGGCTCCTTATGGAGTTTGATAGCCATTTGTGCAAGAATCTGCTCTTGCTCAGATTGTTGCATAAACTGGACATGAAGAACCCACAGAGAGATGACTGCTGAACTTGCCAAAAGGTGAGATCATCCTTTGGGGTTCCTGCTTCATGAAAGAGTCTGCAAGACATTCTGCAGGACACAGAAGAAAGTGACTGAACTGTCTTTGAAATTTTCAGCTTCATGGAAAAGTCTGCTGGATACGATGGGCTAAAGATAGACGCCCCAATGATACAAAAGAACTTTGGGTGACTGTCCAGGCAGTGAGATGTCTCTGTCAATTCTAGAGTTTTGGAAGTTTTTTATAATGCACTTCCTGTTATGGAGTTGAAGAATAGTTATAATTATAGTTTTTCTTAGTTATGATAAAAATAAAGTAGATATAAATATGGTAACTGTAATCCTTATTTGATACCTGTTTTGTTATATGTAAGTTTTCTATGTTAAAGTTAAAGCCTTCCTTTTTTTTTTAAACAGAAAAGGGGAAATGGTGTAGGAGGTCCTTCTCTTTATGTGTTGCTTTCATTAGTTAATCAATAAAGAGACTGCTTGGCCTGATAGGGCAGAATTTAGGTAGATGGAGAAGACAGAACTGAATGCTGGGAAAATGGAAGCAGAGTGAGGGAGAGACACCCATGGAGCTGCCAGGTCAGATGTGCCGACTCTTTCCCAGTATACCACTACCACGTGGTGGTACAGATTAATAGAAATGGGTTAAATCAATAAGAGGCTAGAGATAATTGTCCAAGCAGTAATATAATTAATACAATTTCTGTGTGATTATTTTGGGTGTAAGATAGCTGGGCTGCCAGGACAGAACCAGGGGCCCCACTCCCTGTGACAATTGGCGCCATGGGCCTACAAGCAGCCCACTCCCCCTGTTACAGTCAGAGTCCCATATGTCTTAGTCAAGGTGTCTATTGCTGTGAAGAGATACCATGACAATAGCAGCTCTTATAAAGAGAACAGTTCAAGGATTCAGTCCATTATCATCGTGATGGAACATGGCACATGTAGCCAGACATGGTGCTGGAGAAAGAGCTGAGAGTCCCTTATCTTGTAGGTAACAGGAAGTGATCTGTCTCACTGGAATTTGCTTGAGCACAGGAGATCTCAAAGCCAACCCCCACAGTGACACACTTCCTCCAAGGCCATACCTACTCCAACAAAGTCACATATCCTAATAGTGCTACTGCTTTGGGGGGCCATTTTCTTTCAAACCACCACCATACCCATGGGGATTTGGATTACTAGAATTAGGGCAGGGAGGGCCTCCTCGGTAATTTGTAGGCTTTTCCTCTTCATGATTTGGGAGTCCACCACCCAGCTCCCAAATAAATGAATAGAGACTTATTCTTATTTATGAATGCCTGGCTTTAGCTTGGCTTGTTTCTAGCAAGCTTTCCTTAACTTAAATTATCCCATCTACCTTTTGCCTTTCTCCATTCTTTACGCCTCTCTTTACTTCTTACTCTGTGTTTGGTTGTATGGCTGTATGGCTTGGCCCCTGGCATCCTCCTCTTTCTCTCCTATTTATTCTCTCTGCCCTCCAGCCCTACCTGTCCTTTCTCCTGCCTTGCTCTTTATTACACAGAGTTAAACAAATGCAACATAAAAGAATGCAAGGCATCTTTGTGTCATTAAACAAATATTCCACAGCATAAACAAATGTAACACATCTTAAACTAATATTCCACAACAGTAATTGGTATGGTGAGTAAAATGCTTGAATTTGGCTGGTAAAAAGACCACTGCTTTAACGTTTTTAATTCATAGGGTTTCTTTTAGTTAAATTTTAGTTCAACTATTTTGTGTGCATGTACTTGTATGTGAGTGTGCTCACCATGGTGTGTGTGCTTGCCATGGTATGAACGTGCTCACCATGGTGTGTGTGCTTGCCATGGTATGAACGTGCTCGCCATGGTGTGAGTGTGCTCGCCATGGTGTGTGTGCTTGCCATGGTGTGAGTGGAGATTAGAGGATAACTTTCAGGATTTGGGTCCCTCTTTCTACCATGTAGGTTCTGAGAATCAAGTTCAGGCCATCAGGCTTGGTGACAAGCGTCTTTACCTGTTGAGACAATTCACCTGCCCAGTAACTTTTGCTCTTTTGAGACAGGGTCTTACTATGTGGCCCAGGCTAGTCTGGAATTCAGGATATAACCCAGGCTAGCCTTAAATTTGTGATCCCTTGTGATTGGAGTACAGGTGTGTGCCACCAAACTTAGAGAAAGTGCTATTTTGACCCTTCTGTGGCACCAGGCCTATAGTCAGTACCAAGGAGCATTCCACACTTGTTCTAGTGGTCAGCATGACCCACAGCCTCCAGACAACACCCAACCAGCAGAGTCTCCAGCTGTCAAGGAACATTTTCTGATGAGACACTGTCCTGGGGACTAGTGAGATGACTCAAGTGTAAAGGCCACTCAAAACTGGGACCTGAGTTTGATCCCCAGAATTCAATGTAAAGGAGAAACAATTGACACCACAGAATTGTCTTCTGACTTCCACATTTGTGCCATGGCAGTTATGCACACACCCTGCTCCAGTTCTCATACTCATCATGTACACAGAGACAAACACACACATGTGCACATTCACACGCACACACACGTGTGCACACACGCACACACACACTTGTGGAATATTATTTTAACTAGGCAAAGATATGTTACATTTGTTTGTGCTGCGTTTGTTTCACCTTGCCTGCTTAAGGCACCTGATTGGTCTAATAAAGAGCTGAATAACCAGTTGCTAGGCAGAAGAGGGATATGTGGGGCTGTTGGACAGAGAGAATGAGTTGAAGGAGGAATCTAGAGAAAAGAGGAACAAGAGAAGGAGGAGAGAACAAGAGAGAAAGAGAGGGAGATGCTTGGGGCCAGCAAGGCAGTTACCAGCCAGCCAGATATAGAGACCGCAAGAAAGTAAGATATACAGACAGAAAGAAAAGATGATAAAAAGCCCTGAGGCAAAACTAGATAGAGAAACAGATTTAAATAAGAGCTAAGATAAAGCCCAGCATTCATAACTAATATTAAGCCTCTGTGTCATTATTTGGGGAGCTGGTTGGTGGCCTAGAAGAAGAAGCCTGCTACACACAGTAGTTTTTTATTTATTTATTTATTAAAGATTTCTGTCTCTTCCCC
>NW_026068141.1:688260-702826 GCF_014885135.2 Alexandromys fortis | reverse complement strand
CTCTCTCTCCTTGTGCTCCTGATTTGGACCTTGAGATTTCAGTCCGGTGCTCCAATGTGTGTCTCTGTCTCTGTCTCCTTTCATCGCCTGATGAAGGTTAATATTCAGGAGGATGCCTATATGATTTTCTTTGGGTTCTCCTTCTTATTTAGCGTCTCTAAGAACCCGAATTATAGGCTCAATGTCCTTTTGGTTTCTAGCCACACAGTAGTTTTTAAAAGATAAAAAGAGAAAACTTTCCTGTGAGTCATGCCCTGGGCTAGACCCCCCACTAGCATACAGTTGGTCCTGGAGCCATGTAGGCAGCCCAGGCCCAAAATAATCACACAGAAACTATATTGATTAAATCACTGCTTGGCCAGTTAGCTAGGGCTTCTTATTAACTAACTCTTACATCATAAATTAACCCATTTCTATTATTTTGTATTACCACAAGGCTCATGGCCTACTGGTCAGGTTTTGGCTGGCAGCTCACGGCTTTCTCCTTTGGTGGCTACATGGCTTCTCCCTGACTCCACCTCCTTTCCTCCTCTGTCAGCTTGGAATTCCCGCTTTGCCCTCTTCTCCCCTGCTGTAAGCCACTATTCATTAACCAATAAAAGCAACAAATACACAGAAGGACTTCCCACACCAGTGTCAGACACAAACATCCTAGTGTTTAGGGGAAGAATCAGCAAATTGAAGGGCAGCCCAGGCTACATAGTTTGGAGTCAGCCGGGGCTATATGAGACCCTATCTCAAAAACACAAAACAAACAAAAACAGAAAAGGAAGATGGCCCTAGAACAGGACAGCTGTGTAGAAAACAAGGTCCATGGTCAACTGGAGGCCAAACAATCCCCTTGACCTCTTGGCCATGTTGATGGCAGAGCCTGGTAATCCACCACTGAGAATGAGACCACCACCACCACCACCACCACAGCTTAAAGCCAAATGTGAAGCAAGCTTTAATTCAATATTGGCCAGGTGGATGGGCTCTGGCCAGGACCATACCCAGGTACCCACACCCAGAATCAAATATGGCTGGGGCTTGAGAAGGAAAACCCATAACTCATTGCATTTCTCATCAGGTCCAATCAGAGGCAAGCATACATCCTAACATATTTCCTGCCTGTGATTGTCCCGCCCACATGTGACCAAGCACATCTGGTGTAGATGTGTCAAACAAACTAGTTTAGGGGAGTAAAAACACGTGCCTTGTTATCTCCCATAAACAGCAGCCTCCAGCATTTCAGGAACTGTTGCTGGGCAAGGGGTTTGCAGATCAGAGGCATTTGTGTTTCCTGGAATTCTCAGGCATAGTAATTAGAACTTAAAATGTAACCTTGACTCTCATAGGCCTCATCAAGGCTATCCCATAGGCCTAGAAGCAAGATGGCTCAGCAGGTGAAGATGCTTGCCACCACACCTGTGGCCTGAGCTTCATCGCTGGAACCTACATGGTGGAAGCAGAGAACCAACTTCTGAAAATTGTCCTCAGACTTGCATAAGTACCCTGCTCCAAATAAATAAATAAATAAGTCCCAGAATTTGAGGGAACAGGGCATGCTCCCCTGCCTAGAGTACTGCTAGAATACATTCCTAGGAGATCTAGCTGAGTCTTCGCCCACCTTAACTGTGTTTCTCTCTGAGGACAGGATGCATGGAGTCCTGAAGCCCCTTTCCCGATGGGTTGGCCTAGACTGGGTAGATTGAAGAAGATGACTGCCGCCAAACAGTCTAATTTATAATTCCATCTGTTTGCAAAATGGCACAAACTTCAGGGCCATGTCAGTTGATAATTGCCTTGACAACAACTGGGGGAAAAAAAGAACCATGAAAGGTTGAAAAGAGGCAATGCCCAAATTCCCAGAAAAAAATCTGCCCATTTCTAGAAAAAAAAAAAATCAAGCATTCCACTCAATTCTTCGCTCACTCTGCCCCTCATTTCTGCCGCCACACAACTATAGCATTCAAGCCCTTGGGCCCCTGGGCTGAGAAGTTGTTTTTTCACATTTATTGCCTCCTTTCTCCTATTCTTGGCCAAGAATAAAAAGTCTCCTTCACTGCTTGATTGGCACTTGGTCTTGTTTTTTTCCCTCACAATTCTGAGAGGGACAAAGAACCCAGTTTAGAGGCATGAAGTGGCAACAGACAGGGTAGGCCCAGGAGACGAAAGATGCTGCCTTGTTTGCTTGTGGCAGGAGAAGCCATCTTCCCTGGGGTCTTAGGGCTTCTGCAGACCTAGGCAAAGCCACTGCTGGTGCTGGAGGCTGTATAGCTTTGGTGAAATCACTTTTATGAGTCTTCACTTTTTTTTGTGTGAATGGAAACATTACATCTTCTTTCCAGGGATTGTCCTGAGGTCTAGAATGGATGTGTAGGGTGTGAGCATGCTCTCAGTGGGAGGAGCCACACTGCTCTACAGGAGGGAGGAGCCAACACTGCTCTACGGGGTGGAGGGGGAAGAGCCAACACTGCTCTACAGGAGCCTTATCCTAATCATTGCAGTGGGAGGAGCCAACACTGTTCTACAGGAGGGAGAAGCCAACACTGCTCTACAGGAGGGAGGAGCCAACACTGCTCTACAGGGGGGAGGAGCCTTACCCTAATCGTTTACCTCCTTTTTTTTTTTTTCTTCGAGACAGGGTTTCTCTGTGGCTTTGGAGCCTGTCCTGGAGCTAGCTCTGTAGACCAGGCTGGTCTCGAACTCACAGAGATCCACCTGCCTCTGCCTCCCGAGTGCTGGGATTAAAGGCGTGAGCCAATGCCCGGCCCGTTTACCTACTTCTGTTGCTGTTCAGCTGGAAGTTCTGCCTCAGCCCCACTCCTCCCTCTCCAAACCGTGTCCCCTCAGAAAGACCACCAAAAGTCCAGGCTCCTCCCCCAAAGCTCTAGACTGTGCCTACAGGGGGGTATTTAAGCTTCTGGCCCTAGACCTGCCCCATGATTTCTTCCCCCTTCCCTACTTCATCTCTGGGGTGGGCTGTGGCTGGAAAGGTCACCTGAGAGCGCTTGGTTCATCCTGGGCTTTTAATTTGGCTGATCTGGCTTATAGCAAGGGTGGAGAAACATCCTATCAGGGTTTCGAAAATACCTATCAGTTGCCTACACAACCCCATAGAAATTCTGCCCTGCCCTAACCCTGTTTATCTTGGAGCATGGGATGATTGGAGGCTAGAAGTTCCTCTTCGGGGCACTAGCCCAGACCTGTTGGAGTGAAGAGTCTGCTCGAGTGAAACCTCTGAGCTTCGTTATGATCCATCCCATCCATTTGCTTTAACACACTTCTCTTTAACAGTTGACAATTGCCATGAAAACCAGGAAGAACCATAAAAGAAGTCACTGTAAAACACAGCTTTTGCCCCAGAAAGAATAGAAGATGGTTTATGATGAGCCAATTATGACTGACTATAGCCCCAGAAGACAGGCACAGGCTACCCCAAATGACACTGTCCACCATGGGAGTGGTTATCAGAACTTTTATACACAGAAGGAAACAAAACAGATCAGTTAGTTCATTCACTGAGTACACTGCTGGGGACACCAGCTAGGCAGCTCGCAGCTGTTGCTTTGGGTTCCAGAGGCTGTCTGGTGACACTCTTAGCTCTGGAGTAGGCAAAGGGCATTAATTGCCAGGAACGCACTCCACACATGTCCCTGGAATGTCAAAGGATGTTGCTGGTGCACTGCTATGGACTAATGATAACCTAGAACAATTTTATCTTTCTATCTGTGACATTTCAGTTCGCAGACACTATGGCACCCCTCTGGTCACACACTTGGCTGAATTCCCTGCACAGATGCAAGTTTGAGCTCTTCAGAGGACTTCAGTTCACAGAACCAGAAGAGGTTGTGCAGGAATTCTGGGGGAATCCCTGCTTTTCTCTCCAGAGTGCACCCCCAACTCCTGTTGTTTAGAAAGAGTCTCACTGTGCAGCCCAAGCTGGCTCCAGACTAATCCTCCCGGTGCTGCCGTTATAGGTGTGAGCAACCACACCTGCCTCTATTTTCTCGTTTGTGTTACTGCATCTGTAACTGCCAGAGCCCTGAAGATTGAGATATTGGTAAGTGACTTCTCTCCCACTCTGCTCTTGGCTCAGTCAGTTCTGAGAGGGAAACAGGACGGAGGTCAAAATTTGATAACCGATGAGTAAAGAGCCTAGGACGAAAGGAATTGAGGAAGAGGAAGGTCCTGGAACATGAGTGGTTGACTTACCTGGAAAAAAAAAAACCAAGTTTAATCCCTGGCACCACACTC
Source organism: Alexandromys fortis (assembly GCF_014885135.2). Taxonomy (NCBI): domain Eukaryota; kingdom Metazoa; phylum Chordata; class Mammalia; order Rodentia; family Cricetidae; genus Alexandromys; species Alexandromys fortis. The sequence goes on along the minus strand of NW_026068141.1, from coordinate 698,587 downwards.
AACAGTCACCGTGACACAGACCTGTAATGTGTAATGCCAAAGGCCAGGAGGTAGAGGCAGGAGGATCAGAAGTTCAAGGACATCTTCAATTCTAGAGTGAGACCCTCTGGTAGAGGCATTTGACAAAAGAAAAAGAAGATCTCACGTAACCTAAGATGACCTTGAACTTGCTGTGTAACCAAGGATAACCTTGAACTCCTGGTCCTCCTGTCTCTACCTCTCAAGTGCTAGAAATCTGCAAGCTTCTTAGACCAGCAAATCCCATATGGCTAGCGTCTACATGGTATGGGTGGGAACCCTCCTCCTGCAGGATTCGGTGACTCTGTCAAAGTGATGGAGACTTGCTCATGTGATTGGCAGTCGTCGTATCTAGAGCCCTAGTGCAAGAACATGCACCATCTTTGGTAACTGTTTGAAGTTCTCTGAGGGACAGAGACTAAATAGTTCAGTAATAATGTCCCCCTAAGGTTGAACAATGTGGGCCATTATACAAGCCCAAGATAATCTCAAACGTTAGACTAGAATTGAATTCTATTGCACAGAAGAAATTCTGGGCACAGTAAATCTTGTGAAGACCCGGATTGCTCACATTTTATACTTGTGCTTTTAAATATCATGCACTTAGTTTAAGAGTTAAATAACACATTTGTACATAAGAACAATCTAGCGTTGTGTTTCCCTCCTCTCAAGTGGGTTGAATTGACCTTTCAGGAAAGGTCAGCAGTCTCAACATTTACAACATTGAAAGGATGGAATGCAACTTTCTAAGCTTTGGTTGGGTAGGTAAGATTTTTATTTCAACTGGTAGAATTCTTTGGCCTGAAAAGCCTGAGAATTTTAAAAATTGTATTTCAAGAGCGTAAAAACGCCTGGCTTTCTCCCTGTGCCTGCCTTTTAAAACTAGATATAAGGAAGTACCAGAGGTAGAATTTAATATCATTGGAAAACAAAGGATTTGCAAGTCATAGATAGGTAAAAAGAAAGAAATCATGATTTGAACAACATTTTCTTAGGGACAGTTAGGAACAGAGGTGTTGACAGGAAGCTCATGCCTTCCTGTGTGATTTACTGTTAAGCTGGAAGGAAAGAGATTGTTTGGATGCCAGTCCCAAGTCATCAGACTCTCTCTGTCTCCCTTTCTCTCTCTTTCTCCCCCACTCCCCGACATATTTGTATTTTTCCACATTGCTAGAATTTCTAGAATAATGGTAAAACCACAGACAATGTTGGCTTCATCACTTTTAATTCCCCAAGTACCGCTGGCTTCACATGGCCTTCATAGCCGATTCTTTTATTCCAGTTTGTTGTTTCTGAGATAAAGTCTCACTCTGGAGATCGAGCTGGCCTGTAACTCACACACAGCCCAGGATGGCCTTGAATACAGATCAATCCTGCTGCCTCAGCCTCTCAAATGCTGTCATCACAAGGATGAACCACCATGACTATCTTTATGTTTTGTTGTTGCTGCTGGTTTTGTTTGCTTGGTTGGTTTTTTTTTTTTTTTTTTTTTTTTTTTTGAGACAGGGTTTCTCTGTGTATCCATGGCTGTCCTGGAATTCACTCTGTACACCAGACTGGCCTCAAACTCAGAGACCTGCCTGCCTCTGCCTCCTGAGTGCTGTATTGAAGATGTCTGCCACCCCCACTCTGCTTCCATGTCTGGGTTTTTATTCCAGTCTTAACTACTGGCATCAAGTCTCAGGTCACATTTCATGTCATACGATGATATGTAGGTTACAGAATGGTGAGAAGTAGGTTAAAGGGGGTGAGAGACTCAAAAGTGCCATGTTGAAAGCAAGATGGGAGAGCTGAGTGGCTACAACCCAGTCAGAGCTCTTCAGACATGAGGATCTCAGAGCACGGGGCAGCTTCCCTGGATCCAGACAAATGGCAAATGTGTGAACGTAGGGGTCATGCTAAGCTGAAACCCTGGTGATAGAATCACGGGTTTGCCCCTGAGGTTCCTGTGGTCCCGCACCAACGGCCTAAGCATGGGTTGCCGGGTGCTGCAGTCCCTTGTTTTATGTGATCAAGATGTGTTGAATAAGTTCATGAGTCTGTTTTAGTTCTGATGTGGATTTGCTGCACCTGTGTTCTCCTGGTTTAATTGACAAGTTCGTGGCTGGCCATATCTTATTTGTAGGAAAAGTTGTTCATCAGTCTGTCCTCAAGATGCCTCCACTTCTGCTTCCATCTGTCGTAGGCAGAGAGCGGTAGCTAACCACCGCGTTAGCGGTACTAACGTTAGGAGCACAAACCACACATGGAGCCATTCTTCCTGGAGTTCGCACTCATAATGGAGCTAACTGGTGTCACCCAGGACAAGGCCAAATCTGAGAGCAACTCTCCAATGCAGTGTAAGGTGACACAGCACAGGGTACAGCTTTTCCCAGTCTTCCTCCTGGTTCCTGAGAGTGGGAACAACCAACATTGTTCTTTTTACAACACAGTCTAGAGGCTTTGCAGCTTAAGTAGGATAAAAACATAAGCGCTAGTGAGAAGAACAACGGTTGGTGTTTGTGTTTCTGTTTCTGTCTCATTTTGAGAAAAGTCTCTCTCACGATTTAGCCCTGGCTGGTCTGGAACCTGCCATGTAGACCAAAGACCTCACAGAGATCTAACTGCCTCTGTCTCTTGAGTGCTGGGATTGAAGTCGTGCACCACTATGCCCTGCCCAATGTTCTTTTTTAGATGGGACCAGACTGTACTGCTCAGGGTACACCAACCTGTCTCTCTTTTTAAAATCACGGTGGAGAGTCCTGTAATCAGCCTGGCCTCAAACACGCGAGGTAGCAGAGGGTGGCCGTGGACGTCTCATCCTCCTCCTACTGCAACACCACGTCTGTGTCTAACTGAACACTGTTCGTTTGCTTTACGAACAGGTTGAGCTCCCCCAGTTTGTTCCGATGACAGTGCCGATGTGTGTCAGTGCACAGGAGTTCTGAAATTCTCCCAGACCAGGCAAGTCCTCATAAGACAATGACTAAGTATGAGTACGGGAAGGTTTTTTTCATTCATTGCAAAACTGTTGATATATGTCTTAGTTGGTATTATGTTGTTATGAATAGACACCATTACCCCAGCAACTCATTAGAGAAAGCATTTCTTTGGGGTTCACTTACAGTTTCAGAGGTTTTGTGTCAGTACATTAGCATGGTAGGGAGCATGGCAAACATGGTGCTTGTGAAAGACGTGAGAGTTCTATATCTGGAACTTCAGGCAACAGGCCTGTCATGGGCTTCTGAAACCTCAAAACCTACTCCCATTGACACACTTCCTCCAACAAGGCCACACTACCTAATCCTTTCAAATAGTACTACTCCCTTGTGACCAAACATTCCAATCTTTCAGTCTATAGGGTCATTTCTATTCAAACTACTGCATTCCACTCCCTGGCCACAAAAGGTTTATCACATCATAATGCAAAAAAACAAACAAACAAACAAACAAACAAACAAACAAACAAACATAGAATCCAACTTCAAAATTCCCCATAATCTATAACAGTCTCAACACTAAAAGTCCAGGTTCAAAGTCTCTTCTGTAGGAGGAGGTTGCTTATTGGTCCCCGGCTGTCCAGACTCCTGAAATAATTACACAGAAACTGTATTATTTAAATCACTGCCTGGCCCATTTCTTTAGCTTCTTATTGTCTAACTATCACATATTAATCTAACCCATTTCTATTAATCTGCATATTGCCATGTGGCTGTGTCTTACGGGCTAAAGTTCCAGCATCTGTCTCCAGCAGGGCTACACGGCATCTCTCTGACTCCATCCTTTTTTTCTCCCAGCATTCAGCTTAGTTTTTCCCACCTAGTTAAGTTCTGCCCTGCTATAGGTCCAAAGCAGTTTCTTTAATCATTAATGGTAATCACAGCATACAGAGGGAAATCCCATATCACTCTTCTGAGAATCAAGGCAATGTCTTAGTTACATCCCCTCATAAAATCAAAATAAAAAAGCAATTCATGGGGAGTATTCACCAGAGAAGACTGCTTGGACATGGTTTAAGCCAAGACAACCTTTATTGTCTTTCTATAATGCGACTACACTGGGTGTTCAGGATCCCATGTGAAGCCCCGAGCCTTTCTCAGGGTGTGCTTTAATCACAAAAAACCATGTTCTGGCTTGACATACTTCCATGAACAAGAACAGTTAGCCAGAAGAGGAACTACAGAAGCCAAAAGCCAAGGCTAATACACTTAGAGACTTTTCCAAAACTAGGGGCTTTGATGGATTAGGTCTTTGTTTTCGTTGCTGTTAGGTGATGTTGTCTTTGTGCTGAGTTTTACAGCCTGAATGTCTCTTCCCTCATGGAGTTGGTTATGCGAAGGCTTGGGGGAATCTATACTAAGGTCTGGGTCCCTGTTACAGATCATGTATTTCCAATATACAATGGCACAGAAGTGAGGGAATACTGAACCAAAGCAAGAGTGAAAACTCTCAGCTCTTTATCCATCACTATCTACCTGTATGCTTCATGCTTCCATCATATCCATGGACGACACCTCTAAAACTGTGAGCAGGGAAAACTCCAAATTCTGCATATCATGTCTGACGTCAAAGTGCTCTTCAGAACTCCAACTCCTTTCAGGTTTGTGGACTGCAACATGCTTCTCTTTCTTGGGCTGGTTCCATACCCTGTTATCAACTGTCCTTGGTTGACATCCTGCAACCCTGGCATCTTCAACATCATGGGTGTCTCCAGTGCAATTCACACTTCACTTTCACCACGCACACAATGGCCTCTCTTGACCTCTATGCAGGGACACCCCTGACACATGCCTTGCCTCAACAGCTTTTCTTAGCTGCAGAGGGATATTCTACAACCCCTGTCTTGTACCCACACCCCCTGTCTTGTACCCTTGACTCGAAAACCAGATCACATGGCTGAACCTGCCAAGTTCTGCTACTTGCTGGGACTAGAACATGTCCCCCTCTTCAATTACATCTATATCAGCTTTCTGTTGTTTGTGGTTTCCTTTTCTGCTTAAACTTTTCTTTAATTCCTTTTCACAAATTAGCTGGGTAGGGTCTTGCCCAGAAGTCACCCCTCCCTTTTATTCCACTTAGCACCAGGCTTTTCTTTAAATATTTATCTCCTTGAGCCTGGACTTACTTCCATTACATTTCCTGGTGCTATCTTTTTTCCTCAAACTGTATACTTTCTATTTTTTCTTTGTCCACTTGCTCCTTTTCATTGTAGATCTACATGAGAGTGACCACTAGTAACCGAATCGCTCGTCTCTAGTAACAGTCAGTACTAAGCTTTCTTGAAATCTCCTCTGCCAAGACCATAATCTACAACTCTTTGATTTAACCTCAGGCAGATTTTTTTTGGGGACAAGGGCAAAAAAACAGCTACATTCTTTGTCAAAATATCACAAGAACAGTCTCTAGGCCACTTAGGAATATTCTTCCCTTCAGAAACTTCTTGATCTAGGTCCCCCAGATAAAATTGTCCTCAGTGCTGTCATCTAGGCTCCTATAGTGTGGCACATTAGGCCCTGCTTAATTTGTTCAACTGCTTTCCTAACCCAAAATCTGTATTCCTCCAACAGGCAACATGATCAAGCTGTCACAGCAATGCCCTACTTCTTGGTACCAACTTCTGTTTTAGTCAGTGCTCTACTGCTGTGAAGAGACACCATGACCATGGCAACTCTTATAAAAGAAAACATTTAATTGGGGCTTATTTACAGTTTCAAAAGTTTAGTCCATTATCAGCATGACAGGAAACATGGCAATGTGCAGGCAGACATGGTGGTGGAGGAAGAGCTGAGAGTTCTACATCCAGATCCACATGCAGCAGGAAGAGAGAAAGTTTGGATTTAGCATGGGCTTCTAAAACCTCAAGCAAAGCCCACCCCCAGTGACACAGGTCCTCCAACACAGTCACACCTCCTAATCTTTTCAAATAATGCCACTCACTGGTAACCAAGTATCCAAATCTATGAGCCCCTGGGGGCCATTCTTACTCAAACTACTATAGCACACATCAGGTTTAAACACTCTGAGTTTATAACAATCAAAGCACTATGTCCCGAGGTATGATTCTAATACTGTATCTCAGTGTTTGGCTTAGGATGTGGTAGCCATTCACACTTTTTAATATTTCTGTCTTGGTTATTTTTCTACTGTAATGATCTGTCCTGTCTCTTTAAGAGGCAAGCCCCACCCACTCCTCCCCTTCACACGTGCTGAGGCAGGCAGATCTTCCTAGCTTCTTGCAGCCCTAGTCTCTTCCTTTTCCATCCCCCTCTCACAGAGGCAGCTTCTGTCTCTTCCAACTTCCCTCCTTCCCCCCTTCTCTGTTTCTCTCTCTCTGTCTCTCTCTGTGTGTGTCTCTCTCTCCTGACTCTGTCTGTCTGTCTGTCTGTCTGTCTGTCTCTGCCTTTCTCCCCTTTCCCCTCCATAACTCACTAAATAAATATCCAACCTCACTCTGCATGATGTGCCTATCCATCTGTCTCTTGCCCACTGCTTGGCTCCCTGCCTGGGACCAGCCACCTTTGGAGACCTGTAGTGTGGTCTTGTGGCATGCTCATTGCAGCCACTTGGGGAATTGTGCCATCCCTGCCTGACTGGCTGCTCTTGGGACCCGCTGCCCACTGCTGCTGCTTGGGTACCTCCAATGTTTCTGCCATTGCAGCCACTTGGGGATCTGCAGCATTTTATTTAATCCATTACATCTATGAAGAGACACCATGACCAAAGCAACACCCTCTTCTGGCCTCCAACGGCACTGCACGCTCATGGTACACATGCATACATGCAGGCAAACATGTATACACACACATAAAATAAAATAAACCCAAAAGTGAAAACTCATAAATGTTATATGTTCATATACTGTTTTCTTTTCTATAACATGTCCATTAGATATCAAAGCTGTTTCATATTTCTTTCTTTTTTTTTCTTTGTTTATTTTGAGCCACACAGTGGCTCAGGCTGGCCTTAAACTAATAAAAATTCTCCTGCTTTTACTCTTCAAGTTCTGGGATGATAGGGTATGAGCCACCATGCTTGGTGTGCTGACTAATTTTGTGCCAACTTTATATAAGCTAAAGTCATTTGGAAAGAGAGAACCTCAACTGAGAAAATGCCCCTAACCAAATTGACTTGTGGGCAAACCTTTTGGTGATTTCTTGATTGATGGTTGATATGGAAGAGCTCAGCTCACTGTGGGTGGTGCTCCCTCTGGGCAGGTGGTCCTGCCTGGGTTGTGTAAGAAAGTAGGTGGTGCAACCCATAAAGGACGAGGCAGTAAGCTGCACTCCTTCATGGTCTCTATTTCAGTACCTGCCTCCTGGCTCCTGCCCTGACTTTCCTCAGTGATGAACTGTGATGTAGACTATGAGTTGAAAAAACCCTCTTTTGGTCATGGTATTTATCACAGCAATAGAAACCTTCATTAACCTCTAAGACATTGCATCTCAATGTTTCTGCTTTGCTAAGGTCTAGTTAACATGCCTCAGCAGAGGTGCATGTCCATGCTGCAGGCAGCTTGTCTGTCTCTATGTGGGGAGGCATTGGCCATACTATCCGTGAGCACAGGTATATGGCCAGTGGTTGGGATAGTGATGGTACCCCACAGGGTTAGTATATGAGATCGTGGCAGAGGCTCCCTGACAGACAGCTCCATGACATGTCTGAGATGGGTTAGTCACACTCTGTGACAATGTCACAGTGGCATATAGGATCATAGGTGAAAGGTTAGCTTTTCTGCTGGGTGCAGGTTTTGACGTCACCAAGACTATTACTGCTTCCACGTTCAAGACACTAGTAGAGTCCATATGGCAAACTTATCCATATTTCTAGTTACAGGGGCAGAGACGGCTGGTTTTCTGCAGCTGTAACACTTCTCTACGTCATTTTGTCAATAGGCATTTTTCTCTCTTGGTGCCAAGATTTCCTGTGGGGAGACACTGCCTTTAGTTTAGTTTTGGTGTGTGCCTTAGGTTCTTTCTGTTTCTATATCACTTTCCTTTTACTCTTTTTTTTTTTTTTTTTTTTTTTTTTTTTTTTTTAGCTTTTTGAGACAGGTCTCTGTCCTGGCTCTTCTAGAACTTGCTGTGCACATGGGGTGGGGGCGAGGGTTCCTTGCACCTGTCACAGCTGGCAGGGAAACGAACTGTGAAGACGGGAGGATGAAAACGCAAGTTTAGCCTGACATAGCTGGTCTGGATCAAACGCCCAGAGTGGTGGCGCTCCACCTACCTAATGCTGCAATCCCTAATCCAGTCACACGGTTGTGCAGACCCCAACCACAGGCTATTTTCGTTGCTACTTCATGACAATAGTTTTCCTACTGTTATGAACTGTAGTAAATATCTATGTTTTCTGATGGCCTTAGGCAGCCCCCATGAAAGGATCACTCTACCCCGACAGGGCCATGAGAACCACTGTTAGGGCGTCTGATGCCAGGCAGTTCACTGTTAGCATGTTTAAACACAGCACAATTTGGAAGAAAGTTTCCAGGCAGCAATCATTGAGCTCCAGTGCACAATAAAGCTTAAGGTGTGATTACACAGAAACTCCTTTACCAAACGTTAATCCCACCAATCGAGAACAAGAGCAATACCATAGTTTAAAACTGTATTTGAAGCAAGTTTTATTAAATACTGGCCAGGTAGAAAGGCTCTGGCCAGGTCCATCTCTAGGTTTCCAGACGACGGCCACGAATGAGGGTTTACAGGGGCTTAAGTATTTCCCATTAGGTCCAATCAGGGGCAAGAATACATCCTGACATATTTCCTACCTGTGAGCCTCCCACCCACATGTGATGAACATGTTCAGTGCAAACAAACTTGTTTAGTGGAGTGAAAACATGTGACTTGTTATCCCCTCTAAATAATAGCGTCCAGAATTTCAGGAGCTGGCTGTCCTTGGGTAAGGGGCTTGCAGATCAGAGGCATTGCCACCTGGCATGGATCCCTAAGGCTTGGTAATTAAAACTTTAGATGTAACTTTGGCTCTCACGAAGGTACATGTGACCATGATGGTGGGTCCTATTGCTTGAGGGCCTGGGACCTGGAGATCGTGTGGAGGTCAGCAGGCTATGAACCACATGTGACATCTCCCCTAAGGATGGGCTCTATTGACTGGGAGCTTAAGGTAAAGGTTTAGTGAGGTTAAAGTCTAGGATAATGTTCTGGGGTATTTGGGTGAGGTCTGTCTCTACAGATTGCAAAGGTCACTGGGTTTAACAACATCTCCTCTCAGCTTTCTTGGTGGAAAACAGAAGTTTATTTCCTCCATTGATGAGATACCCTTCATGATTATAATTCCTGGTTTCTTCAGTGTTTACCTGTGAGCATGTGTCCCTATATGTAGACCAGGCTGATCTTGAACTCACAGAAATGGGTTAATTTAAGATATAAGAGCTAGGTAGAAATAGCACTGAGTCTGGCTTGAGATATTTTGCAAGCGCTGGAAAATGTCGTTGAAGGAGTTTGCTGTACAGAGAGAAAGAGAAATCTTAAAAAAAGAGTGCCGGGCATGCTCATAGAGAGGATGCCATATTGGAATGAGGCTGTAGTGGGAGCTGGAGGACCCGAGCGGGCGCGCTAGTGAGGCGGCGGGTATAGAGCAAGTGAGCAAGGAGGGCGGGTGAACGGGACCAGCGCCCACTCCTGTCATACCCGGGGGCCTGGCTTCGCTATCCTGGGCAGGATAAACTTCATCAGTTTCTTTAAGAGAGCCAAGGATTGGCAGACGCGGCGGAGAGGCGTGGGGCAGACACGGGATGGTCCAAGCATGAAACAGTGAAGCCCACACTGTGAGCAGATCATCCCACTACAGTTGAGCCAAGTGCAAGACACAATCAGGAATAGGCTTTGGGGGACGCAAGCGGCAGGACGGGTGCACAATAAGGAGAGCAGATCGCCCCACTACAATTAAATCAAAGAGGTAGGCCTTTTGTTGGCGAGGTCACTGGCAAACGGGGAGCCTGGTCCTATGCCTGAAGACCCTTCTGAGGGGTGAGAGGGTTCTTGGCCCGGGGCAGGAGCCAGGAAACAGAGAGAGGGCATTTTGTAAGTGGAGCCCTTGGCCAGCAGGGAAACCTGATTCGACTTTAAAAGACCCATTAGATAGCATCAATAGGAGGAGATGGGCAGGTGCCAAGGCAAGAATTCACCCAATATACTGAAAATCATGAAAACACCAGAAACCAATGATATTACAACAGAAGTATTTGAACACCCTAATACAGAAGAAGTGGAAAAAATTGACTTTATGAAAGCAATAGAGTCCCTTAAACAACATGTAAAAAATGCCCTTATAGAAATGGATGAGAAGTATAACAAAAAGTTTGAAGAAA
>NW_026068141.1:674016-681811 GCF_014885135.2 Alexandromys fortis | reverse complement strand
GGGAAATGGGAGGCGGTGGCAGGGAAGAGACAGAACTCTTTAATAAATAAATAAAAAAAAAGAAATAGCACTGAGTCATCAACCAAACAGTGTTGCAGTTAATATAGTTTCTGTGTGATTATTTGGGATCCTGAATGGCAGAGGTTACGTCTCTAAGTGCTGAGAGTGCAGCCAGGACAGATGGAGAAGAAGATGGCTCCTGGAAGGCTGTCACCAGCTGGTAAGTTTCTGGCATCTGTCTCCTTTGGCAGCCAAATGGCGTCTCTCTGACTCCGCCTACTTTCTCTCTATATCTCTGGATTTCCTGCCTGGCTTTATTCTGCTAAACCATTGGCCAAAACACCTTCTTTATTAACCAATGGTAATAAAACAAATTCACAGCATCCAGAGGGGAATCCCACATCATTTTGTGAAACCCTGAACAATGCTTTGTGTCTGGTTATAAATCTCTGTTGCTATGGCCCACTTTCTGGGGTTTTTAACAGCTTGATCTAGACCCACCCATTTTAAGTTATCTTTAAATTTTGTGGGTTCACAATTTATTGCTCTCCAGAATTTTGTGTGTGTGTGTGTGTGTGTGTGTGTGTGTGTGAGAGAGAGAGAGAGAGAGAGAGAGATAGAGAGAGAGAGAGAGGAGGTGTGGATTTGTGCACACATGTGTTAAAGCATGTGTGGGGTGCACTGGCATGGCCATATGTGAGGAAGATGATGCTGGCTTATTCTCCACTTGTATGCTGAGGCAAGGTCTCTTGATGAACCTAAGCCCCCAATTGACTAGTTTAACTAGCTTTCCCTAGGGATCACCACTCTATGCCTCCTACATATTGGGATGTGTAGTGTAATCCTGGCTGTCCTGGAATTCTCTCTGTAGACCGGGCTGGCCTCAAACTCACAGAGATCCGCCTGCCTCTGTCTCCCGAGTGCTGGTATGCACCACCATCTCCAAGTCTAGCTGTTCTTCTTGCCTATTAAAATAGTTTCTCAGCTCGGCAGAGTATAACTCTACAGAGTCCTTCCCTCTCTTTCATGTGTGTGCTTGTGCGCATGCACAAAGTATTGCTATATAGCTCAAACGTATCTTAAATTTATTGTTTAGCCGCCCAGGCTAGCCTTCAGACCACAGTTATCCTCCTGCCTCAGCTGCCTGCCCTAGGACTGGCGATAGGCCACCTTACGTATGAAGTCCTAGGCATGTGCTGAGGCTTGCTCCTCTTCCTGCTCCTTGGTCTACTTCCTTTGCCAACCAATTCCTTAAGAGCTGCGAGCCTCCACAGTGCGGGCAGGGTGCCTCTCCGCCTCCATCCAGCACCCGAGTGAGACAAGTGTTACTATGAACGGTTGTTGGATTACACCACAGTGTGAGTGAGACATTAGGATGTAGCTGCATGCTCCAAGCCTGATGATGTGACTTTGGTAGGGTTTCTGATTTTATCTTCATCACCAAATGGTTTATTTGACTTGAAAAAACAAAATAAGTCTTTATGTATTGCCAATTACTTTTTTGCCAGTAGTGTTTTACTCCCTGGCTTCCTTCTTCAATGGATGGAACCCTGCCAGCTGCACTAACCGCTGTGGGTAAACTGTCCAGAAGCTAGATGGATGCATTAATGTCTCTCCACAATGCCAAAGTTTATCAAAAATTACAAATTCACAAGCTAGGTCTATTTTATTGGCTTCATTTGACCAAGTCCTAAGGATTTTACTTGGTATTCGCAGTCACTGGCTATCACATATTAACTCTCAGGTCACAGCTAACACTTGCACAAGTGCTATGTTACAGAACGACCGGAAAAGGGCTTAGGAGGCTGAAGGGCTCAAGGGTGTCTTATTAAAGACAAGATCAGAGAGCCGGTGAAGAAGCAGAGTCCCCATGGGTCACAATCTTGACATAACAACATGGTCATAGACATGCTGTGGCACCAGATGCTAAAGGCCAGCACAGGTTCGACGAGGAGGCTGGTTCCAGGCTTCCTGGGTCCTGATAGACAATAGTAAGTCAAGCGGGTGACTACCCTGCCCAGGGGATAGCTTCAGAGGTCCTTATCTGCCAACCATGCTGTGTGCGCAGAGGGCTGGATGATGGTTGGTGGATGGTTATCCCCAGGGCTCCTTTCTGTGACGACTGATCTTGTCAACCTGGCTGTGTCTGCAGTCAACTAAAGCCCGAGCAGCTGGGCACACCTGTGAGGAATCTTCTTCACTGCGTCATTGGGAATGGCAACACTGTCTGGTGGCAGCCACATGAAAGGTCATGAAAGAAGAAAGCTGTTGCTTTTTGCCTGTTTGCCTTCACTCTCGCTGGCAGGTTCATCTCTTCTGTTGCTGACGCTCTACTTTGCTGGAATTAGAACCTACTCCTTCAGGATTTCAGTGTGGACTGAAGACCAGCAGCCCTCTAGGACTCCCTGGGACTCCTGCGCCACACTAGGGCTTCTGAGACATCTAGTTTCATAGACTTAACAGCTCCTTGCCTCTCTATTGGGAAATTGTTATTTGTGAGTACCTGGACCACAGCCACATCCTGTACGTGACTCTAGTAAATCAGTAAATCTCTTTTAATACACACACACACACACACAGTTACACACACCAAATACACACAGACACATACACACACCCAAGCACATATCCACACAGGCACACGCACACACATACCAGATACAGGCACACACCTCCCACACAGTTACACACACCCACAGACACATATACACACACCCAGACAGGCACACACACACACACCATAGATACACACAGACACACACAACCCACACACAGTTACACACACCCATAGACACACAGTCAAGCACACACCCAGAAAGGCACATACACACACACACACCATAGATACACACAGGCACACACACACTCCACACAGTTACACACACCCACAGACACATACACACATCCAAGCACATACCCTCACAGGTACACACCACAGATACACACAGGCACGCACACGCACACACACATACACACACACGCACACTCACTCACTCTAGTAATTCAGTTATGCTCCTTTGGAGAACCTGGACTAACACACCTCTCTTTATCTCTATCACTCATGTAAGGGGAATCACATTGCTCATTGATCTGTTGGTTTTAGGAAGTTTGTGGTGGTCTGAGCTATCTGGTGTGGTTTTGATATACCCAATGTGTCCATGTGTTCCTGATTTAATTTGGCAAGTTCACAGGAGGCAATATCTCATTTGTTTAAGTAAGTAACTTACTCAGTACCTCATGATTTGCTCTGGACAGGTGTATGTAGGGATAGCACACATGCATTGGGTACAGCACACACATGTGGAGACAGCACACAGGCATGAGGGATTTGGAGGACTCGTGTAGGAGGTTCTTTTGTTTATGTATTGCTTTCTTTAGTTAATCAATAAAGAAACTGCTTGGCCTGATAGGACAGAACTTAGATAGGTGGAGAAGACAGAACTAAATTCTGGGAGGAAAAAAGCAGGGTCAGAGAGAACCACCATGGAGCTACCAGAATCAGACATGCTAAATCTTTCCTGGTAAACCACAACCTCATGGTGATATACAGATTAACAGAAATGGGTTAAATCAAGATATGAGAGTTAGCCAATAAAAGGCTAGAGATAATGGGCCAGGCAGTGTTTAAATGAATATAGTTTCTGTATGATTATTTCAGGTGTAAGCTAGCTGGGCGGCTGGAACAACAACCAGCCTGCTTTCTCCTGTTACAGAGAACAATTGTTGTAGCTTGCTCCTTCTACTCTGGGGGTTCCAGAGATTAAACTCAGGTCCTTGGATTTGGTGGCAAGCACTTTTACCTGCCAAGCCATTCTGCAAGCCCAGAATTGGCACACAATGTAGACTCACTCTGCCTCAGTGTTGGCGCCCTCAATGGAGCACACTACTGTTTATAGATGGATCACTCAGGACGAGGCCCAGCCCGTAGGGGGCACTGCTGTGTGACATAACTTAGCATTTGTGCAGCCAGATACATTCACATTCTCTTTCTTCTTTTCCTTTGTCTTTGTTCCTTCATGTCCTCCCTCCCTTCCTCCCTCTTTCCCTCTCTCCCTTACCCCTTCATTTCCTCTGTCTTTTTGTCTACCTCTTTCTGTCTCCTTCCCTTTCTTTCCCTTCCCTTCTGTTGTCATTTTCCAGTAATGGCTGGTGCCTGGGATGATGGTGTCCCATTGAAACAGAACTCCATTCCATCATGCCATTTTTCCTAGTTTGGGATGCCTTACCAAGAATGGGCTAACACACGAGTCTCTGGTCTTTTCTGTAAACATCTCCACCAGGCCCCCCTCAGCTGTGCTGTACCCTCACTGTCTCCTACAGGGACCTAGGCCACCTCCATGGTACAATGGCTACGTATCTTTTACCTGGTACCGTTCCCAGTGCTCTGCTCACCTCCTTCCTAGATATGCGTCTCACATTTATCGTGCACGCCTGCAGATTAACGAATCGCGGAGTATTTATGCTTTTGAGTCTTTATTAAAACACCTCCCAACTCATGCTGGACCTGGGAGTTTCCACACCTGTCCCTGGCTAAGGGGCCAGGGAAATGCCCTAGGAACAGATTCTAGTTCTGAAAACCCCCAGCCTGTGGTTTTGACGCACTTACTTCCCCACCTAGGTCTCACTTCTGCATCTGTTTATGAAGGTAGGGCTCACCATCTTTGGGGATCTAGAGCTTTCTGGCTCCACAGAAGTGTGGGCTTTCTTCCTTAGGTATTTCTGAGAGAAATGCTCACAGTCCAGGTTATCTTATTTGAGATTTTCCGGATTCTCAGCTAGCAGGAGCGAAGGGCTTTTCCCCTCCCATGTTCCCAGTGTTTTGTTTTGTTTTTGTCTTCTGCCTCAGTTCTGCTTGGGCTATGAACCTGCACCTCCTTGGGTTTCAGCTTTCTCATCATGGGACCCATGTCCCTGGAGCTCTCCCTCTCGATGTTGACTGCAGTTGTCCTGGCGTGATGTAGTAAGTGGTTTGTGGTTTACCATCTGCCTCTTACTGGGATGCCACCTCCTTCCGGGCTGTGACTGCCTGCCTTGGTCTCCTCCATGTATGCTCCCTGTGATATTTGTAAGAGAATGAAGTGATCACAAAGGGAAGACCTCTGCCCCAAGCGAAGGGGAGGGGTGGACGGCGGCCCTCTCACCTCTGCCTCTTGAATGCTGGGATTGTAGATGTGTAACACTGTGCCTGGCTCTCAAGAAATCTTCAAGCAGGGTGTAATGGTTCTCTCCTGTAATTCTAAGCACTTGGGAGGCAGAGGCAGGAGTTCAGGAGCAGTTGAAGTCACATAACAAGTTCAAAGCCAACTGGAGCTACCCAAGATGCTGTCAAACAAACCAAAAGGCTTTGGTGAGGAGGATCTCAGAGAGGGGAAACCGCGATCAGAATATAGGGTATGAAAAACATTATTTTAATAAAAACAAAACAAAAACAACAAAATCACATCCTGTGTAATGGACAGAATGATCCGAACATTATGTTCTCCAACATGGTAATGAGAAGTGGAAAATAATGCACTTGGCAGCTCGCATTCACTGGTTTAACTGAGGCTACTAAGGAGCTGCTGCCGTGAGCATGTCTGCAAGACTGACCTCCAGCAGAGGGCCTGTTGGACCGGCTGACATCCTACTCAGGGTTACTATTGCTATGATAAAATACCATGCCCCACAGCAAGCTGGGAAGAAAATGATTCAGTACAGGAGCTCAATCAAGGGAGGAACCTGGAGGCAGGAGCTGAGACAGAGGCCATGGATGGGTGTTGCTTTCTGCCTGCTCCCCATGACTTGCTCAGCCTGCTTTCTTATAGAACCCAGGATCATCAGCCCAGGGATGGCCCCCACAAGGGGCTGGGCCTTCCTGGATCAATCACTAAGCCTTACAGGTTTACCCACAGCCTGATATTATGGAGGCATTTTCTATCTTTCTTTCTTTCTTTCTTTCTTTCTTTCTTTCTTTCTTTCTTTCTTCCTTCCTTCCTTCCTTCCTTCCTTCCTTCCTTCCTTTCTTTCTTTCTTTCTTTCTTTCTTTCTTTCTTTCCAAAGTTTAAGTTCCATTTTATTTTTCCAAGGTGTTTTCTTCTATCTTTATGAAACCACTTTGCATGGCTTTGGTGGAGGTCTGGTGCAGCACCAGCAGGTCTATATCGTGGTGGGGCGTTCGGTCCTTCCGAGCTTCCCGGGATCGATTCCTGACCACCTTGCTATGAGTAGCACAGCTCACAGTAATGCAGCTTGACATAGAGTGTGGGGAGCACATAGGCGTCGAAGACACTTGCTTCGGATGTGTCCCTGACGGCAGCCGCCTCTACGATGTTCCGAATGACGAACTTCTTAACGGCCTTGTCCTTGGGCACGCAGCGGGCACAGTTAGTGCAGCTAAATTGGCTGCACATGGCCGCTGCCCCTTTTGGCAGGACTGTTGTTTCTCTCTCTCTCTCTCTCTCTCTCTCTCTCTCTCTCTCTCTCTCTCTCTCTCTCTCTCTCTCTCTCTCTCTCTCTTTTTCTGGTCATCTTGGAGCCAAGTCCTGAAAGAGCTGGAGGTGGAGGCATTTTCTTAACTGAGGTTCCCTCCTCTCAGATGAGCCAGTACAACCGCCTACACTCCTCATTCCTGGGCTGACTTAGGCCCATGACTCCATTCTCCCATTGCTTTACTTCACTGGGGTTTCCCAAGTGCTGCAATAGCACTCGGTGAGTGTGTAGGCTCTGTTCATCCCTCAGGAATCCGAGCAATCCTTTGTTCCTTTTCCTTTAGCATGGGACACTCAAAAATGTGTGCCATATTCAGGACATCAAGTTACAATTCCGCGGCAGGAAAGTATTAAAAAGTTTATTTCTTCATCTATGAAAATGATGTTCAAGGGCTGGAGAGATGACTCAGTGGTAAGGAGCACTTGTTGCTCTTATAGTAAGTAAGTGTTACAGTTCTGAGGGGACATGTTACAGCGCTGCTCCAGGGTGGGGAGGTTCCCCAAAGTGTTAGAGCAGTTGGGAGCCAAGGAGTACCAGGTGGAGGGAAGGGGCAGCTGAGATTAAATATGCTGGGTGGCAGAAGCCGGCAGAAACACATGACCAGTACACACCTCCCACTTTGGCTAGGTGGTCCCTTCCCAGTAAGGAGATGGGATAGGTTGGTACCATTAGGAAGGAGTGGGTGAGGAGAATACCTCTAAATATATAGCTAAGTGGTGGGGTTTGGTGAATTTGGTAAAGCTGTCCCTCTACTTCAACAATAGAGGAATGGGGAGAAGTGGGTGTTACTATTTATAAATATAAGGTGGGGGTCCAGTCCCACGAGGGGTGTGGTGGGCCCCCTGAGGCCTCGGCAGGTTCCTTTGGTGGGTGGGAGACCACAGCAGGTGAGAGACAGATAGATAGATACACCATGCAGAGAGAGTTGGGGTATAGAGTTTATTTAGTGTGTTATGGAAGGGGAAGGGAAAGGGAGAAGGGAGGAGGGGGAGAAGGGGGAAAGAGAGGCAGAACCTGCCTCTCCAGAAAAAGGACGGGGTGAGGGGTAGGGGGAGGCAGTAGTTACCTCTTCAGAAGAGGAATAGAAAGAGAGAGAGCAGGCAGGAGAGGAGGCAGGAGATCCAAGCGGGAGGTTGGGAGTGGGCAGGGCTTGTCTCTTAAAGGGACAGGGTACCCAGGTGACAGACCAGGCCAGAAGATTACAACATTCCCATCTTTTTCGTATAATAAAAAGTCAGGAGTTAGGCAGAGCAGGTTAAAGGAATTGGGACAGCAGATTCTCAAGACTGCTTTCTGCTTATTTGTGGGCATCAAAGTCTTTCTTCGG
>NW_026068141.1:615449-671428 GCF_014885135.2 Alexandromys fortis | reverse complement strand
AAATCTTTAAGGATAAAATTTTACTTGAGTTATTGATTAAACAAACAACAGAGAACTTACTTGGGTGTCTTCCTAGGACCTTTCCTCAGGGTCCTCCACGGTCATGAGGATCGTATTTGCTTTTTGTTGTTTAGCACAGGGCCTGCCAAGTTTTAGAAGATCCTGTGGGTTAGAAAATCCATAGGAAGACAAGCCTACCTTGACCTGAGCAGTTAGGATGTCGATTCCAATAATTCTGTCATCTGTCTGGAGATATCCAGTTTAGATAAAAGGCAGTTTTTCACAGTGGTTGGCGCTTGGCAGTTGATGAAGCAAATTGCAGATGGACAGATATTATTCTGTGCCCATCTGTTATCTTTGGAGGAAACAGAGTGCTGCTGCTAGGAGCCAACCTGTCTCTCTGTTATGAAAAGTCATATTCTTCAGATCTCTGAGTGTAGGGGCCAAGAATTGTGGGCCCATTTTTACACTGTTTGACGGTTAGAGAATTTTGAGCGACCTACAAGGCCAAGGTACAATTCATACCTTTTACCCAGGAGGTAGGTGCCTGGCTCTTTAATAGTAAAACAACCTGGTGCCATCCTAACAAGTGGTCAGGATGTGCTAATGTCATTTTGCTCCTCCTACTGTAAATTAGGAGGTCGCCTGGGGAAGAGGTGTTTTAGTCTACTAGACAAAATAGGCCTAGGCATAACAAATAGACATAAACAAGACATGACCTAAGTCATTCACCACCACCACCACCTCCCGCCCCTCTACCTAAGAAACAATGCTAATAAAGTTTGTAACCTTCCCCCTCAGTTCACCTTGATATAAAAGCTGTTTGAAAAATAAACATGGGTGATTTCAGGATTTAAATGATCACTAAAACTCCCTTCCAATTCTGTTGTCTAAATTGTGTCTTCATGTATTCCCACACCTCCACTCTAGTACAAGAATTAATTTATGTTGGGGCTACTTATAGGGTATAGATAAGTTATGATCACAGTATAGGATCTGCTTGGTTTCGAACTTAACGGGTGAGATTTGTACTTGTGAAAGACAAAGAAGAAAAGACTGTTTGCAATAGAAGCTTAGCGGTAGAACTTACAATAGCAGAGAACAGCTTAATATATTTTAAAGCAGGTTTGGATCACCTATACAGTATTTTTTAAGAGATTTAAAAGTGCATACCAATTTGAAATATGAGACTTATTGCTTTCTTAGTCTAGAATGAGATATAATGATCAGATAATTATAACTTTTAACAGTAAGTATACATATATTTCAAGATGGTGAGACTTGATCACCTGATCTGCCCTTTGTCAAGATGGCAGTAAGGTATCTGACCTGCCCTTAGTCAAGATGGTGGTGAGGTCATCTGACCTGCCCTTACTCAAAATGGTGGCAGTCATGTGTTGTATGGAGAAACCACATTTTCAGAGCTGCTGTGGGAATTTTAAACAGATACAAATTACAAGAGAGACATGGAGGCCGTGTGGAACATACATTTAAAACAGAATTACATCTGTGTACATGAAGTAGACAGGAAAATGACCCAGCACCGGTGAGTTGCTGTGCCGCAGTGGGTAGTGAGGACTGGAACTGGAAACAGCTGCCTCATAGATCCAACTAGTCTTGCTGGTTTCTGCAGGACCAGTGGCAGCGGTGGCAGAGGTAGAATATGAGTAGGAGTGAGAAAAGGAATACCAGCGAGAAAAAGACTGTTTAGAGGCAGGTGGGATGGGGCTGCCCAGCTAAAGGAAAAGCAGACAGGCGTGAGAGGCTGGCTGGACCCCGGCAGTCCTGTTTGGAGTTAGAAAGCTCCCACTTCGGGTTGTTATTTAAGGGGTGCGTAGGTCATTTGCTAGAGCAGTAAGGTTAGGAATCTGTAAGTAAGGCAGAGGATTTAGGGTTTGTTAAAGACATAGCGGGACCAGGGGAGGTTGGACGGATAGTTTCTGAGGGTTTGTTTCCCATGGCTAAAAATATGAGAAAGGCAAAAACTCAAAGGCAACTAAGCAGGACGTCTCTGGAATAGTGTAAGGGTTGACAGCTAGGCCAAGCCAACTTCAAGATCTGTTGGTACAGGAATTGGGGGTCAAAAAGGACCACTTCTGAGTGGTTCAATATAGGACAAAAAGTCTAAACAGCAGCCGCAGGGCGGTGCCGAATCTCAGTCTTTAGCCGTGGAGAACAACCAGAGCCGACTTGGAGAAGGGAACCTTGCCATTTTCAGTGATGGAGCAGACACAGAATGTTGGAAAGTAGTGTGAGTCCAGGGTCCCCACATGTCCTCAGGTGGGAGGGAGCATGGGGAGAGCCTGGCCGAGTCACATACCAGTGTTATTATTTCCCTTGGAAATAACGGAGCTGACCAAGCAGCTGGAACAGCAGCATTCCAGAGCCCAAACCTACCTCATTCACCTCGGGGTTCACACAGTACAACCCACATTCTCACAGACACCCTTGACACCCAGCAAATTTTGCTCTACCTACATCATCAGCCCTTTCATCCTAATAGCCAGGCTCTGTCTCACTGTCAAGGCTCACCTCGAACCCACCCCCGAGGTGAACTATCACTTCTTCTTGGAAATCTATCAAAAGTCAGACCCCAAGTCTAAGCACCATAGCTTTCCTTTTCTCACCCACTAGGCCAGGGGCTCCCTTCCAGGAAAGGACCGGCAGCTTGATTTTACTCATATGCCTACAGTCGGATGGGTTAAATATCTCCTGGTTTTTGGTGGACACCATGTCTCTGTGGACTAAAGTGTTCCCCACCACTAACAAGACATCCTTCTCCGGGAAATTATTCCCCGATTCGGAATTCCAACCTCTCTCCAGTCGGATAACTGCCCAGAGTTTACCTCCCAGATCTCTCAAACTTTAGCATCCCATGGCATTTTCATATCCCATACCACCCTCAGTCCTCAGTGAAGGTAGAGCAAACTAACCATTCCTTTAAAAAATATTCCTGTTAAGATGTCACAGGAACTTCACCTTGACTGGGTAAAGCTTTTGCCTCTGGCTCTTTTCAGGCTCTGGGCTCTCCCCAAAGCCCCCTTTCCATCTTACCCTTTGAACTCACGTATGGGTGGCTGGTTTTAGCTCCCAGCCTCTCACCTAAAACCTTACCCCCACCACCTGTTCACCCCATTGTTACATCACCTCCTCTCCCTCTTATGGGATTTTACTGACTACCCACTACCTCAACCATGCTCCAACCCCTTCCCATCTCCAATTAAAATGGGGGACCAGGTCTCTTTCTCCCCTCCAGACCAATGCCCCTCAGCCCTTTCCCCTAAAAGGCAGGGCCCCTTTAAGGTAATTCTTGTAACTCCCACAGCTGTCACACTCGAGGGCCTCCCTCATTGGATTCACCTGTCTCATCTCAAAACTTTTACTCTTCCAGCTCAGGACACCCTCTCCTCATACACAGTGACTCAAACAGGGCCCCGCTCCCTTAAGTTCCAAAGGATAACAAGATCAGCTGCTTTGTCTCCAGTTCCAGAAGAATAAAGTCTCAACACTATACTCAACAATCCTGTGCAAGAAACTCCATATGCTCTCCTTTCCGATTCTCCCTTTTTTCCTCTTTCTCCTGTCTGCTTTACCAGTTTCTCTGTATCTCCAATGTCATACTGAAATTTCCAGTTAATCATTCAGCTGTTGTTACAGCGACCACCATCAGACACAGAGTCAGAGGTGCAAAGACTGTCAGATGCCCAGGTGGTAAGGAACAATAATAGTGTGAAGACAGTCACACCCCCAGATTCCAAAGGGGAGACTCACAAAACAGATTGTAATATAACAAGTTTATCATTGACTGCAGCAGAGTCTCCTGGACTTTAAGTTAATACCATGGTGCTAAAAGAAACAAGCACCTTAAGGTTTGCTTCAGGTAAAACATTAAAAAGTCTAATAATTTCCCCTCCAGTCCCTCCTCTCTCATTATATAACTATTCACAATCTTCTGTTCCAACACTATACTATCATAACCACAAGCTTTTAATGTGTCTAAAATTTATCTCTTTTTATAAATTTAAACATTCTCATAAGCTCCAGGGATCCAAATTGAACCCACCTAAACAGACCAGATTCGCTCAGGATAAGTATCATTTAATTCTTTCCTGGTCGCCTAGCCTAAGATAACTATCATTCCTGGTCTCAGGAACCCTGGGAAATTCCCTCCTCCATCTCAGGAACCCTGGAAACCCCCCTCCATCTTCCATTTTGGGACCCTCCTCCCTCAATCACCAGGATCTAAAAATTTTTCTAAACTTAATCTTCTGCCTTGCCAGCATCTGGTCAGGTCTAAGCTGTCAGCAAGACTGTTCCATGGAGCCTGGGAAACATGGAAGTAACCAGCTACTCCAGGATGTGGCCAAGCACTTCTGATGGGGGAGGTCCTTCTGTCTATATGTTGCTTTTATTGGTTAATGAATAAAGAAACTGCTTTGGGCCTATAGCAGAGCTTTAGGGGAACAGAGCTAGGTGGGGGAAAACTAAACTGAATGCTGGGAGAAAGAAGGCAGAGTCAGTGAGAAGCCATGTAGCCCCACCAGAGACAGACGCCGGAACTTTACCCAGTAAGCCACAGCCTCATGGTGATACACAGTTTAATAGAGATGGGTTAAATTAAGATGTAAGAGTTAGCTAAAAAGAAGCCACAGTTAATGGGCCAAGCAGTGATTTTATTAATACAATTTCTGTGAGGTTATTTTGGTAGTCTGAGCAGCCGGGGAATGAACAGTGGCCTTCTTACAACACACCTCAACTCTCTGAAGCCTACAACCCATCAGGAAATAACCTCAAAAGACCCAATGTTTGTTTCCACCCATTGGTGTCCTCCAACCCACCCCCAATTTTTATAATAAACAAAAGGGTGGAATGTTATAATTTCCATCACGCAGGGATTTGGCTGGCACTTCCAGATTCCAGGGCCATGCATGTGCCATCAAGTGCTCAGGCAATTTACATAGCCACCCAGGGTCTTCAGACCCTACGTGACGTACACACAGCATGGTCACATGACATATACGTGACACAGCTACTTAAGCCCTTGTGTACATGCATAAGCCCCTGTGTGCATGGGCTACGCAGCCTTTAAAAGCTGGACACACCCACTCCACGTTCTCTCTCTGCACCAATTTCCTTAGGCCTGCACATGTGCCTTTTTCTCTCCTAATAAAACTCTCAGAGTGTGTTTCCTAGTGTGTTTCGTGATCTGTTCTCATTCGTGTCTGGTAATTTCAGTGGGTACCCAAAACTCAATCAGGATCCAAAAAGTGGCTCCGGTGTCCAGAAGGAAGGAACTGGATCACCTTGACACTGTGATGACGAACTGAGGCTGCTGTCAGAGATGGTGGTGGTAAGTTCAAGGGAGTCTGGGCTCCTAGTTGTTCACAGCCAGACTTAGGAGGTCTGCTGGAGGGCGATCTGGGCTTGGTGTCCTCAGGCCACAAGAGACATGAGCACCGTCAGCAATCCAGTGTTCCTCTCGATGGCGTTATGGACATGGCTGGAATGGTGTGAGAGGGTTCAGACAGACCCTGGCCCAGTGACCCTTCTGACTGCATCTGAACAGGGACCCAGAGACTCTCAGGCTTTGGGAGGATAAGGAAGGAGATGGGGCATCTGCTTTGCCAGCTAAAAGGCCTTAGCCAGCATCAGACACTCTTGTTTTTGGGACTTTTCATCTCTTCCACGGTACACCGTAAAGACAACAGCAAAGACTTCTGCTTGTGCAGTCAGGGATCCCTTCTCTAGACATTTAAGTTTGTCCCTACTATCAGGGGAGTTCTGGAATAAGGAGGTCAAAGGGAATTGTTTTCCACCTGGGGTCTTGGAATCCATACTGTTACAATGTAAGAGGGGCTTTATAAGGTGGTTTAGGAGTTAAGAAGAGTCTTTGTGTTTGTCCTATGGCCTGGATGGCCTCGGAGACCAGTCAGAAGACAAGCTATAAATTGGTCCTTAGGGTATTGTAATTTCTTTCAGGGTTTCAGTCAGGGATGGCCTCAGCCCTGATTGGATGGTGGATTTCACCTGCACGTGGTCTGGCCTGGTCCCATATTTGCCTGAGCTCCTTGGGGAGAAGACTGTTGGTGAGCTTCATATAAGCATAGTGGGAGGGGAGGTTGTAAGACTGGGTAACACACTGGAATTCTTTACTACAGACCCCAATCTCCTTTCTATCTGACAGTGTTCACTTAGTGAGAAGGGGCTGTTTACCTTCTTCACCAAGCCATCCACCCCAGTAACCTCCCTTAAAGGAAGAACTGTGTTAGGTTGGGTAGGGGGAGGTAAAAGGGTCCCATGGCTGAGCAGGAGGGCTAAGGGCTGACAGTGGGTACCTGAGAGGATTGATTTCTGCAGCCTGTGGCTAAGGAGGGAGAAAGGGAGATCAAAGATGCCTGAGAGGGGAAGAAGGGACCATGGGTTGAGGCCTACAGGCAGGCTCATAAACATGTATAAAAATAGTGAAGGAATCTTCTGGTTTGGGCTTTGTAGTTGGAGCAGTCGTTTTCTTCTTGGTTGGCTTATGCTGTGTGGACACTTTTAATCAACATGTGAAATCATATGGTAAAATCTACCCTTTCCAAGCCTAGCAGAAATGGCTGTCAGCCATGTGGCTGCCTCAATTCC
The DNA here is from genome assembly GCF_014885135.2 of Alexandromys fortis. NCBI lineage: Eukaryota > Metazoa > Chordata > Mammalia > Rodentia > Cricetidae > Alexandromys > Alexandromys fortis. The sequence goes on along the minus strand of NW_026068141.1, from coordinate 664,801 downwards.
AGTGGAGGAACAGCAGCTAAGATGGCAGCAAGCCACATATTTCCTTTCAGATTACCTGTGTACAGATTTTAATTGAGCCCAGCGTTATAAGTTTTAAGTTAACCCTTTGGTTACAGATTTTACAGGGGTTTGATCAGACTTAATACACTTACAAATCTTGAGGTAGGATTTATACCTTAGCAGAAGTTTTAGAGGAGTTAGACCAAGCCCAAGAGCGAATGAGATGAGTAGCAGCAGGCCCCACTGGGAAGAGTCGGCCCCTTTCTTTTGTTTTGTTCTCCTTCCTCTATCACATATCGAAATTTTGAGGAACCCTTTAAGCAAGCATGCTTGGATCTAGAGGAGGGGGAACCATACTCCAACTCCAGAGCCAGTTTTTAATTTAAATGAGCCAGCATAAAACAACATTCTAATGCCACTCATACCTAAAAGACACCCAAATCCCTGTAAAATTGAATCCAGTAGGCTGAGAATAAAGAAGGCCGAGATGGGTTATTTTTGAGCACTGGTTATAGACAGAGGATGCTGTGGGAGGGAGGGAGCTGAGAGGAGCACCAGACAGTGAAGTGTGTGTGTGTGTGTGCAGGGTGTGTGCTGGGTGTGTGCACACTGCTGCTGGCCTACTCCTTTGCTTTCTCTCTCTCCTACTAGATCCCACTTTCCACTCACACTGTGTAACAAACTTACAGATCAACCAACCAAAACTTAAAAGACAGGACATGTATACAATTTGTGTAGGGGTAGACCAAACAAAAACAAACAGGGCTTGGAACAGAAAAAAAAAGAAAGAAGTAGAGAATGGAGACTCTCTTCCATTTTTCCTAAAGCTCTCAGAATTTGTAAAGGTCCCAAATTGCTGTAGGACAATGGTCTTCTACCCTGTAAAGATCTGTCACTTGTACTGGTTTAATAAAATGCTGATTGGCCAGTAGCCAGCAGGAAGTATAGGGCGGGGAAACCAGAATAGGAGAATTCTGGGAAGAGGAATCCCAGCAGCAGTCCAGGTGGGACAGAAATCTCTGTCAACAAATGGCACCAACGTGGACAACTACATCCCATAAAACCTGAGAGAGTTTGGGAAGGGATTCTAGACACAAAAGAACAAAGTTAAGCATGTATTCTTGGTAGCAACATTTCTCAGGTGGGCTCTGTTTGCTAGAAGCAAGAACAGCTCATTTAAGAGAGGCTTCCTGACTCAGCTTTAGCTGCAAAAACCTTGCAACTCTATTATTTTTTTTATTTATTTATTTATTTATTTATTTATTTATTTATTTATTTATTTATTTTGATTTTTCAAGACAGGGTTTCTCCGTAGCTTTTGGAGCCTGTCCTGGAACTAGCTCTTATAGTCCAGGCTGGCCTCGAACTCACAGAGATCCGCCGGCCTCTGCCTCCCGAGTGCTGGGATTAAAGGCATGTGCCACCACCGCCCAGCTCCTTGCAACTCTTTTAAGTGGCCCTGTCAACAAGCACTTAAATGGTGTTTATAAATAGCTGACAGCATGCTTCTTGGTAGTGGTAGGAACCTTGAAACTCCATACATCTGTGGCAATAAACCTGCACCATGAAACTAGACTCTCAGAAAGCTAAAGAATGGGGTGGATGCAGTTGTCAAAGCCACAGCTTTAATTCTAGCCATACTGCTTAGCAAACTAAAGACTTGTGTGGTCAGAAAAAGAGAGATATACAGTAAAGATAAATTCAGATAAGCAAAAAAAAAACCCTCTAAATGGTTTATAGTGTGTTTAAAAATATGTGTAGGCTTGGGAGAGAAAAGAAAAAGAATAAAGTCTTGAAAAAAAAGAGAGAGGGAGAGAGTGTGTGTGTAGTTGGGTGTGGTGGCATACACCTTTAATTCCAACACTTGAGAGGTAGAGACAGGCAGATCTCTGTGGGTTCAAGGACAGCCTGGTCCACAGAGTGAGTTCCAGGACAGCCAAAGATACACAGAGAAACCCCATGTCAAAAAACCAAAAATTAAAAATAAAAATAAAAGAAATAAAGTTTAAAATAAAGTCACATAAAGATGGAAACTACACAGAGAATCTGGATACTGTATGTTATTGTGTTGTCTAAATTGTTTGACTGTTGAGGAAGGAGCAACAGCTGCTAAAAGACATTTGATTATAAATACTGCTGGAATATTCCAAATTATATTATTTTGAAAATTCCTTGACTTCAAAATTTAAGTCAAAAGATTATGTCACTTTGGAGAAGAGGTTTTGCTTTTGTTTCCACAGGAAATGAGAGGTTTTGGATTTATTCTGGGTTAAGAAAAATCAGGTTTGATCAAGGACAACCCCATGAGAATCTCTGATAGGAATGGATGGCCCAGATGATACAACATTTCAGAGGATCTCTGTTGGAGTTTTCTCTGCATTCTACATGCAGAACAGCCTCAAGAATGCTAGATGAGATGATCAAGCCTCACAGAATATTCCAATCAGGACTTGACCAGAATCCTAAATTTTCTTTAGATCCCCATAAGATTATTAAAGCCCCCAACCAGCAGGAAGTAGCCTAGAAAACTATGCCCACATTCCCAAAAAATGGATTATGGATGTTTTTCTTTGTTTAGAGTGTTGGTTACAAGTTATTATGGATAATGGTCAGGAAAAAAAACTAAACAAAGGAGATTAGATTCAGAGTTTTTATTTTGAAAAAAAGGGGAAAGTGTTGTGGGACAATGGTCTTCTAACCTGTAAAGAGTTGTCACTTGTATTGGTTTAATAAATCACTGATTGGCCAGTAGCCAGGCAGGAAGTATAGGTGGGGTGACCAGTACAGTAGAATTCTGGGAAGGGGAAAGGCTCAGTCTGGAGTCACCAGCCAGATGCAGAGGAAGCAAGATGAGAATGCCTCACTGATAAAAGGTACTAAGCCACGTGGCTAACACTGATAAGAATTACGGGTTAAGATGTAAGAGTTAGTTAATAAGAAGCCTGAGCTAATAGACCAATCAGTTTATAATTAATGTAGGCCTCTTTGTGTTTTCTTTGGGACTGAATGGCAGCGGGACCAGGTGGGACAGAAACCTCTGTCAAGACCAAATAATATTGGGATCTAGGGTGCTGTAAGGTAGCCTTTGGATTGGTTATCTAGGGTGCATTGAAGCCAAATTCGATTGCAAAAGAGAATAAATTTGGGCCCTTTCAGTTTGGGTGTTGGTAGGACAGGTTGGAGGTTTTCTAAAAAGTGAGAAGGTTAGGAAGACACTGTTAGAGGAGGAACTGGAGGAAAAAAAAAAAACGGCACAGCACCCTGTAGTCTCAGGTGTCCCCAGGACTCAGGAAGGATCAGAGAAAGACCCAAGCAATGGGGGTCAGGGTATTAGCCTGAGGAGAAACTTGGCACCTAGTACTAGGACTTTTGTGGTCAGAAGGCAAAGACAGGACAAAAAATGGAGCCCTGGAGAGGAGAGGGGGCATGTCTTATCCACAGGAAAGGGTTAGAAAGTAGAGTCACAAAAGTCAAGAGGGCCTAAGGAAACTGCAGGTTGGGGGATGGGGTCAGGTGAAGAGGGTCAGCTTAGCTTAAGACTGTGCCTGGGTGTATTTCCACTTTCAAGAGTACCAGACACTCAATGTTCACTTGCTCAGACTCAGGGCAAGATTTACACTGACTAGGAATCTTACCTAACTGCTGCTTGTGGATGGGGTGCTGAGTGATGGGTGAGCCAGAAGGTGAGTCTGTTGCTGGTGGACCAGAAATGAGGGATGAGGTCGTAGTGCAGTTTAGACACCCCTCCCCCACTACAACATTTCGTCAAGGGGGAGCAGAGGCACCAGCAGAGCCTATGGAAGGTAAGTGTTGTAGTTCTGAGGGGAAAGGCTTCCCCAATGGAAGTGTTTCAGTTCTGCTCCCACAGGGGAATATTTCCCCAAAGTATTACAGCTCTGAAAGGAACTATGTCCTGGGAGTGGGGACCAAGGAATATCATAAAGTTACACCGCACAATCCTCACACAGGGGATTCATTGGGAGGATGGCTGCCTCTGCTAGGGCAAGAAGCCTAGAAAACTAAGCAGAGGTTTAGATAGCGTTTCTTCTGGGTGGAGTTTTCCCCGTGGGGATTGGTGGGTTTTCGAGTAGAGTTTTGGCTTTTTACTTTGTAGGGTGCGGCTGGCTCTGGCCCTTAGGGCATTTAGAGTGCACTGGGGGTTGGAGGTCCTGGGGGAGGAGCTTGGCCCTGTGCCTCACTGGGCTTACACAGAGTACCGTGGTTCTGTTTTTAGCATCCACAAGTGGCTCAGATTGTCCTGAACTCTAGATCCACGGGATTCAAATAGCCTCTTCTGATCTCCTGGGGGACCAGGCACACAGTGGTGTATACACATCCACGCAGGCCAATTTTTTTTTTTAAAAAAACTAAACAAAAGTCTTTTTTAAAAAAAAAAAAAAGAAAGAAAAGAAAACTATGTTCATTGGTGAATATTTTAGCAAAAGCAAAATTTTACTTTTTTTCAGGCTAAAAATAGATTTATCAGAGCCTGATGGTGAAGCAAACCAGATAGGGACAGATGCGCCTGTCGGGCGGAGAGCACAAAGTCCGCCACAATTGTTTAGGGTTCCTTTCTAAATAATCACAGCAGATGATCTCTGTGTAACTGTCAGAGACCACCAGGGCTGGAAGTTCACAAGAAAGCAAGCCATGCTCTAGGTGTCTCAAGGCCAGGCTGCCACCTCCAAAGCTCAGTGCTGGGGGACCTCACCTCCCAACAGCCATCCATCGCAGTGGAGCCGGTGGCTGTTTCCCTTTGGGAAACATACGGAGGGGAAGACCTTCTAGGCTTCTAGGAGTCTGTGTCCCTGAGACCTTCCTTCGTTGTATAGAGTGACGTCCTCCACCCCATCATCCAGTAACACCCCCCCCCCCGCGCTGTCCCTTCTCTGTGACCCCTATCACCACGTGCAGATCAGAGGAGACAGAGGCGGTCTTGACCGGGGGCTTTTTTTTTTTTTCTTTCTTTCTGTTTTTGCTGGTTTCAGGCTTTTTTCTGCTTGAGTGGAGATGAAACAAACATCGCCCCTCCCTCAGCCAGACACACGTGCACTGGCTCCCGGTGCTGCGTCAGGGGTCTGGGCGAGCTGGGTTCTCACACGCGGGACGGTGCACGCCGCTCGCCCGCGCCCCCGGCCCCGGCACGCTGCCCCGAGGAGGCGTCCGTGGGGGACGGAGGCGCGCACCCCGCCCGGCACACCCGGGCACACCCTGGCGGAACAGCGGCCGGGTCTCCTGCAGCGCAGGGCGCCGCCAGGCGAGCGTGGTCCTGCTCCCAGCGCGACCGACCGCACCCGCCGGGCCTGGTTCTCCTGATCAGGTGGGTCCCGCGGGGCGCCGACACTGAAGCCACGAGCTGCGCGTGGGGAAACGGTGTGAGCCAGCGGGGAGCGCTGCTGCTCCGGCCTACCCCTACTATGGTCCTTGCTTTTTGTCCAGGCTCTGTTCCACCCTGTACCGCGTCGCTGCATCTGTCCAACCTTCCAGACCAGGGCCTGCTGGGCGGCTGCGGGCCGGGGGCTCCCCCTTCCCTCGGTATCCGAGAAACGGGGTCTGGCTGGGCTGCGCAGGGCAGAGAATCTCGAGACCACCAGTACTAACCTGTGAGTCTCGGAAGGCTGGAGGTGTCTTTTCCTGCTGTGGAATAGGACAGGGGGGAATGGGAAAAGGTCGGGATAAAGTGAGGGACACCCGAATGTGTGTGTGTGTGTGTGGTGTGTGTGTGTGTGTGTGTGTGTGTGTGTGTGTGTGAGAGAGAGAGAGAGAGAGAGAGAGAGAGAGAGAGAGAGAGAGAGAGAGAGAGAGAGAGAGAGAGAGAGAGAGAGAGAGAGAGAGAGAGAGAGAGACTTTGAGACCTTTAACAGCTGAGGAAGGATGAAGCCAAAACCAAGCCTGGGTAAAGTCTGAGGCACTAACTTTGCTCCATGGGGTGATGGGAGGTAATCCCGTCCAACTTTTCGAACCACCTCGTTCCCACAGCAAGGGACACCATCCGGCGTTTGAAGGTGGCAGGGAAACTGTTCAACAGAACAGAAGCGCACACGCACGTTTTTATTATTTTTATATTTATTTAAACGCGTACAAAGTAATGCGTTTCATTATGGCGTTTTCACAAACTCTTGAAAAGCATCCAAGAAACAGCAAAGCGGGAACTATGTTAGGGCGCGGGGCTGGGGAGCGGAGGAGGGAGAGCGGAGCGGCTGGAGAGATTGCTGCCTTCCCTATGGCGGGGCCTGGACCGTTGCTGCTCCTCCCCCAGGAAGGACCCGCGACCCAGGGACTCTTTTTTTTTTTTTTTTTTTTTTTTTTTTGGTTTTGCTTGTCTGGCCTTATCGATTCAGAACGAATCCGACTGCCTCTTTGTGATAGGTGTGTCTCAGGAGGCAGCTTCTGGGTGGAGCCCTGGTCTTGTCTTTCCTTAGCTGGGAGACACCTTCCCTGCAGACTCTTCTTGGAATGCGAAATACGGATCCCGCTGGAGGACTCACTCTCAGACTCTGGGTAGGCAAAGGCGAGGGGCCTCGCCCACGGCTGGGGTGTGCAGGGTTGGGGCGTCTGGACTATGGGGGCCTCTGCCTTTTGGTGGCACTAGGTTCTTTCTACCTTCTTTTATTTCCTACCACAGTTATTAGTGGGAGTTGTTGCTTCCATCCTGATGGGGTCGTGTGCGGGTCCGAGTTACAGCGATGTTATTAACAGGTGCGTGGTGACTAAATAGGGCAAGGCTGGCATCCCTTGGGATCACCGGGTTCTGCATGCCTTGAGGATGTTTTGGCTCCGGCCCCAGAGGTTGAGGAGGGGTACCTGGAGGCCCTGGCTCCTGCTCCTAGCTCTGGAGATAGAACCAATTCAGTTCACCCCTGCTTTGTCTCTCTTAGGAGCTCCCAGAGGATGTTTTGGGGGTTTCCCTGTCCCCATCCTCCGTGACAGGACCAGTTTTCGGTGGAATGCCTGAGATTAGAAGGTGTAAGGAGAAAATCAGTTGATTACAGTCAGGTCCCCCAGTGGCTGAACTTTTACCAGGAAGGAGTGGTAATTCTGGCCATGCTGGCAGCCATTGCCCCAGCTCTGTTGCACTTCTGGGTCAGAGACTGACCTTGAGTCCTATTCGCTGGGCACTTGTGGGTCTTTAGTGGGCTGTCTAGTGCAAATGGGGCCCAGATTATAGAGAAGGAAACCAGAGTTCAGAGAAGCCAAGTCACCCATTTATGGGCTCTGAGTGTGAAGCAAGGCTGAGGTGTGAATGCCTTCTAGTGGGTCTCTAAGTCTTGTGGACTTTCTCCTCAGCATCACCCGCCTTGGCTAAAGGACAGATGCCACGACTATGGGGGAGGGGCTGGGGGAGAGTGGGAGGGGGACAGCGTCGGGTGCAGTCAGGTATAAATATTGTTTGAAGTGAATATCCTTCCCGCTTTGTGCTTTCTGCTTATTTTAGATACTTAAATTTTATTTTCTAAACTTTAGTTACCTTGTCATAAGCATGTTTGGTCCGCTGAGTTGGAAGCTTTTTGGAAGGAGGGTCCTTCGTCATTTTTGGTGGAGCAGCTGAGGTCTTGTGTGACAGAGCTTTTCCTGGGGAGACTAACACATATGTTTACTCTCTGGGATAGGGCGTTCAGGACCAATGAGAGCAGGAACACCACCAGAGTCCAGTTTGGTGAACCTGTAAGTCTTATTGGGGTTATTTACAGGATTATGGGTGAGAGGTTATACGGAACAGAAATGACGCACAGACAGCTGTATCGCCAGTGCCCACCCCAGCATTAGTGACAGCTCACAAAGCTGGGAACCCGGAGCACACTGCAGTCTGCAGGCCCTCAACAGGTTGGAGAGTTTCCTTCCAAGTGACTATGGTCAGCACTTCTTCCAGACAGCTCAGCTGGTTTCTTCTAGGCAGCTGGTCTGGTCTCGGAGTCTGCTCTGCAGCCTGACTTCCTTGTCTGAGATGGACCCTCAGCTTTGATTGCTTACTCTGACTAAGAGAGGGTGGGTGGTCAATCTGGTCAGTTTCGGGGAGGTCAGGAGGTTGTTTTGAGTTGTTGCTCACTTCCCTGCTGAAGAAGTGTCCCTGCAGGGTGGAGTGCTTTAATCTAGGAAGAGATTGTTACACAAAAGTTTTGAGGTGTGTGTTTGGAGGCGGGGGCAGGCGTGTTGATGAGGACATTTGAACCCAGGGCCTTTACCCACCCAGTTTGGGTGAGTGTTACCCACTTAGCTAAACCCTAAGCCCCTGCAGTTATTCTGCCTCTGTGAAATATCCCCTAATACCCCTTAGCCCCTTTGCTCTGCTGTTTGATTTGAAACAGGGTCTGGCTTTGCAGGCCAGGCAGGCCTTGGGCTCTCTCCCTAGATCCCCCTGTCTCAGCTTCCTGGGTGTTGGGATCACAGGTGTGCCCTCCTGTGTCTCACCTCACACACTTAGGATTTGTTTTTGCATTTTAAGCCTAAGGACCATTTTACTAGAATTAGAGGAAAATGGCAAGATAGGTGGGTATGAATCTTGGCGGAGACTCGGAAGAGTGTTTGGAGTTGTGGTTCAAGGACAGGCTCATGGAAGTCTGTAAGCTTTTTGGAGTGTGTGTATACATATGTGCGTGCGTGCGTGTGTGTGTGTGTGTGTGTGTGTGTGTGTGTGTGTGTGTTTGTATACCTGTTATCCTTAGAGAAACAGAATCCCAAAGATCAGGGCAGACATGCTTAGAATTTCAGCTAGAGTCCAAAGAACATACCAAAAGGGATGAAAGGAAGAGTTAAGCCTTTTGAGTGAGGACTCAAAAAATCAAGCAGGTTTAGCAGTGAAGATGTCTGTGTAAGTAGCTTCACGAGGAGGAGTATTCTTGGGGAGAATATTATCTCCTTAAGGGGATAATTATTCCTCCCTATTGCCTTAACATGTATTCAATTGTGTCAGTCTTAATTTAGGTCGGCCAGGTGATTGGCAGGCCCATCTGGGTTAATTTTAAGGAAAGGGCAGGAGTACCTCTGTGAGTTAGAGGTCAGCCTGGTCTACAGAGCGAGGTCCTGGACAGCCAGGGCTACACAGAGAAACCTTGTCTTGAAGGAAAAAAGTACGCTGTGTCTCCAAGGCCATAGATAGGACTTAGATTCCACTGAGTCTGAGGAGGGAGCCTTTCCTTAGTGGGCCTCAGCAAAGTTCTGACACTGCCACATCTATGGGAGAGGCCCTCTTCAATGGCTTCCGTGCCTACATTAGACTGTCTAGCTACCCAACGTCTAGGAGACGGCTGCCCACTGGATCTGGGCACTTCCATCCGAAATGGAGGCATAGAAGGGCTCAGCCGACTTTCAGGCCCGGGAGGGTACTGCAGGGTACTAGATAGGAGGAAGTCCACCAGAGGGTAAACAACACTGCAAACAACAGGAGGTACAGCGGTGGCTCCTGCCGTAAACAGATCACTACTGAGGATGTGGCAGACATACCTCATTTCCGCCATGGAATCTGGACATCGTCTGCATGCCCTGAACCTAATTTTGTGGATTGTGTAGAGCAGATGAACCATTTAATGGAACTGTCAGGATACACAGACAGCATTTTGTTCATGGCCAGGAAAAGTGTGCGAGCACCCTCCCTGGTGTGTCTGTAGCCTGGGGAGCCGGAAGGCCCGGCTCTTCCTTATACCTCCTCCACTTACCTCTTCTGTCTTGTATTTCACCAGCTATTTGACTCTTTAGCCGTCCGCACTTTCCTGCTGGATGCTTAAGACAGTGTAGGTGCCCAGAAATGTATTCAATTTTCTTTTTATCGCTAAGGCCTGTTGACGTTCTTAGGGACTTATGCGAGCCCCTAAGTCTCTTGTCTTCTCCCGACAGCTTTGCCGTCTGCTGGGATAAGTCCGGGGCTTGTTGACTGTGTTGTTTCCCCTGGAAGTCCTGAGGGCCTTTCTCTGTGTTGACCCTCCTCTCTGCCATGGTCAGTAGTTAGGTCTACCTCTGCCTCTGCAGGGCTCCTCTAGTCCAGAGAACAGGTGACTTACAAGAGCTCTCAGAACCTTTGGAGAACTGTCCCATCATCCCTTGGGGCCTGATTGACCCAGGGGTAGGGTTTAAAATAGTGGCTGTTCTTTCAGCTCCTGTATCTTCACTGGCTCTAGGTGAAGTTTGGTTGTTGACCCCCCCTCCCCGGTCAGTTATGATAACCTTGAAGAGAAGCCCCATCTCGTCACTTTTTGCCTTTTACAAGGCAGATCTAGAAGGACGAGGATGGTAATATTTGTAGTTATTATTGTTATTTATTTTGGTCTTAAAACTTAAATTACCAGTGATTGATCATTCTCTCTAACAAGTTGACTTAAACTCCAAGGGACATTGTGCAGAGACGAGTTTGCGTCTTTTGGGGGGATCAAATTTGTCCTAATTCTAGGGACTGCATTTAATGAGAACCAGTGTTCAAGGAAGAGTAAAGGGAGGCTGGGAACCAGCAGGAACATGTACCACTAATTCCAGAGCTGCTTTGGTTGATGAGCGTAAAGGCCCAGAGTTTCCTGGGAGCTGGAGTACGTGCTTCCCCTAGTCCTGAAATTACTTTCGTTATCAGGGTCTAAGTTCCCAGCTGGGGATGGTCAGGATCCACAGGTTGCTTTGACCAGTGCTGAATAAGCTTTACACACACACACACACACACACATGCACGTGCATACACACACTCATGCATACTCTCACATACACAGACATACAGACTCTCACAGATTCTTATACACAGACACTGTCACACACAGACACACACACGCTCATACACTTAACACACTCAGTCTCACACAAGACACATACACTCAGCACACATACAGACACACACACTCACACACAGAGGCACTCCCACAGATACTCCCACAGACACACATACTCTCACACACTGTCTGTCTGTCTGTCTGTCTGTCTGTCTGTCTCTCTCTCTCTCTCACACACACACACAGAGTAAAGATATAATTGCCTCTTACATATGACTTTCTTTTCCTTCCTAGAAGAACACAGCGATCAGGAGGCGATCCTAAAATAGCCTTTTATCCTGGCCACTGCACGTCGGCATCTTATGACTGTAGGGCAGTCTCTATTCCTTTTGGGACCCAGTTGGTACATTTAGGTAAAAAGACCCCAAAATCACCTCTTGGTGTAATGAAGGTTTTCAGACCTACTCAGAAGGAAAGTTGAGAACCAGTTTATGGAAATTTGCAAGAACAGCAACAGGACAGGCAAACCATAAATCTTGTTAGCTGCCTGGAGGAAGGAGCCCGTAAGTGGGAGAGTGGGGCCTTTTGAGCTGCAGTCCAGGGCGGCTCAGCAGTGGAGATCTGCTAGCAGCTGTCCCGGGTGGGAGGGATCTGTGGAGAAACACTGATGCCCAGAGGCTCAGAACGAGTGTGCTTTCCAAAGAGAAAGAACGAGAGGGAAGGAGCAGCTAGACTTTTGTTTTAGCACTGCGAAGGGGAGAAGGCGGTAAAATGTAAGCAGCTGTCTTTTATGTGTTTATTTTAGTTTTTTTGAGACAGGGTCTCCTTTAGCCCATGCAGGCCTGGATTACACATAGCTACGGATCTTGGGTTTCTGACTTCTTGAGTGCCGGGACTGTAATAGTGCACTGCTACTCCAAGTTTGTGCAGTCTCTGGGGCTGAACCTGGGACTTTGTACACGGCAAGCAAGGACTCTGCCAGCTGAGCTCCATTGCCAGCACAGTTGTCAGTACCCTGTAAGCAACTACCTAGAATGAGAGAATATTCTCATCAGGCCCAGAGAGCCGGCTTTCTGCCCTTGGCCAAGGACTGGAGTTTTATTGCCAGCACTCAAGTCAAGTGAGCGAGCTCATAAATGCCTGTGTCTCCAGCTCCAGGGATCTGATACCTTCCTCTGACCTCCAGGTGCCCTGCTTGCATATGCAACGCCCATACAGACCGACACACATACACATCGTTAACAATAATAAATCTTTAAAAAGTGTCGTCATCCCAGCAAATACTCAGTTTCTCTCCCCCCTCACAACCATTTCCTGAGTTGCTGCTCACTGATTTTGTCTGTTCCTGGACTTCATGTAAACAGAATCGAACACACCTGGTTTATTTCGCTCACAGTATGTTGAGAGTCAGTTGCGGATTGCTGATGAGTATTTGATTTTTGCTGTTGTTAAACCATATTCTGTCTCATAGCTACCTATGCTTATCTCTCCTCTCATTGGAAACCAGGTGGTAGTCCCCTTCCGTGTGGGGCTAGCACACAAGCGTTCTTGTTCAAACCTTTTTCCAGCACTGGTGCTCAGTCAGGAGTGGAATGGGAAATGGTGGGGTTACTGTATGTTCGAGAACCGGCATTGTTGAGGTGTGCGTGTATTCACATGTGTGACTGTGCTGGTCCATTCATGCACACATGGAGTCCAGAGGGAGGGGTCAGGTGTCCTCCTCCCATCACTCTTCTCCTACTTTTGGTGACAGGGTCTCACTGAATCTGGGGTGCCCACCTTAGCTAGACTAGCTGTTGAACAAGCTCCTGGGATCCTCCCTCCTGTTCTTGCCTGTTTCCCAGCACTAGGGCTCTAGGCCTGAACCGCCATCCTGACTTTAAACTTAGCTGTTCTTACGCAGCAAGCACCTTACCCACCGAGTCCTCTCTGGCCCGACCCGTGTTGACAGTATTCAGTGCTGGTGGCTTTTTCTATTTTAGCCATTTTGAGTGACTAGTTGATAGTGTTACTGCCTTGGTTTTGTTTTGTTCTGTTTTGTTTTTAACAGTTGAATTTTGGGTTTTGAAGATGAGAACGTGAGCAAGAACAAAATATAAAACAAGCTGGCGATATGCAGGCCCCTTATGGGCCGTGGTTTGGAATGGAAGGGACCAAGTGGTGGTTGTCTAGTTGTTATTAGTGGTCAGGATCCGGGCTGGGTGTTTTTAGGTTCTTGACAACTCATCCAAAGAACTTAAAACTCGAGTTTACAATTAGATCTCTCTGAGTTTGAGGCCAGCCTGGTCCATATAATTTCCAGGCTAGCCAGGGCTACCTTGTCTCAAAAAATACACAACAAATAAAATATAAGCAAAAAACAAAACAAAACCAACCAACTAAACACAAACAAAAAACCGCCATCAAAACCCCTGCTTTTTGCTTGGCGTGGTGGTGCATATGTTTAAGCCCAGCATTTGGGGGCAGGGAGAGAAGCCAATCACTGTGTGTTTCAGGCCAACCAGGGCTGCATTGAGAGATTCTGTTAAAAACAAACAAAAGAACAGAGAGAACAGTTGACCTTTACAAAAGAATCAGGATAATTTTATTGAGGTGAGGTTGACGTGGGGATGCGTGGCGGGAGGCATCTGGAGAGAGAGATGGCTTACCTTTTAGGAGCACTTGCTCCTGTAGAGGACCAGAGTTCTATTTCCACACCCACACTAGGTGGTCATAACTGCCTATAGCTCTAGTTTCAGGGCCCACTGCCCTCTTCTGACCTCCTTGGGGACCCGCAGTTAAGTGCACAACCCATTCCCCCACGCGCATGTATACTTAATTAAAAACAAAAATAAAACATAAAAAGGTTGATAGCAGGCCAGATGAGTGTTTTTGTTCAGGGCTTTTTTTAATGGCATGCAAGCAAAGGAGTGCCAGGTTACCCATGGCCTCTCTGTTTCGATTGACAAATTAGGTCATAATCATTTTTCTATTGCATATATCTTTCCTTATAATAGATCTGATTTTAGTCATATGTACACCTAGGGTATTCTCCCCTGAAAGGTTACTAGAGGTCATAATTTTACCGTATTCCCCACACATCCAACACTGGTTCAAGCTGGATCCATGGAGGTTCTATTCTTCCTGCCCTGGAGCGGAAGTTATCGAAAGTCAACTGTTACCTGGGTGGAGAAACTCCTGTGACCTGGTGCAGGTGGAGGCTTGAGGGATTCTGAGGCTGCCAGGTGCTTTGCAGAGGGCTGCAGGTATACAGTATGTGCAGGTGACGGCCCCTCCCAGGCTGCCTCCCATGCTTGCCTGCCTCATAGTGGCTTTCTGCAGATTCTCCTGGGCTCCAGCGTGTTCTCTGTTATCAACTAGGGTTTCCAGACGTGGTTCTTGAAGTCCATAATCTAGGCAAATTCAAGAATGTTTCTAAGTTTAAGTGTGACATTTATCTTCAATATTGGTTCCTCTGTCCTGGCTTTGAACTGTTTGGACATTTCTTCTTAGACATATCAGCCCGGCAAATGCTAACAAGTCCAGAATGGGGTCCAGTTTCTTATGGTGTCCTTCTTTCATGTATCAGTGGATGAAAGGTGGTGCTGGTAGCCAAGAGGTCAGAGAGAGGAGTGTCTGGGGCGGGAAGGAGGGAATTGAGTGACCAGCGCAGAGCAGCACCGGCAGGTGTGGGGGCAGGGCAGCACCACGGTACTGAGAAGTTCCCCTGGGCAAAGAAATTGCCAGAATACAAAGTAGTGCAGGGTGCCGGGGAGGGTAAGTGAGCCAGAGCCACGAAAGCTGAGCCCGCGTGAAGCGTTGACATTTTTTATTATAATTTATTTATCATGTGTGTAGGTACATGCATGTCATGGAGCATGTGTGGAAGTCAGTGGGCAGTTTGTAGACCGTGGTTCTTTCTTCCCACTTTGTGGTTCCTGGAAATGGAGCTCAGATAGTTAGGCTGGGGCTAACTGGGCAGCCCGAGATTTTGCTTGCTTTGGGACAGTTTCCTTACATAGCTATATCTGGCCTAGGAGTTGTCACATAGACCAGGCTGGCCTTAAACCCATAGATACCTGTCTGGCTCCTGAGTGCTAGGATTAAGGCAGCACCATGCCCAGCCCAAGAAGTTTTTTGAGATGGGGTTTGCCTGTGTAATCTGTGTAGTCCCGGTTAGCCCCAGTCTCTCTGTGTAGTTTAGGGTGACCTCAGATTCCTTTTACCTCCCTTTCCCAAGCATGCGTCACTTCACCTGCCTAAGCAGGTATTTTTGTTATTTTAACTGGGGTTACACACTGCTGTGAGCCCCATGGGGGTGTCAGGAGCTGATCCTGGGTCTTCTGGAAGAGTAGCTCATGCTCTAACTGCTGAGCCTCCAGCCCCTCATGTTTAGTTAGCACACAAAGCAGCGAGCTTTTTGAGGTATTTTCATCTGAAGCTTCACTTGCGCCTCCTCCCTGTGCTCTCCCTTTTCCCCCCAATAGAACCCCCTTTTCATTTCACCTGTGTTCTGTCACCCTCCTGTCTTGTGAAGAGACACCATGACCACAGCAATTCATGTAAAGGAAGACATTTAATTGGTGTGGCACCTTACGGTTTCAGAGGTTTAGTTCATTGTCATCATGGTGGGACATGGTGGTGTGTAGGCAGACGTGGTTCTGGAGAAGGCACTGAGAGTTCTACATCTGGCTCCACAAGCAACAGGAAGCGACCTGTGAGCCACACTGAACATTGCATGAGACCTCAAAGCCCAGCCTCAGTATCAGACTTTCTCCAACAAGGTCACACTTCCTAATATTGCCACTCTCTATGGGGGCCATTTTCTTTCAAACCACCACATTCTACTCCCTGGCCCCCAAAGGCTAGGGGGCTTATCATAAAGCAAAACTACATTTGGTCCAACTTCAAAAGTCCCCATAGTCTATAACAGGTTCAAACTTGTTTAAAAGCCCAAATTCAAAGTCTCTTCTGAGAGACTCCTGCAATCTCTTAACTGTAACCCCCCTGTAAAATCAAAATAAAAAATAGATCACATACTTCCAACATAAAATGGCACAGGATATACATTACCGTTCCAAAAGGAAGCATGGTGAGGAAATTCTAGACCAAAGCAAGACCGAAAACCAGCTGGGCAAACTCCAAATTCTGTAGCTCCATGTCTGATGCCAAAACACTCTGTAGATCTCCAACTACTTTCAGCTTTGTTGACTTCAACACACTTCTTCCTCTTGGTCTGGCTCCACTCCCTGTTAGCAGGCAGCTTTCCCCAGCAGGTATCCCACAGCTCTGGTATCTCCAACATTTTGGGGTCTCCAAGGCAATCCAGCGGGCTTCACTTTAATAGTTTCATACAATGGCCTCTCTTGGTCTCCACACAGGGACTTGCCTGCCACATGCCTGGCCTCAGCAGCTTCCCGTAGTCATGGAGGGAGATCCCATAATCCCTTTCTTCTCCCCTTGACTCTACAACTAGAGCCATGTAGTGAAGCTTCCAAGTTCTGCTGCTTGCTGGAGCTGGAACATGGTCCCCTAGTCCAGTTATGTCTTCATCAGCTATCTGTTTTCAGTGGTTTCTTTAGCTGCCTAAGCTTGGCTGTTCTGGAACTCGCTCTGTAGACCAGGCCTCAAATTCATAGATCCATCAGCCTCTGCCTTCTGAGTACTGGGATTAAAGGTGTGCGCCACCACACCTTGTCTCAAGCTTTTCTTTACTTCCTTTTCACAGGTTGGAACCTTTGCCCAGAGGTCACCACTTCTTTTCATTCCATATTATATTTGCTTTTCTGAAATCTTTTTATCTACCTGAGCACAGGACTTAGCTCTATTCCACTTCTTGATGCCCCCTTTTTCCTCATATTATACATTTTGTGTTTTTCCTTGCTCAACTTGCTTGTTTTCATTATAGATCTTCATCCATGTGAACACTATAACTGTAGCAGGCTTTCTTTGGGGCTGCCAAACAGCTCTGAAATCATGGCATGGATGTTAGGACTATTTCTTAAGACCAGCCTCTCCACCAACGCAAATAATTCCAATCAGACTAAATTAGATGGAATAAAAGATGCCCATGTTTAATGCAATGCTCCCGGGTGGCACCGAGAAAGCCTGGTGAGGGGAAGAGATGGGGGGAGATCACGCAAAACCCGGAGACCACATGTATATTCTCTGGTTGGGGGGCAGTTTAAGTAGCCTGTGGAAGTGGTCTTGACCCTCCCTGGGGTTCCCATTTGGTGGGCTTTCTCAGAGGTGGAGTTTGGATTAAGGTAACTCTCAGGGGAGGAGGCTTGAAATGAATTTCCTGCCCAGTATCCCAAAGATGGGTGCCAAGGGCTGGGATGAAGCCCCCGACTGTAATATTCCAGACTCTTTGTATAGAGGAGTATTAGGGAGCTGGGATGATCAAACGTTCCAGGCTTTTTGGATAAGGGGGTGCCAGTGAGCTGAGATGAAGCCTCTCAACCAAACATTTTAGACTCCTTGAATAAAGGGGCATTGTCTCAAGTCTGGCTGCTTCCTGCGGGCATGGGAGAGGGGAGAGCTGGGAGTTGATGGGCTCACGTTCAGTGAGAGGTGTGGTTGGAGCAGCATCTAGTTTACTGTCATCCTGGAGACCGCAGGCAGCTGTTTCTTGAGGGAGATGAGAAGGCAGGTGGCTAGGAGAAAAAAATTATTATTAGCCCTATGAATGGGGCTAGCCATGGGAAGAGTCATTAACTGTCAGATAGATGGGACAGAGAAGTGCCCTGGATGTACAGGTGAGGCTCAGGTGTATAATTGGGACACACTAGCAGATACAACCAGATTTTAGTTGGTAGGTGTCCTTGATCCAGGAGAGTTGGTACCAATGGTAAAGTCCCAGGAGCTGGTGCAGGTGTTGGCGTTGTCTGGATAGCGCATTGTAAGTTGGTCTTGGCCCAGAATGCTCAGCCTTATGCTCATTTCTCACTGGCTTTTATAGCTTAACTTAACCTGCTTTTCTTCACCTACAGTTTGTCTCAAGGGATTTTAACCTTTCTTCCTACTCCATGTCTGTCTGCTGCCTCTTTGGCTCTGGGTGTCTCCCTGTCTTCTCATTTTTCTCTTGAGCCTAGATTTCTCCTCCTATTTATTCTCTCTGCCTGACAACCCCACCTATCCCTCTACTGCCCAGCTATTGGTCATTCAACTTTTTAGTAGACCAATCAGGCACCTTAGGCAGGCAAAGCAACACACCTTTACATAATTAACCAAATGAAGCATAAATAAATATAACCCATCTTTACATAGTTAAAGTAATATTCCACAACATAACAAATGTAGCACATCTTTGCCTAGTTAAACTAACAATGACCACATGATGGAGTAGTCTATATTGGGCTGTTTTGAGTTTCCACTGCCAGCAGAATTAATCTAAACCCCTCCCTGTAGTCTTAAGCAAAGTTTTTGGACAAGGGCAAAAAGCAGCCACATTCTTTGCCAAAATGTCACAAGAACAGTCTCTAGGCTACATGCTAAAGTTCTTCTCCTTTGAAACCTGTTAAGCCAGCCCTGTACAATTCAAAGCACTCTCAGCACCGCTGTCTTCCCTGTTCCTACTAGGATAGCCCATTAAGCAGGGCTTAAAGCATCCACTGCTTTCCTAACCCAAGCTTCTAAAGTCCACATTCCTCCATACAAAGCGTGGTGAGGCCTATCACAGCAATACCCCAGTCCCTAGTACTAACTTCTGCCTTAGTGTAGTGATGAGGTGAGCAAGCCTGCTTTTTGTCCTGCCCAGTTCCCGCATGGCTAGCTTAGCCCCGGAAATAATAACACGGAAACTGTATTCATTTAAACACTGCCTGGCCCATTATATCCAGCCTCTTTTTGGCTGACTCTCACATCGTAATTAACCCATTTCTAATAATCTGTGTATCACCATGTGGTAGTGGCTTACCGGGAAAGATCCTAACCTACAGGCTGGAGATTCATGGCATCTGCCTGACTCTGCTTTCTTCCTCCCACAATTCTGTTCTATCTTCCCCACCTACCTATGTTCTGACCTATCAGACCAAGCAGTTTTTTTTTTTATTAATTAACCAATGAAAGCAACAACAGATAGATAGAGGACCCTCCTACATCACCTTTGGGTTTCTGTTGCTATAAAGAGACACCATTTTTATGATTTTTTAAAAAATGCTGGGAGGTCCCCAGAGGCAGTAGGCAGACAGCATGCTCTGGGAGCAGCCAGTCCCAGACAGAGACGGCTGCCGGTTTCCGAGCGGTGGCTGGTCCCAGGCAGGGAGACACATGACAGGCGGGCAGGAGACAGAGACGTGGATAGACACAACATGTAGAGTGAGGTTGAATATTTATTCAGGAGGTTATGGAGAGGGAAGGAAGAAGGGGGGCAGGGAGAGAGAGAAGAGGAGAAAGAGACAGAGAAGGGGGGAAGTGGAGAGAGGGAAGCGCACACAGGCCAGGAGGATCGGTGAGAGTCAAGATGGAGGGCAAGGTTCGCCGAGAGTCGGCATGGCTTGCCTCTTAAAGAGACAAAAACCATAACAACCTTGACCAGGGCAACTCTTATAAAGGAGCATATTAGATCTCAACCCCACCCCCACAGTGCCACAACAAGGCCACACCTACACCAACAAAGCCACACCTCCTGTCACGCCTAATCAGCTGTGTGGGTTCACGCAGGTGGTGAAATGAAGACTCAGAGACACATAAGGAAGAACTTAACCTCTGTGGCTGGGTGGGGGGGCGTTCAGTCTCCCTGAACTGAGCACCTTCCCTTTGCCTCTTGGCATCTTACTTTTTCCTATATTTGCACTTTAGCTCGTAGATTTTCATGTGTCAAAACAATCTGAATGAAGTTTCCAAAAATACAATACCAGGTGCAAGTAGCTGATTCATAAAGTACCAGGGTTTTCCGGGTTTCCTCTAAACCAAGTTTTGCATTGGCTTTGTATCCATGGGAAACTCTCAGGCAAGATTTCCATAGGACAACTAAAGGTATCTGTAACACAAAGGATGGATTAGGGGCTGAGTGAAAACTCCAGAGCTAGGCCAGGTATAGCCCAGCGGGTATTCATGGCTAGTGGACATTATGCAACAGTCCTAATAGTGCCACCCCCTATGGGCCTGTGGGGTCCTTTTTTTTTTTCCTTTTTTTTCAATGCATCACAATCTCATTCCCTTTCCTTAAGTCCTTTCTCCTTTCATGGTCCCCCTTTCTAGTCATAATATATACTCACACTCAAATAACTAATGTACAATGTAACTACACATACACAGATATTAGGGGCTAGGGTCGGCAGATGAGAGAGAATGTGGGATGTTTATTTTTCTGAGCTTGGGTTGCCTCAATGTAATATCCCCCAGTTTCATCCATTTTCCTGCAAATTTCATTTTTATTTGTGGCTTAATAAAATTCCCATGTGAATTTATATATCCTGCATTTTTATATCCACTCACCAGGCTGAACAGCTAGGCTTGTTCCGTTTCTTTGCTATTAGGACTAGATTAGCAGTCAACAAGGATCTCCATGGTAGGACAGAGAGTCCCAGAGTGGCAGAGCTGGGTCATGTGGGTCAGTTTGGTGAGAAGGCTATGCACAGATTTGCATAGTGGCTACACCAGTTTGTGTTCCCACCAGCTGTGAGCAAGGATCCCTCTTGCCTCACATCCTTGCCCGCGTTTGTTATCACTTGTTTTCTTGAGGATGGCTGTTCTGACTAGGGTGAGATGGAGTCTCAGAGCCACTTTAATTTGCATTTCCCTGATGGCTGAGGATGTCGAACATGTTTGAAACAACAACAACCCCCAACAAACCAAAACCATTTATGGACCAGTTGTGTTTCTTTTGAGAACAGTTCGGCTCTTTGGCCCACTTGTTAGTTGGAGGGATTTTGGCGTGCTTTTTTTCTTCAGTTCTTCTTTATTTCAAGACAGAGTTTCTCTGTGTAGCCCTGGCTGTCCTGGAACTAGCTCTGTAGACCAGGCTGGCCTCAAACTCAGAGGTCCCCCGGCTCTGTCTCCCGAATGCTAGGATTAAAGTGCCATCACTACCGGGATTTTTCGGTTCTGTATATCGTCTAGATGGTAACTTCTGACTGAAGTATAGAGACAGCAAAGACCGCATTCTGCAGGCCTTGTTTCTGCCGAGAGCATTAATTCCTCGTAATCTTGCTTGTCAGTCCATGGGTCTGTCTCCTGTGCTGTTGGCTTCCTTCCACCAGGAAGGTCTTATTTGTACCTACATTTTGAAGTGTTTCTCTAGAAGTGTGACGTTTAGCCTTGAAATAGTCTTTGAGCTCCTTTAAATTGGTTGTGTGTGTGCAAGGTGAGAGACACAGATCCAGTTTTCTTCTTTTGTAATATTCTTTTCTTATTTCTTTGTTTCTGCCAGCATCTTTTTGTTGAATAGGATTTTTTCCAGTTATGCTATCGATACCATTATCAAAATGTAGTTATCACAACTGTGACCAAGATTTCTGTCCTGCCTGGTTCTTTCTGTTGACAGAGGTTTCTGTCTTGCCCAGTCCCAAAGAAACATACAGAGGTCTGCATTAATTATAAACTGATTGGCCTAGTAGCTCAGACTTCTTATTAACTCTTATAACTTATATTAGCCCATTATTCTTGTCCATTATTAACTCTTGTAACTTATATTAGCCCATTATTCTTCTTAGCCACGTGGTTTGGTACCTTATTTGGCGAGGCAGTCACGTCTTGCTTCTTCTTTGTCTGGGTCATGATTGCAGACTGAGCTTTCCTCTTCCCAGAATTCTCCTGTTCTCATTGCCCCGCCTCTACTTCCTGCCTGGGTACTGGCCAATCAGCGTTTTATTAAAATAAAATTAACAGGGTACAAACCATTGTCCCAGAGCAATTTCTTATGGTTGTTTTACACATCAGTATTTGTGCCGTTGCCACGCCATCTCTGTCACTGGGCTCAGTAGCATAGCTCAGGTATTGTGCCTCCTCTAGCACTGTTCTTTCTGCTTAGCATTGAGTTGACTATCTGTGGTCTTTTGTGTTTCTGTCTGAATTTTCAGATCGTTCTTTCTAGTTCCATCAAGAATATCATTGAAATTTTGATAGGGATTTCACTGAATTTGTAGATTAATTCTACACTTCTAATAGTGGTGTAGATATTTCGCCTTTTCAATACTGCCAAACCATGAGCATGAAAGGTCTTTGCATTATCTATTTCTACTTTATTTTTTTTACTGTCATAAAGTTTTCCCTGTAGAGGTTTTACCTCTTCTGTTAGGGTTATTCCTAAGCTTATTGTTTCTTTATCTTGAAACTATTGAGAATGGAATATTTTTCCTAATATTTTTCCTTAGTTGAGTTCATTTGTGGCACATACAAAACCTATGGGCTTTTTTTTTCTTCTTCTTGCAACTTTACTAAAAATGTTTATGAGATCTAAAAGTGGAGTCTGTGAGGTTCTTTAGTGTAGGATCATGTTGTCTGCAGCTGGGAGCAGTTTGACTTTTTTTCCTGTTTTTATTCCATTCACATCTTCTTACCTAAGACTTTGAGACTTTGAGCTCCATGCTGATGGGTGGAGGAAGTGGGTGCCCTTGTTTCCTTCCTGAGTTCATAAGAAATTTTCTGATCATTGCTATAGGTTTCTACATACAGATGCTGGCATGTGTTCCACCGGCTCCTAGTTCCCAGCATACTTTTAATCTTTTTTATCATGAATCGTACTGAACCTTCAGTTGTCTTTCTGTACCAAGGTGAACATGTATATTTATGTGATTGGTCATATTTATTGGTTTGCATATGTGGAACCAACCTTGGATCTCTGGGATGAAACCAACTGGTTATGATGGTTTTGATTTTTTTGTTTTGTTTTTATCTTAAGACTAAAAGCCTTATGTGTACGAGTTGTTTGCCTGCATGTGTGTTTATGCATCATGTGTGTCTGGCACCTCTGGAGGACAGAATTGGGTATCAGACCTTTTGGAACTGGAGTTAGAGACAGTTGTCCGCTGCCATGTGTGTGCTGGGAAGCAAATCTCTGTCCTCTGCAGGAAAATGCTCTTAATGGCAGGGCCATTTCTCTAGCCCTGTTGGTTTTTTTTTTTTTTTTTTTTTTAATCTGGCCTTGGTGTCAGTAATGCTGGCTCTATGGAGTGAATTTGGGAGTGTCTCTTCCTGTCCTGTTTTGTGAACAGTTTTAGAGGTGCTACTAGGTCTTCCTTAAAGAGTGGGATCCGAGGCTGAGAGATGGCCGCTCTCCCAGAGGACCAGAGTTCAAGTCTCAGCACTCACAGGCAGCTCACAGGCAGCTCACAGCCAGCTGTGATCCCAGGGGATCCCAGAGGATCTGATACCCTCTTCTGGCTTCCATGGGCACTGCATGCGTGTGGTACACGTACGTGTAGGCAGAAGCATTCATATAAATCAAATAAAAGAAATTAAATTAGGATAATAAAATCATCGTTTAAAATTAAGTCTGGAACTCAGTGAATCTTTATGGTCCTGGTTTTTGTTGTTGTTGTTGTTGTTGTTGTGAGGAGCTCATGCCCCTCTAGTCACACCAGTGACCAAGCCCCTCCCTGAGGACCTCTAACTGCCAGGTTCCACCTGCAAAATATTCTAAACTGCCCTAACTTGAACCCTGCCCCCACCCTACAGAGTAAAAAGCCCAATCTCTGGACGAAATCCTACCAGTCTCCACGGTGGAAAGCTCCACCCTGAAAAGTCCCACCCTTTCCCAAGAAGCTCTGTTTAAGCCCTGTGTCCTGTTCAGTTCGCTGCTGTGATTTTGTTCAAGCAGAGGCAGTCACCCTCCTGGTTTTTTCCCCTCCCAATAAATCTCGTGTGAGGTTTGTTGTGTGGTGTGATTCTGTGGTATTTCTTGGCTCCTGGCTGCCAGAATACCTTTCCATTTTAAGCTGTACTGCCTACAAGGAGACTTACGTAATTCCTGCTCCAGTCTCATTGTTTTAGGGATGTTTAAGTTGTTTCAGTCTTCTTAAGCCAGAAATTTTGAAGCTGTTTACTTGAGAAGTCCCAGGAAAGAGATTAAACAATAAGGAGCTATAGTGAGGTGAGGTAGGGGCAGGGGCTTTTAGAGTGAAAAGGATTAGTGAAGTCTGGGTTCATGCTGGGTTTGGTGGTATATACCAGCAACTCAGGAGGCAGAGGTAGGTGGAATCTCTGTGAGTTCTAGGCCAGGGCTACATAGTGAGAGCCTCAAAAACAAACAAACAAACAAACAAACAAAAAACCTAGGTGTAGAAGATAATGGAAGGTTTTTGTTGGGTCTCCCTCACTCCTAACTCCTTATCATAGGATGTGTACATCTTTGTAACCTGGAGTTGTTGTCTCCTGTACACAGTGCATACCCGTTAGCTTCTGCCATGACTGTGCTGTGTTCCGACCTCCAGAGCTCTTCTTCTGAGTGACTATTGTTCACGGAGGATATCCGTACAAGGATGTCTGGGTCATGGTCTTATGGCTCTTCTCTAGTCGTTAGCAACCCAGAAGGTTTGTTCCAAGTGTCCACTTTCTGAGGACCTAGGTTGAGGGAGTGTGCGTCGTTTTCATCTTTAGAGATAGAACAAGAAAAAGATGGCCTCTTCACACAGATGGCCACTCTGTAGATGTCTAAGCATTCTGTCTCTTTGTAGGTTTCTTAGCATCCTCTCTGTACTTAGCATCATCTCTGTAGATGTCTCAG
This sequence comes from Alexandromys fortis, assembly GCF_014885135.2. Taxonomy (NCBI): domain Eukaryota; kingdom Metazoa; phylum Chordata; class Mammalia; order Rodentia; family Cricetidae; genus Alexandromys; species Alexandromys fortis. The sequence goes on along the minus strand of NW_026068141.1, from coordinate 640,468 downwards.
CATCCTCTCTGTATGTGGTGTTTTAGCGTCTTCTCTGTAGATGTTTTAGCATCTTCTCTGCATGAGACCATTATCACTTCCACCCAGTTTTCAGTAATCACAGCCGGTCACATGACCAAATAAACCATCAACGGGGTATAGATCTATGCCTTGCTTATTTTCAGGGAATCAGTACTTTGAAATAATCATCTAATTGACCTCCTAGGTTTGTTAATAAAATAGTTTCCTAATTATTTATTGAGGGCACACTGCCAATGGCTGCCTGACACCTATAGGATTTTTTATGTACTGTTTTCCCCTATGGCTACTTAGGGACCATGGGACAGTGTCACCTGTGATGTCACTGCAGTCAGAGCCCTCTCACCAGATAGAAAGCTGATTGGGCGTTTTGATCTTTCCAAGCACACGTTCCTTGTGCTGCAAGGGTTGCACCTTGGCCTAGGCCTTAACCTCACCCCCACATACAAATCTCTACTCCAGCCTCAGAAATTACTGCAGTTCCTGGGACCCCCTTATCCCTGCTTAGAATGCCTCCTTACTACCTCTGAAGTTAGGCTCTACAGACTCCTATTCATCCTTCAAGACCCAGTTGAACCATTGCCTTTTCTCCAAAGTCAGTCTCTTCGTCGTGTCCTAGGTGGGTTAGGCATTCCTTCCCTCTCTGCCAGCACCCTGGGCATCCCGCGGGGTGAGCCTCAGCTGCATGCCTTCCAGGTGCCATTATTTCTTCCCTCCTGAGCTGTGAACTGATGGCCCTGAAGAGTTCACGGTTGGCTTTATAGACCCCAAAGTTCTCTGGTTGGCACACCCTGGTGGCTGGTGTGGCCTGTGGCAACACTGCCTTGGTCCTTTTCCCTTCCTCCCTCCCTCCCTCCCTCCCTCCCTCCCTCCCTCCCTCCCTCCTTTCTTTCTTTCTTTTCTTTCTTTAGATTTTGAGTATTAGTGTTTTGCCTGCATGTGTGTATGTGGACTGTGTGTGTGCCTGGTGTCTGCAGAGGTCCAGAGAGGTCATTGGACCCATCGGAAATGGAGTTATAGATGACTGTGAGCCACCATGTGAGTGTGGAGAACAAACCCAGTCCTTCTGAAGAACGAGTGCTCCTAACCTCCAAACTATTCTCCAGTCCTGTGTTTCATTCCTTAATGGCTATCACACTTGAGTCCTGCTACGTAGAGGGGCTCCTGGGGACATGGCCTTCCCTCCTGAGAGGAGGCATTTGGGAAGTAAAATGAGTAGTTGAGACCTAGGCCAGCCTGTAGGCAGAAGGGTAACCATTTAGCATGCTTACCCAGCATTATTTCTGAGAATCCTCCGGCGCTAAAAAGAGGACGTACAAAGGATTGTCTAGGTCTCTGGCCAGGGCTGGTTTTATCCTAGTGCCCAGTCTCCACGTGAAGACTGTAGAGCTCTGGGACGTGGAATTGAGAGAAACTGTGGGAATTTCCTGTGGAAGCAAGGCCCCACAGAGAGTGAGTAGGATGGAGGAGGAGCATGCAGCCAGGGAGGCAGGAAGCTGAGAGAAGGGTGGGGCTGGGAGGGAGATGGACCCTGGGAGAATTGCAGGACTCTGGAGGAGAGCAGGAAGCAGTCACAGAGTTGATATGACCAGAACTGTCTGCACAGTGGACAGTTGAGAAGTGAGATTGTGTGATCCTGGGAGGACAACAGAATAGGAATTGTTTCTCCATTTTACCCGTAGGCAAACTGAGGCTTGCCCAGGAATGAAGAGCGAAATGGAGAATTGAGTCACACAAGCTAAATCTCGGATTCCAAGAGTGGCTGGGAGCTCCAGGGAGAAAGCATTATGGAGGCAGCTGTAGGTCATAGGGAGAGAGAGAGACATAGGGAGAGAGAGAGAGAGAGAGAGAGAGAGAGAGAGAGAGAGAGAGAGAGAGGCAGCTGCTGGAAATGCTGGGGTGGTGAGGCATTAGGACCTCCCCAAGGCCTCACGCTCTTACCCGATGACAGCCACCACACCCAGTTCTTGAGGTGCCAGGGACCAAACCCATGTCATCCTGGATGTTGGGCAAGCACTCTACCAACTCAGCTACAGCCCTTGCTATTAACAAATCTGTCTCACTGGAGTGTGTGGGCCCTGTCTCAGGAGGGTGTCGAATGACCCTTTCACATGGGTCGCTTAAGACCGTCGGAAAACACAACTATTTACAATTCATAACATAGCAAAATTACAGTTATGATTTTCTGGTCAGGGCCCCCAGCGTTAGGAAGGTTGAGAACCACTGATTTCGATGCTTTGGTCTGGGCTCTTCTACAGGCTGGGCCACTGGGAAGGACTGTGGGCTGAAAGTGAGGTGGTCATGCCCCACCTAGTTCTAGTGCTTCTGGCTCTGGTGGCATATGAGCCTCCGTTTCCCTGCTAGATAAACAGCACAGGGCCCAGGCTGGTTGGATAACCTACCTGAGTATCCACAGCTAAGCAAAAGGAGAATTCCGATCCCACAGGAAGTGGGTTCTCAAAGCAAAACCCGAAGAGAAGGAAGTGCCTGTTATTTCCAGAGGGATCCCAAGTGGTCAGCTCTCTTTACAGTTTGGACAGCGGAAGTGGACAGCACCCACACAGCTGCCCTCAATCTGTTCTTGGGTTTGCTCATTCATTCAGGATTGATGGCGCACTTGCCGAGACTGTGCACCTGCCTGAGGAGAGGTGGAATCTTGCTTGGGAGATGGTGGTTTGATGTTGGAGACAGCCTCAGTCCTGGCTGCGGTGGCTAGGGAACACTTCCCCCTCCCCGGCAGATGTGACCTTCTCACTGAGAGTGAAGAGGAAGTTTCTGAGGCAGGGGAACCCTCAGTGGGAACCAACCATCCCACCCTCCCTGCAGCTCCTCCAGAATGCTGAGAACACTCGTAGCTGGAGGCAGAGAGGAAGCCAGAGGAGGGAGCCAGCCTGGTACCCACTCAGCTGCCTAGAGGGGTGAATTAGTGTTAGCCACATCCAGGGAGCAGCTGCCTGCCTTCCTCCCCTTCCAGAAGACCGAGTGTGCTTATGTGGCAGGCCAGCTGTCCCAAGGAGGAACTTGTCTGCCATCGGTCAGGGAGAGGCCTCAGATGGCACTCACAAAATTAGCGACAAGGTTGAGGGAACTTTGCACAGTCTGGGGTTGCTGGTGGATGTCTGTAGATTCTTAGGAACATCTGGTTTCTGTGTTAGCCAGGACCATGCAGTGGGAGGGTAGACAGTATTTGTACATGCCAACTGGACTGAGCACTTGGGACGCCATCTTGAATACGTCCTGAATGAAAGCCACTGCAGAGGTGCACAGTGACTCTGAGTCCAAACACCAAATCCCCCAGATGTGTCAGTCAGAGATGGTGGGCATAGAGCGCAGGGGGAGACAACAGCACCCGGGGCAGACAAGGCGTGCACAGAAGGATGTGTGCTGCCGCAGAACCAATCAGGCCTGGACAGTACGCAGGGGCTTGCTCAGGGTCACGTGACCCACAGGTTGAGAACTGCTGAGAGTTTTCGGTGGAGCCTTATGCAGAGTCTCTGTGAGGCCCCTTTCTATTGTAGCCTCTCTGATACTCTTGAACAATTAGGAACCCCTTCCACTTCAGTCCTGGGCTAGTGCTGGGGAGAGAACACAGGGCTTTATGCTTGCTGGGTAAACACTCTACCACTGTGCTGTGTACCCAGCCCCTGAACATGGAGGGCTAATTTTCCAAAAAGCCAAAGGGCCAGGCTGTGGCTCAGCTGGTAGAGTGTTTAGCATGCATAGAGACAGGTTTTGTTGCCAGCGCAGCACAAATGGGGCATGCATGGTGGTGCACTTGGGAGGTGGAGGCAGGAGGATTGGAAGGTCATTACTGGTTACATTGCTGTCTTGGGATTCTGGAGACTTGGACACCCTTTGAGGTGAGATTTCACTGTGTAGCCCTGGCTGGCCTCGAACTCATTATGTAGAACAGGCTGGCCTTGAACTCAGAGATCTACATCTGGGACTAAAGGTGGGCACCACCACTTCCATAAAAAGGAACCACATTCTTTTAAACAAATAGATTACCAAGCCACCCTAAATGCCCACACGTTAAGGGCTGACTACCGCCTTCCGGGGTCAGGGGCTAGGAACTCCTTCCTCATCCCCAGGAAAATACAGCCTCTCAAGTGGCAGGTGGTGTTAGCAGATGTTTGGTGTCTAGTTCTTCCAAAGACAGCGCCTTGCTGTGTGGCGTTTGTCAGTTGTCACAGTGTAAATATTTCCATCCTGTCCATTTCCAGTTGCTGCTTGAGGAACAGAGGGAAGGCACAGGGGAGCCCGCAGTGATGTGGCATTTTCCGCTCTGCCTCTGTTCAGTTGATAAACGTGAACCCAGAGGGTAGCTAACAACGATCAGAAAGGAGGGGCGGTTACCACCTTCCCTCTTGGTATGACTCACTGGGACACTTGTCAGTGTGTCTGACTGAACCTTATTTCTGTGGCCTCTTGGTTGTCACACATTACGTATACATTTATGGAAACAATCTACTGAGCTCACTTAGTATATTGTTTGGGGCTGATTGCTCGGTGTGGGGTCACCTTCTGGGGCATCTGCTAACTAAAGCGACTGTTGAGAGAGCTCCCGGGTAGATTCTCCCCTGTCCTGAGTTACTCTGTCAAGGTCTTCTGTTTGAGCCTGGAGTGGTAGCTGAGGTGGTGAACACACTTGTAATCCCAGCATTTGGGAGGTGGGAGAGAGGGCGATCAGAAGTCCAAAGCCATCTTCACCAACACTGAATTAGAGGTCAGCCTAGGCTATAGGAGCCTTATTTCACTCAAACACACAGGGACTCACACATACACACACACACACACACACGCACACACTCACAGGCTCACATACACACACTCACAGACTCACACACACATACACACAAACTCACACACACTCACAGGCTCACACACACATACACACAAACTCACACACACAGGGTCACACACACACTCACAGGCTCACACCCCACACACCTATACTCACACACACACACACACACACAAACACTCAGGCTCACACACACACACTCTCAGACACATACATGGGCTCACACATACACACAGTACACCCACACCCCACACACCTATACTCACACACACACATACACAGGCTCACACATACACACACTACACCCACACACCTATACACACACACACTCACACACACACACACCTCTCTCCCTTTCATTTGCTTTATAACCCTTCTCGACACCTGGGCTTCCTCTCTTTATTCCTTATTTACAGCTTTAGGTTGACTCCAAAGCAGCCCTCTAAGGCAGCAGTTCTCAACCTGTGGGTCTCAACCCCTTTCTTTCAAAGGCAGGGTTGAATGACCTTTCACAGGGTTCACCTAAGACTGTCGGTAAACACGGATATTTACATTACGATTCAAACAGTAGCAAAATTACAGTTACAAATAGGAATGGAAGTAATTTTATGGTTGGGGATCTGCCCAGCATGAGGAAGGGTGAGAACCACTGACCTAAATCCCACCCGTTAAAGGCGCCATTTCCAGAGTGGTGCTGTTTGGAGGGGGAAGCTTTAAGAAGTGGGGCCTAGACAGAAGTCTCAGGTACAGGAAGGGCACTTGAAGGGGCAGTGGATTCCTAGACCCCTTTCTCTGTCCTCCTCTGTTTTAGATGAAAAGAAATTTATTTATGTGTGTGCACGTGTGTGTGTGAACACGTGTGTGCAGTGCCCATGGAGGCCAGAAAGGGCATTGATCCCCTGGAGTGGGAGTTACAGGTGCTGGAGCACCCGGTGTGGGTGCTAGGAACAGAATTTGGCAAGAGCAGCAAATCCTTTAAAGCCCCGAGCTCCCTCCTGACTTTTTTCCTTCTTCTCATGTACCCCAGGTTTGCCTAAAAACCCCCAAATATCCAAGGCTGTCCTCTGACTCTATTTCCTCCATGGTAGGATCACACAAGTATGCTATCAGGACCGGCTTCTTCACCTTCTCTTCCTCTTCCTCCTTCCTCTTTTCTTCTCTTGCTTCCCGGCCATGAGGTAAGCGGCATTCCTTTCTGACATAAAGTACTGCCATGTCCCCAGAGGCCATCAGCTCTGTATTGAAACCTCAAAACACACGAACTAAAGCATTCTCTTTATAACCTAATCTCTCGACTGTTGGCACAGTCAGAAAGCTAACACTGCCAAGTGGGGTGTGAGTGCGCTGAGGACAGGCAGCTTGCGTACCGGCTTAGTGCGCCCCTGCCCTGTACCTCACAGACACTCAAAATTATGGGCTGACTGATGGGAGAGATGTGGGACAAGGAGCCTCCCAGACTGCCCACCCGCTCACCTTTGCTGTGAGCTGCATCTGTCCTTGAGCCTCTGTTTATCTGTAAAAGAGACGGGTTCAGGGATTGACCTTAGGGTTTCCTACAGCTGTGAAATGCCTGATTGTTGCCCGTCACCAGCTGAGGGTTCGCTAGGAGCAACTCTGGGATGTTGTGATCTCCTTTTGTTTACTCCAGGGTTTGACAACTGAGTAGTTGTCAAAGGTGAGGGGGGCGAGAGACCATGACCACTGCCAACTGCATGCTGTGTGTTCAGAATAAGCCAGAGTGGAGGTGCAGCATGGGTGAGCATCTTGGGCTCACCGCATGTTTGGTTTTCAGTTGGGTTTGGTCATTTCATGTTCATAACGCTTCCACTGTTGCGAAGGTTGTGTGGCTCATCCAATCAGGAGCATGCCAATACACGGAGCCAAAACCACAGTTTAAGAAGCGTGTGCTCAGCCACCATGGGACATGCTCCACATCTGGCCTACCAGGAAATGGTTGCAGGGTTATCTGGAGTTCATCAAGGCTCGTGCTTGCAAAAGGTCAGGTACAGGCTGCTTCAGGCGTCCCTGGCTGAGGCTGTCCTTCCAGGAGCCGGTCCACTGCGGTCATCACTGCAGAGACCTCTCCAGGCGTCCCTGGCTGAGGCTGTCCTTCCAGGAGCCGGTCCACTGCGGTCATCACTGCAGAGACCTCTCCACGCGTCCCTGGCTGAGGCTGTCCTTCCAGGAGCCGGTCCACTGCGGTCATCACTGCAGAGACCTCTCCACGCGTCCCTGGAGTGCCGAAGATGACTACTGTTGCCTGTTGAATGGGATGATAGCCATTTAGCTCACAGCAGCCTAGGCAGCAAGAGTCTGAGAGCTGGTAATTATTTGCTTCTTTTTCGGAACTCCTGGAAGACATTGGAGTAAACGCCTGCAGTGTGGCTGAAAGCGCTCGGCACCACTGCGACTCTTGTGAGCAGTGTGGAACACCTGTGCAGTGCTCCAGCAAGAAATGGGTCCTCTTATGCTGCTGCCCACCACGTGCAGAGATCCACAACTGAGTGACTCAAGCAGGGATGTGCTGGTCCTCGGGATGTCCGTTTTCCTCTGTCTTTACCGGCAGCGATTGCGTACTGAGTTCGAAATGACTTCCCATGGTGGCCTAGCTTTCAGAGCCGCACTTAGGGAGCCGGCCCTTGGGACAGTGCCGCATGCACCTTCCTCAGAGCCTGCTGAAAGTCTAGCTGTTCCTTTGTTGCTAGGTAGGATGTTGTTAGGGTCAGGGGAAGGGTCAACAGCCTGGGTACCTGGCTGGGACACACAACCCTAACTTGAACACTGAGCCTGCTGAAACCCATTGGGTGTCACCAAGAGTGGGAACACACCCCGACTTCTCATTTGCATACCCTACCTTATTCTTGGCATAGTTCTGTACACACGCACCCTGGGACTCAGGGGATTGGTATTTTGGTCATACACAGTAAAATGACTCACATTTCAGGGTCCTGTGGGCCACATGATGAGAGCCACTGTCTTGGGAGACCCCACAGCTGCCTTTTCCTTTCATTTCCTCATCCGCTGGTGTAACAGATACATCAATGCCTGACTTACAGGGGCTGTGCTGGGGTAAATCCGTAGTGACTCGGAAGTATCACAAATCAGAATTCCAGTGAGGACACCTAGCTGGAGGAACACCCTGGCTTAGTGTAGTTTGTGTAGGGTCTTGGATTTTTGCTTCAGGATTGGGGTCGCGTGTCATGGCAGTAGTATCTGACTGCATATTTTTAACCTGGAAATGATCAAAATACAAAACGGAAAGTGTGGTTTCAACAGCACACAGATGGCATCTCTACCATCAGAAAGTTGAAAGTTTCCAGCCAGCCTTCGGAAGTCCAGAAGCTTCTGGAGGCTCCACCGTCTGCAGGGGAGAGGCAGAGGCTCAGCACAGCTGCAGACACTCCTGAAAAGCGGAGAAGCAGCATCTCTGTCCCTCACCTCCAGACAGAGGCATTCTCCTTCCTAAAGGGACTCGAGGGCCACAGGGTTGGGCCCGAGAGGTAGCTCAGAAGCTCCCCTTTCAGACAGCTGTGCCATGGAGACAGCCACTAACTGCTCGCCTGCTACTTGGGTCACATTTTCTGTTTGCCTTTGGGACACAAATGAAACCTTGGGTGAAGGGCGAGGGGTGGGCGGAGCCTCCTTACCAGTTGGAGGTGGAAGGAGCCTAAAATGAGCTCAGCTTTCCTCTTATAAATAGGGAAACTGAGATAAGCTGAAGTCTAAAGCGTGTCTGATAGCCTGTCCTGGCTCTCATGGTCTGCCAGAGTTGTGAGTTATGAGTATGACGTGAGAGTATAAAACCATCAGGGTAGCCGAGCCCGCTTCTCCTCATCCTGTAGCGGAGGAGTTGAGGCTGGCAGTCTCGATCTGGGAGGGGAGGAGACTTTCATGATGAGTCAGGAGAACAAATGATTTTCCAATCAACACAAACACAGAAGCCTCTTCTGCTGGCTGCTGACTGAGGAGCAGTTTATATCTACCCCTGGGGGTGGACATCAGTCAGACAACGTCCAAACAGTGGCCTAGTCCAGGCCAGCTTTGGTAATTTCTGGGCTTCCCTTGCTTTGATTTAAGGCAAGAGGCAGGAGGTAATCACATAACTAAAGAGGAGCTGCCAGAAGGGCTGGGGTACTAAAAAATGCTGCTCCTTCCTCATGCCAAAGTAAGGTTAGGAAATCCTAAAGCAAGTGAGAGAGGTAGCTCACATATAGAGCCCGTGCAAGATGGCGTCCTGTACTAGGAACATGCGCGCACACACACACATGCACAGATGCATGCATGCACATGTTAGGCATCCCTAAGTCTATCTGTCTCTTAACTGTGGCCTTGAACAAGTGCATGAATGTACCTGAGCCTCCATGAATTGGCTGATTGGACAGAGGCCTCTGTGAAGGCTGCTGGCAACTCATGAGCCGGATCCAGGACTGGACTGCAGGTCCCTCTCCTTGAGCCAGGTCTCAAGGAAAGTGTATGTGGGTCTCATCTCTGTCCCTTGTTTTACTTTCTGTATCCCTATAACCTGTCAACCGTGCTGACTATGTTCCGCAGTCCTCCCTCCCCCCCATGAAGACTGTGTCAAAGGAGTATCGCTGAATTTAACCCTCACATCAGCCCTGCAGAGTGGCAGGCACCTCCTTCCCACTGTCGGCCCTGCAGAGTGGCACCTCCTTCCCATTGGAGCTCAAGGACTCTGCCACACTGTGGAGAGGGGAGATAAGTGTGGCCCACTGCAGCACCCCAAATTCTTCCTCATTCTCCTGTCTGTCCTTGAGCTGCCCTAGAGCAGGCCGTGGGAGAAGCAGGAGAGGAGGACCCCTGTGGTTGGGAACCAAGGCCACCCTGGCAAGCAGACCCGCTGGCTGTCTTTCAAATCAATACTCTTTAAACATTTGCTCCGGGTTTATGTGGCGTGAAGCCAGCGGCAGGGGTAAAGGCCTGCTCTGCATCCTGGGGTCCCATCCCACACAAGGGCCTTTTCAGAAGCAGAGGGACAGAAAATGACTGACAGTGACATTTTCTGAGCTGAACTGAGTTTCGTCCTGAAGGGAAGGGGACAGACACTCCCCACCGGCAGGCACGCAGTCCCTTGCTTCCCTCTTTTCTTGTGGCTTTGGGGCTGAACTTTGCAAGCCAGACGGCTGCTGGGTGGCTCGTTAGAAGACTTATTTTGGTTCCATTTTTTATTTGAAATCTATTTAAAATACAGACGAGAACTGGAGTTCTAGAAATGAAGACCATGTTGCCTGCCACTCGTGTCTGCTGCTGGAGCGGCTTGGACTGTGTTTCATGTGGCGTCCTTGAACTTGGCTCCTTGTGCAAATGAACAACAGAAAATATGGCTTACATTCATGCAAAGTCAACAGTGCTGTTATTTTAAATTTATTTTTATTTTTTGAGTGTTGGAGTACCACCTAATTTAATTAAATACATTCTTGTCTGGTTACAGAGTCAAATGTTCTCGCTGTAGCATGCTCAAGTGCAGAGGCAAGTGGAAGCTGGCCATCCTTCCGCAGGCCGAGACTCCCTCCTTCCCCTGTGGTCTCTTATCTCCTCCCTTAACTCGCTTCTCTTCAGCTCCTTTTGTTTACGCCTCTCTGTCTGGTTACAGTGTTAGCATTTTAGGGGCCGACATGAGGGGTTTGTATAATCTCTGCATCTCCTACAGAGCCGTACGGTAGGTATTGTATAATTGATTATTGATTAGAACAGGATCTGATACATTTGCAGTATTTGGAGGACAGGATAGCCCAGATAGAAAGGTGTGGGAGGTCACATGGTCCCCGGGTACCTGAGGATCTTGGCACTCAGCTGTCAGCACTGAACGTCTAACAATCTCTGGTGAGATTGGGAAACACTGGACTGGGATTATCTCGTGACAGCTGGCGCCAGCCAGGGGCTTCCCAATATCCACGGGGTGCTGTTGGCCTGAGAGTCAGTGTTTTGGTGTGGGCACCTGCAGTTTATAGAAGTCAGTTAAAGTTCATGGGACAGTTAGCTTGTAAGTGTCACCAGAAGCAAACCAGCTCACGGATGCTAAGGTCTAAGTCAGCCTCCCTGTCTGTAAGGATGCCTAGCCAAGACGGGCTCTGCCAGGATTGTATAGCAAGCTGGCTGCTGTAAGCCATCCCCTCTACCTCATCTTTGAATCAGCAACTGGTGCTTTGCCAGTGAACACTGGATGCTGAAAGCTGAGGTTTTGGGTTTTGTTTTTGTTTTTTAATTGGGGAAACATGGAACGTGTTGATTCTGATGAGAGTTACGAATGTAATACATTGCTGAAGTTCTGAGTTCAAGGTCAGCCTGCGTGTGGATGGGCTAGAGCAGAAGTTTCTGCTCTTCGTAGAACTGCTTTTGAGTCAGGTGTGGTGGCACATGCCTTTGATCTCAGTACTCAGGAGGCAGGGGTAGGCTGTGCCTTTGAGGTCAGCCTGGTCTATATAGCGAGTTCCAGGCCAGCCAGGGCTGCATAGTGAGACCTGTCAAAAAAAAAAGTTTTAAAAAGTTGAGTTTATTTACTTGTGTGTATATGAGTCTTTTTACTTGTAAAGTCTAATTATAATTGTTATATGACCCCATGCTAAGGAAAACACTTTCTTACTCTGTGTGTGTGTGCGTGTGCGTGCGTGCATGCATGTACACAAACGCAGGCACCTTGGTATGTATGTACATGGAGATTGGAGGACAACTTGTAGGGCTTGGTTCTGTCCTTCCACCATGTGGGTCCAGGTATAGAACTCAGCTTGGCAGTGATAGCAAGTGCCCTTACCCACTAAACCATCTCACTGGCCCCACGTTCCACTCTTGTGTAGAAGTGACCAAAGAATCATTTACGCTGGAGCAGCCAGGGACTCTGGATTCCATGGGATTGAAAGAGGACGGTCCTCCGTGTGCCTTGGGCTCCTTTGGCAGGCCTCCTGTGAGACTGCAGGCCGAGAGAGGAGCTGAGGCATTTGAGAGAATTGATTCCAGCTCTTGAGGGTTGCCTGTCAGCTTGGTAGAACTGAGAGGACCCTATCTGTGAGATGGGGTGATCTCCATACTTCACAGAACATAAGTAAGAGTGGAAGGAAGTGAGAACCATATGCTCAGGACCCTGCCTGGCAAAATTCGTGTCTTCATTGAAGACCATTTGCAGTGACGGTTATACACAAGCTCCAGATCCTACTGCTAAGTCATTCACAACCTGAATGGGGCGCGCACACACTCACACACTCACCCACTCACACACACATGCGTGCACACACACAGGCAGGACTGTCACTAGACGGATAGGCATGATAGTCACCGATAACAGACAACAGTTAACAGATAACAGATGCTGAAGAGAAGCTCAGCCAAAGGCAGAGGAAGTTCCAAGAGAGGGAAGTTGCTTCTTAGCTAGAAGAAAACTGTGTAGGGGTGAAGCCTCCATGAAGCCAGGCTCCGATGGGTTCTGGTGTCGACCATGAGTGTAGGCAAATGAGCTCTGGACCTGTTTTCCTCTAAGCTGGGGCTGATAAAATACGCTTCTCGGGCATTGGTGCCCAGTCCCTCCCTCATCAGCAGATTAAATCAGCACATTGTGCTGGGCCAGCTGGGGGCTGCGCTCATTCGAGGTGTAGGGTGAAAAGTTACCTTCGTGAATCTGCTCCATAGCACCAAGAAAGAGAGCCCTGGAAGGAAGGTTTGTGTGAGCATAAGTGCTTGGGTCCACTTCCGTCTCATTGGTCGGGTGAGCCACATGGCCTTACCCAGCCAGCTCCAAGGGGCTGGAGATTGAAGTCTCACTGTGAAGGTGGAGAGATGGAAATCCCTAGTCAAACAACACTAAAAACTGTCTCAGGTTGGGTGTTCCCTTCCGTGCCAGAGTTGCTGAGGACAGCTCAGGAAGATGAAGTACTTACTGCCTTGGGTCCCCCACACAGCAGCCTGTGGGGTTTCTACTGTGAAGGCTGGGAAACCACAATCAGAAAAGAAAACCCCAACACTGCCCAGCAGAGAAAGAAAAGGTATTCAAGGGCTGTATGCTGGTTTTTCTGGGAGAACAGAAACCAGAAGCTGGAGGTAAAAGGAGGTGACCACGAAGTGGGCAATGATACCCGCTAAGAGCTTGAGACCCCTCAAGGGACCTGTGGGGAAGGCAGAAGCAAGGAGGCGGAGCTGAGTTTCAAGATGGCTCTGTAGATCTAGTTGTTCTGTGTTTGGTGGATGGAGCGCCTCTTCAGGATTCGTGTCTGTCTAAGCTGTGTTCTGCCTGCATGAACTGCCTGTTCTCTTAGTACAGTACCTCACCTGCCTTGTCTGTGGTTCACTGAAAGGGAAGCTCACTTTTTGAAGTGGGCTGTACCTTCATCAGAGAGCCCTGAGCCATTCTTTCCTAGGACACGGGGAAGCAGAGCAATGTGGCCGTTTCTGGGGCGTTTTCAGACACCGTTGGGCTTGTTTAGGAAGATGGTTGAAGACAGTGCCCAGCCCCTTCCTTGATTTCTGTGGCTTCCTTCGCTGTCTGGGGAAGTTTGGATGCCTGGACCGAAACTTCTTAACCTCATGCTGAGTTGCACTGGGCACATCACTTCCCTTCCCTTTTGCCCCAGTTCCCTCACCTAGAAAATAGTGTAGCTCAGAAGACTGGGGGCGAGCTTGGGAGGGAAGGAATCCACAGCAGTGGCCTTCAGAGTTGGCCCCAGAACTCTCTAGAAATCCATGGAGCTCAGAGTAAACTGGTGACCTCAGGTGCTGGGAAGGGAACCTTGCTTGTCGATGTCTCAGGACACTCACCTTAGTAGGGAGGTGCTTGACTTCAGGGTTCATCTTCCCATGGAGCACTGAGATCCCCAGGACAGAGGCTGTGCCACTGTAGACCCAATGATACCTGGTACCCGCCAGGTGCTGATCCTGGTGCCAACAAATATTTGAGTGAAAGTATGAACAGCTGGCTTCCTATGATTTGGACCAGTAGCTTACAGCTTTTTTTTTTTTAATTACCATTTACTAGACAAGTGCCCTATCACTAGCCTCCTTGCAGATTAAATATATTTAGGCGTGGGTGTGGCATGTCTGTGTACGTGGAGTTCGCAGGTGAGGGACCTGTGGGATTTGGCTTTCTTCTTCCACCATGTGTGTCCTGGGGCTTAAAATCAGGTCATCAGGTATGGAGCGAATGCCTTAACTCACTAAGCCATTTTGCTGTCCCCATTTGCACACTTTTTATGGGATATGATGCACTGAGGAAGAACTCTTGTGCTGTGTGAACCTGGCGTCCATTGCCACCAAGTCACTTGAGACAAGCCACCAGAGTCGTTGGCGTTTCCTGCTTAGAGTACTGTGGCCCTGCCTCCGAGCCTGTGGTCAAGGCCTGTGTGGGAAAGGTGATTCAGAAGTGTTCTGGGAATTGCTCCATCCATGCCAAGGCAGGGCTAGCTGTGTTCAGGCCACGGGTACATGGTGGACTCTGGATACACAGAACAAATGGTGCCAGAGCCCATGAGGAGAGTTCTGGAATAATCATTACCATGAACGGAGAAACTGTTGCTTCCTGGGGATTTGTTAACACGAGCACTCTGGCACACAATTCACTGGTGCCCTCCCTTTGTGATGTCTGAGAGAGAGGCTTTGCTGCTCTCGTGGTACAGGCAGGAAAAACCAAGTCTTTAGAAGCCAGTTTGCCCAAAGTCATTCATTCAGTCAACACCTGAAACTCTACTGCAGATGTAGGCTCTGTCTTTTGGCTGTGGAGGGCTGGGGACAGTCTGTTCCTTAGGCACGAGGGACCGTGCATAAGAACACAATCTGGTGTTTCCTAAGTACATTCTAGGTTCCAGGAACTTCACAGATGGATTTGTTGATCTTGATAATTCAAAGACTACTTATTTTTTTTAATTGGATGTGGGCTCTTACTGCATTGCCCAGGTGGCCTTGAATTCCTGGGCTCAATACATCATTCTCCTTAGCTGTAAGTGGAGACTGCTTGTTCGTTTCCTGGCCACCCGGATCTGAATAATCACACAGGAACTATATTAATTACTACATCGTTTGGCTTATGACTCAGGCATATTTCTAGCTAGCTCTTACATCTTAAACCAACCCATTTCTACTAATTTATGTATCACCATGAGGCTGTGGCCTACCAATGAGGTTATGGCAACATTCTCCTTCGGCAGAATTCTTCTAACTCCGCCTACTCTCTCCATATCTCCATTCGGATTTTCTTCTTGCCTGTACTCTGCTAAGCCATTGGTCGCAACAGCTTTATTCATCAACCAATAAAAGCAACACATAGACAGAAGGACATCCCACACGACTTAGCTGTTGTGATTAGGGATGAGCCAGTGAGCCTGGCTAAGCCCCTTTCTCTTTCTTCTCTGTCTCCCCTCATGCTTCTTCTGTAGTGCAGGGGTCCACTCAGGACCTCACTCGTGCTAAGCACATAAACATTTCACCACACTCTGTCACCGCTGTTTATAGATGAGAAAATGGGGCTCAGGGAGGTTGATGTTCAGGGCCATAGGGAAGAAAATGAGGGACTCTCTGGTGCTTGAACAAGAGCGTCTCATTCCAAAGACAGGCTGAAAAGCATTTCCCTATGGCCTGAATTAGAGTTACTTTGTTGGTTGGTTGGTTTGTGAGATTTTGGGTTTTTTTTTACTTCCTGCTAGAACCTCTTCTATTAGACATAAATTCCTGAATGCTCAGTTTATTGTAAGAGATTGAGCAAAATCTAATAGGAGGAAAAAAATCCAATACAGAACAATCTCAGGATTTTCCAGTAAATTCTTAGATTTGAGTACTCTTGGGCCATGCACAGCTTCCTTTGAGGTTCTTTGTCTCCCTTTTTGAAGTATCAAATCAGAGAAGTTACAGAAGTCACTAGAGAGGCAAGAACAGCCTGTGCAGTTGGCTGGTCGGGAGTCTGTGGGGTGGAAGCTGGTGAGAAGCACCAGTCTTCGGCTGTGGGGAGCAGAGGTTCAGGGAGGAATGGGGGAGAGTACTTGTGATGGTCCCCTTCTCCCCTGTGAGTCAAGAGCGTGCAGAATGGCCTCAAACTCAGTGATCTGCTGGCCTGTGCCTCTCAAATTCTGGAATTAAAGGTGTGTGCCCTCACTCTTGTCTAGTGATGGTTATTTGTGACTATCAGCTTGATGGAATTTAAAATCACCATGGAAACATGCCTGTGATTATGTCTAGGATGAAGATGCTTCCAGAAAGGTTCTAGTGGGCAAGGAAGAGCTACCCTAACTGTGGGCACCGTCTTTCTGTGTTCTGGGGTCTTGGACTGAACAAAAAGGAGAAAGTGGGGGCTGGAGAGATGGTTCAGCGGTTAAGAGCTCATACTGTTCTTACAGAGGCCTGCGTTCAGTCAGCACCCACGTTGGGCAAACGGTAACTTCAGCTCCATGGGGACCCGCCACCTCTGCCCTCTGAGGATATCTGCACTCACACACACATAATTAGAAACAATAAAATTAAACCTCTCTCTCTCTTTTTCTATCTCTCTCTTTCTCTCTCTCTCAAGAAAAGGAGGAAGCCAATTGGTATTCATCTCTGCTTCCTGACAGCAGTCGTGACCAGCTGCCTCATTCTCCTGCTGATTGCCTTCCCTACTGTGAACTGAGCCACAGACTGTGATAGCCACAGACTGTGAGCCATAGCCACAGATTGCGAGCCATAGACTGTGTTAGCCACAGACTGTGAGTCATCATAGCCACAGACTGAACCGTAGACTGTGAGAATCATCATACCCACAGACTGTGAGCCATAGCTTAGACTGTGAGTCATCATAGCCACAGACTGTGAGTCATCGTAGCCACAGACTGTGAGTCATTGTAGCCACAGACTGTGAGTCATCATAGCCACAGACTGTGAGCCATAGCCACAGACTGTGAGTCATCGTACCCACAGACTATGAGCCATAGCCGTAGACTGGAGAGTCATCATAGCCACAGACTGTGGGCCATAGCCAGACTGTGAGTCATCGTAGCCACAGACTGTGGGCCATAGCCACAGACTGTGAGTCATCGTAGCCACAGACTGTGAGCCATAGACTGTGAGAGTCATCGTACCCACAGACTGTAAATTATCATAGCCACAAACTGTGAGCTGTAGCTACAGACTGTGAGTCATCATAGCCACAGACTGTGAGCCATAGCCGTAGACTGTGAGTCATCATAGCCACAGACTGTGAGCCATAGCCATAGACTGGAGAGTCATCGTAGCCACAGACTGTGGGCCATAGCTTAGGCTGTGAGAGTCATCGTAACCACAGACTGTGGGCCATAGCCGTAGACTGGAGAGTCATCATAGCCACAGACTGTGAGAGTCCTCGTAGCCACAGCTGTAGACTGTGAGAATCCTCGTAGCCGTAGACTGTGATCTTAAGCACGCATGGGCATCCTGTGTATGGCTGTTCTCCAGTTGTTCCTATCCCAGGCAGTCCTAGATGCTTGTGTTATTGTCACACCCGAGGTCCCACAGTCCTCCTCTATGCTGTCTATCCAGAGTTTGTTTGGGCCTTCCTCTTCACCTTGTCCTGTGCACTCCTCCAAGCAGTGCTCTCTTCAGGTATCTGCCGTCATTCATTCTCATAACATGGCTGAAGTATCTCAAGCGCCGTTGCCATATCCTGTGGTTTACTTTCTTCTGTAAATGGAGATGTTTATTAACGTCATCATTGCGTAGCCTATGTCTTCATGTGATACCTAGAATCCTCCTGAGACATTCCATCTCAAATACATTCAGCCATTGGTCTGAAGAGGCATATAGGAATAGCGAGGGCTGCACTCCAGGCGCTAGGAAAGGTTTGGTCAGCAAGAGACATAATGACAACAAAATTACAAGTATGTGAGACACTTGTCTTGAGCTGCTTTCTTTATAACTCTGAAACAACGAAACACCCCATCCCACAACTGTTTCTAAAGAATCACTCAGGGGCTTGATGTTAATTACAGAATGTTTGGCCTATAGTTTAGGCTTATTACTAACTAACTCTTACATTTAAATTAACCCATTTCTATTAATCTATGTCTTGCCACATGTCTCATGGCTTTCCCTGTGCTTGAATACATCTTGTTCCTCTGGCAAATGGCTGGTATCTCTCGACTCCACCTCTCCTTTCTGAATTCTTGGTTTGATTTTGCCACCTAAACTTATCCTGCCTGTCTATTGGTCAAACAACTATTATTATTAACCAATGAGAGGAATCCGTATTCACAGCATACAGAAGGGTAATCCCACAGCACAGAACTATCAGTTCAAGTATGGCCCCGCCCACAATGAGCTGGGCCCTACCCCATGAATCATTAAATAAGAAAATGCCCTACAGCTGGGTCTTATGGAGACGATAACTCTAGCTTGTGTCAAGTGGACATAAAACCAAGCAGTGCTGCAGGCGTCCCTGATGGACGTGCAGAAGGAACTGTTATATTCTGTGGGAAGGGTGGCACTCATATGAGGAGTTCTTGGCTCGGGGGTCTAGCCAGTGTTACCTAAGCCCAGGCTGTAGTTTCCCTGCCTGGGGAATAGGAAGGTTGCCCCTGGACTCCAGTGAGGATGAAGTCAGACCATTATTCAGATTATCTTGGGGCTGGAGATATGCTCAGAGGTTAAAAGCACTTACTGTTCCTGCAGAGACCTGTGCTTGGTTCCCAGCCTGCACATGGCAGCTCACAACCATCTGTAACTTCAGTTCCAGGGCATTTGATGTTCTCTTTTGGACTCTGCAGGCAGTACACACATGCACACTTGTATATAACACAATGCAAAACACTCATGCATAAAGGACTTGAGACAAGTTCTCACCCTGTCACCCTGGTTGGCCTGGAACTTGCTATGTAGACCAGGGTGGCTTTGAACTCACAGAGCTCCACCTCCCTCTGACTCGTGAGTTCTGGGTTTAAAGGTGTGCGCCTCCATAGCCTCCATACCTGACTGACTTTTTTTTTCTTTTTAAAGCATCTTGTGAGGATGAGGTTGATCTCACACTGAGATGTATGTTTTATAATTGTATGTTCAGAATTGTATGTTCAGAATTGAAACAGGTATGCAGCTGGCTGACAAGTTCCCTTTCCCTAGAAGACTTAAAGCAGGGATGGGGAGAGAGGGCTAGCAGAGACCTGGGAGGAGTAACAGGTTACCACCTGAGCCTTAAAGCAGGGAAAGTGAATGTGGCTTCTTCCCTTTAGGTCACTGAGAAGGCCGTGCTGCTGGCCATCTGGGGGCCCAGCACTCAGATGACAAGGTTGAGGTATAGGGACTGGCCCTGGGAGACATTGTAGAGAACCAGACAGGCCAGTCTGGAAATCTTCGGCTCTCCCGGTGCCTCTGACTCTCAGATAAACAGAGCACAGGAAAGTGTGCCTGCCGCACTCCTTGCCCAGCCAGAGTGTGCTCTCTGCTCCTGCCTGCCTGGGTGGACAGCAGCCCCCAAGACCGCTGTCATCCTCCTGGACTATATCATGTCATCTAGGTCTGAAGGTATCAATGGTTCCAAAGACAGAGCCTCACCTGGAACACAGTTGCATGTTCCAGGTGCCAGGGTCCCCCAGGGCCGCGTCCCAGGTGTTCAGGGAGAAAAGCTGCCCCCAGCTGGGATGCACCTGCTGGCCCTTCCCTGTGGAGCCCAGCATTCACAGCCTCTATGGTGTCAGCAGCACTGGCCCCTTCCTCATTTACAGTGAAGGATTAGATTCACCCTAGGTCACAGCGGGAGATCTGTCTTGAAGCTAGGCAGGACAGGCAACATAAGATGTGTGATATTGCTTGGGAAGACTCAGCAGTGGGTACCAAGCCCAATGACCAGTTAGGTCCCTGGCTCGCACACAGTAGATAGATAGGAATCTCAAAAGTTGTCCTTTAATCACACGTTCTATGGCATGTGCACCCCTCAAATGTTCACCCCAAAGTTAACAGATAAATGTAAGTTTCAAAAACTGAACAAAAGACACTAATTTCACTTTCCCAGAGAGGAGAGAGACTTCTGGGAGCAAATGCTCTTGACCACAGTACTTTTTGAGGCTGCCACAGTCATCGTTTCAGAGACTTCGCTGTGACAACAGCCATGACCCGGGCAGGAACCTGGAGGGAGGACCTGAAGGAGACACCCTGGGGGAGTGCTGCCTCCTGGCTTCCTGTCCCTGGCTTGCTCAGCTACCTGTCTTAACCACTCAGGCCCACTTCCAGGGATGGTGCCGCCCGCAATGGGCGGGGTCCTCCCACACTGATTAGCTATCCAGACATGCCTTCTGACCAGGCTAGTGGAGGCAATTTCTTAATGGAGGTCTCTTCTTCTGGGGTGATTTTAGTTTGTGTCAGCGACAGTTCTAACAGCCATGGGGGGAGCATTCTAGGAATCTCTTTCCAAGACAGACGGTCTGCTCGCACATTCCCGCACATCGTAAAACAGAATGTGTGAATGGTGGCACTTACTGTGTGCTGCAGGGTCATCACGATGGCGCTGAGACAAAGCTGCGTCCTTTCACAGACATAGCCATGCAAGCACAGAGGTGTGAACTCTCGAGGATAGCATGGCCCGTGGGGCAGAGCCATGACTGACATGGTACAGCCCATCAGTCACCCTGAGACATAACCATCCCTGTCACACAAGGCAAGAAACCCACCAAATCACTTTATCCCCTTGTTCTGCGAGCTTGTCTTTTGTGACCATCCTAAGCAGATTTGGGATTCTACAAATGCCAGCCAGCCAACCTTGTGTTAGTTGTGCTTCTGCCAAGAACACTTAACCCCCACATTCCCACAGAGGTAAGTGGGGTGGGAATTAGTGTTTCCTGCCCAGAAGGGAATTGGAACAAAGCCAGGACTCCCCGCTCTGGGGTAGCAGCTGCTGGCCTCTCGGGATGGACAGTGTGGACAGACCCAAAGACTATCTTGGCATGGCAAGAGTCCTTACCCCGTCCCTCTGAGGAGCACCTGCCTGCCTCACTCAGCACACCAGCTGACCTGGAGAGCATCCCCTGGAGGCCCCAGGGAGGAAGTGTCCCGGCTGGGTACCCTGACCCTCAGAACTTCTCCCTTCATCTGTGAAAACGGTGGAGAACATCCTACAGCCCATGTGGAGGGCGGTAGTGAGGGTTCACCGAGGTAAAGGAGGGGGCTGCTTACCACACTGTGGAGTGTGGGGCGTTGGGATCCTCAGGGAGCTCCATGAGGAGCTGGAGTGTGACTCAGTAGGTGAGGGGCATGGCCAGCACGCACGAAGCCGTGATTCCATCCCCAGGGCTGCAAACATTTAAAGAGGACCTGCTTATTTCAGCACAGCCTTTTGTGTCTACTCTGCTGCCTCTCCCTCCCTCCCTCCATGGCCTTGGTCCCATAGCAGACCGTAGCTGCATCCACTTAAGGGGTTCACTCTGCATGAGGAATCTAGGAGAAGGAAGTGGCAGGGCCTATCCATGATCTAGGGCCCCTCAGGGACGAGGAGGGGGAGTGCCAAAAAAAAATGCACACAGCTTCCACTAGGGAGCTTTCTGGAATTTTCCATCCTGAACATACAAATGGAAAAAGTCTGTTAAGGAGGTCCACTTGTGTGTCCGCCTCAAGTGGACAGGTCTGTGTAACCACTACCCAGACCAGAACTTGCCATCCCTAGGAAGTCCCACCCCCATTTCAAAAACCGGTTAATTTACTTGCATAGACTTTTAAGTGGAAGCATACAGCTCACACCCTGGCTCATGCCCTGGCTCCCTCTTTTGAGACAAAGTTTCATGTAGCCCAGGCTGGCCTTGTAAGCTCCTTGAGCCACCTGAGTGACTGAGCCCCCTCCCTGAAGACCTCCAATTGCCAGATTCCACCCTTAGAATACTCTATCTATTCTAACTGCTGGACCCTGCCCCCCACCCTACAGAGTAAAAAGCCCAATCTCTGGACGAAATCCTACCAGTCTCTACCCTGAAAAGTCCCACCCCCTTCCCAAGAAACTCTATATAAGCCCTGTGTCCTGTTCAGTTTGGTGCTGTGATTTTGCGCAAGCAGAAGTAGCCACCCTCCTGGTTTTTTTCTCTCCCAATAAATCTCATGTGAGGTTTGTTGTGTGGTCTGACTTTGTGGTATTTCTTGGCTCCCAACTGCCAGGATTCTGTTCCATCCAAGCTGCAATGCTTAAATTTGGCGCTGTGACTCAGAATGGCTCTCCTAGTGCCTTTCCCCTCATGGTCTAAAAACTCACTGCGACCCCATCCCTCATCCCCTTTCCACCCACAACAAAGACTCACCTTCTGGCTTACCAATCACTCGGCATCCCATCCGCCAGCAACAATTAGGTAAGTTTCCCCTTTGGTCAGTGTAAACAGTTCTCTGAGTCTGAGGAAGTGGCCATTGAGTGTCCAGAACCTTTGTGGTACTCTTGCAGGCATAGGTATATCCCTAGCAGTGGTCTTTAAGGCTAAGACTGGCCCTCTTCACCTGACCCCATCCTACCAGCCTTGGAGCGGCAATCCTGAAGTTTCCTTAGGCCCAACCAGGCTAACCCTTCCTGCCCTCTTCTCCTACCTTCCCCCTGGAGCTGCCTTATAATCCCAGAGCTCCTCTAGGCCCTCATAGTTTTGGTGACCCCATTCCCCAACTCTTTCCTGTGGATAAGACCCTCCTTCTAGAGCTTTGGTTTTTTTTTTTCCCTCACTGTCTTACCTCTAGGAAATCCCTGGTACCAGGAGCCAAGTTTCCCTTGGTTTAGACAGGCTAAACCCTGACCCCTGTTGAGTGTGGTGATGACCCACTGAATGATTTGGCCTTCGTTCGGTCCTCCCTGAGTCCTGGGGATGCCCACCACTACAGGGTGCAGTGACATTTCTCTTTCTTTTGTCCATGGGAACACTTCTATACCTCCCATTGGGATGCCTCTTAGAAAACCTACAGCCTTTCTAACTGACACCCGACCTGAGTTTATTCACTTTTGCAATCAAATTTGGTTTCAATACCCCTTAGATAATCAACCCAAAGGACCACCTAATGACACTTTAGATCCTCAACCCACAGTCCCTTCTCTTACTCTCCAGCATCTCTGGTTCCCTTTCTTCCTTTTCAGTCACAGGCTGCCCACCCAGTCAAGGCTGAGGTAGTCCCTGACCAGGACCCTGAATGAAATTACTATACCCGAGGGGGCATCCATGCTAGGGTTCGGTTTGTAACTTGCGTCCTGGCTGGCCACCCTTAAAGAAGTAAATTATGAAAAAAAAAAAAAAAAAACAACCAAGAGGTTATCCAGGACAAGCATGATAACCACCTCAGTTCCTGGACCACGTCACAAAAGCCCTCTTACAGCATGCCAATCTGAATCCTGAGACCCCCACATGGAAAACCTCTTTTTAGGACCCCCTTCTCCTAGAGTTTCCCTGATAGTAAGGACAAACTTAGAGAAAGGGCCCCCGACTGTACAGGCCTTTAAGGTGTGCCACAGGAGAGATTAAAAAGCCTTAAAAAGTACCTGGTGCTAGCCAAGGCCTTTTGACTGCCCATAGCAACTGCCCAGGCTCCCTAATCCCCAAAGCCAGAGAACCTCTGAGTTCCTGTTTCAAATGAAGTCAGAAGGGTCACTGAACCCAGGCCTGTCTGATGCTTCCAAAACCACCCAGACCATCTATGTACAAGGTGCCATCAAGAGGGGCATCGGGTGTTGACTGTGCCCATGTTTCTTGCGGCGTGGGCACATAAAGCCCAGGTGACCCTTAAGCTGACCCCCTAGATCTGTCCATGGATGACTGAGGGGTCCAGGCTCCCTTGACTTAACCGCTGCCATCTCTCACTGGGAGCCTCAAGTAGACATCACAGTACCAGGGTGACCTGTCTCTCTCTGGGCACTCGGGCCACCCATTTAGTCCTGATGGAGTTTTAGGGACCCGCATCTTATTCCCCTGTTGTCAGGGTAGGGTCACAGTTTTATCAGCCTTATCAAATCCCACCACACGTGTCACTCGGGCTCAATAACTACTCTCTCCATAGCCTCAGGGGACTTAAGCTTCTATCTCCGACCTTGTAGGAAAGAGTCTTCTTCTACATTCTTTTTTTATCCAACACATAATAAACTTCTCTGAAAACAATTTATTTTTTATTTCCTACTATTATTTTTAATTTTTTAATATATATTTTTATTTTTCCATTCAAAAATTTCCACTTCCTCCCCTCCTCCCATTCCCCTCCCGCTCACCCACTCACCCAGCTTTCTCCCCCAAGTATTCTACATTCTTTGGGCTGCCCACCAGGTGTGGAATTCTCCTTACTAAGACGCTGGCCCTTCTCCAGCTATTTTCTCCCCCACCTGCTCTAACCACCTGTCTCTCCCCTTCTACTGGGTAAGTGTGTCTATGGAGCCCCCGGCTGTTTCTTTTACTATGAAAGCCACACAAGTGTGCCAGGAGGTTACCTTTCCCTTCACAGCTGTAGTATAGCCTGGCGTTCAATAGCCAGGACACCTTTCCCTCCTGAGCAATGGGTGTCCTTTGGCTTCTGAATGCCAGGATTTCTTTCTGTCAGAGCTCTAACATTTACATTTTGGTGCCCAAACCCAGGACTGACTACTTCCCTAGCTGTTTGCCATTGGTTTTCCTCTCAGTTCCTCCAGGATCTCCAA
This sequence comes from Alexandromys fortis, assembly GCF_014885135.2. Taxonomy (NCBI): domain Eukaryota; kingdom Metazoa; phylum Chordata; class Mammalia; order Rodentia; family Cricetidae; genus Alexandromys; species Alexandromys fortis. The sequence continues at coordinate 616,088 of NW_026068141.1, read as the reverse complement.
TGGTGGGTCAGACCATCCTTACCCTACAGGACCAGATAAACTCACTGGGCCACCATAACTGCTACAAAATTATCGAGAATTAACTAAGAGCAGAAAGAGGTGGTCTTTGTGTCTGCCTCAGGGAGGAATATTGTTTCTGTGTCAACCAGTCAGGTATGGTAAAGGACAAGATCTGGCAACTACAGATGAACCTCCAGAAATGGAAGAAACAGCCTGATACCTCTGGCTAGTGACTCCCTTTCTTCTTAACCTGCTTTCTCCTGCTTTTCTTAATCCTAATAGTTACACCCTGCCTTATAAACTTCCTCTCTAGATTTCTTCAACAACAGATTCCAAAGATCTACAACCAGACTTTTAACCAGTTGCTATTATGGGATTACCAGTCCCTATCTACAGAGCCAGGGGCCAATGACTTATGATTATACCCTGATGGTGAAGATCAAGTTCATCCAAAGGACTCTAACGCCCTCATTCGGCCAGAAATACATAATGATAACATTGCCCTCTTTCTGATGACCTAATTGTTTATCAATAATAAACTAAAAGAGGGGAATGTATGCCCCTCTAGCTACATGAGCAGCCAGCCTCCTCTAACTACTAGGTTTCACCCACAGAATGCTCTAACTGCTCTTCCTGCCC
>NW_026068141.1:577940-614551 GCF_014885135.2 Alexandromys fortis | reverse complement strand
CCATGCCTGACCCAAGTGCTGGGATCATGGGTAGGCGTGCACCACCATGCCTGACCCAAGTGCTGGGATCATGGGTAGGCGTGCACCACCATGCCTGACCCAAGTGCTGGGATCATGGGTAGGCGTGCACCACCATGCCTGACCCAAGTGCTGGGATCATGGGTAGGTGTGCACCACCATGCCTGACCCAAGAGCCGGGACCATAGGCTTGCACTTCCATGCCTGACCCGATAAATCCTTTTGGGTCAGTTCTTTTTGCCGTGTACTGAGTGTTGAAGTTTTTCTGTTGATGTGATGTGGCTGCAGCTTGCTTGTTCTCATTGTTACAGATAGGATGTCATTGTGGCACTTGGTGGCAACTTGCCATTTCTGACGGGCCTTGGGGTCCAGCGCGGGCTGTGTCTTGTCCCGATGCTCATCTCTTGGGAGTAGGTTTGAGAGCAGAATGGCTGTCACAGGCCCGTGTTCCTGTGGGTTGAATGGATATCATTAGAAGCATTTAAGTCAGCTGTTAGGAAGAACTTCCGGTTCCTGAAGGTGGTGGTCAGCTGGCTCCTGCCCTCAGAGGAGGAAGCCGTGGCACTTCCTTTTGTGAACAGGAGGAGGAGGAGGCCAGGCCTTGACTCCTTCCTGTCTGGCATTGGTCCCTTCCCATCGTCTAGGGTTCCCAGACTTCCCGGCAGTGTCCCAGCCGCTTGGGGAGGGAAGGAGGTAGGGACCCTGCCTGAGCCAATGTGAGCCTTTTGCAGTGCTGCTGGGAACAGTGGGCTTCTGGAAAAGCTCAGCTATGATGGGCTTACCCAGCATGCATGCAGCCCTGGGCCCCATCCCTTGCATCACTTAGCTGGATGTCGGGGTGCTGCACCCCGGTACTATTGACAGGCAGGCAAGAGGTCAGAAGTTCCATCCTTGGCACACAGTGAATTCGTGGGCTACTTGAAAAGAAGGGGGGAAGAAAGAAAAAGGAAAAAGCACTAGACAGAAATGCCCCTTCTTAAACTGCCTCCAGTAGGGTGGGGAGGGAAAAGTCTCATCCCTTCAGGAGCAGGTGTGGCCTCTGGCCTTTCCAAGTTCATATAATAAAGACTTTGTATGGAGAGTCACGTCATCTTTCTTCCCTCCTTCCTTTTTTCTTTCTCTTTTTTACTTATTTATTTAATTTTCACAGGGTTTCTCTGTGTATCTTTGCTGTCCTGTGTCCTGGAACTCACTCCGTAGACCAGGCTGGCTCAGACTCACAGAGATCCACCTGCCTCTTCCTCCTGAGTGCTGGGATTAAAGGCGTGCATCACCACACCCGGTTCACACTGTTTTTTTAAAGCAGTGTTCCACAAAAGTGTGACTTCCAGAGCCAGGCTGTGGAGGCAAAGCTTTCTCAGCACCACATGTAGGCAATCGCATCAAAGTCCTCGTCTGCTCACCTGCTTCTGCCTTGGGCCATCTCGCACACGTCTCCACTGGCTGTCTCTGGGAGGTATACCGTGAAGTTGTTTGCATCCTGCATGGCTCCCAGTTTTCCCCAGGAGTGGGTGATGTGGAGGGGCGGCGACCTGGTCTCCTATGACTCCTGACCTGATTTGGTCCTCTGGTTTTCCCCTTGATGAGGGAGTCCGAGGATGGCCCAGAGCGTTCTGCCTGGGCATGCAGATCCGGTCAACAGCCCGTTTCCCGGGGCCGAGGAAACAAAGCCTGTGGCTGCTGCCGAGGGCTCTGTCTGCCCCCCTCTTCCTGAAACAGCTGTTTATTGTTTTGACAGGAGCTGGAACACTGTACCTTCCCCTCCTCTGAGCCCTGCCTCCTGCTCAGTAGAACTTTGCTGTTAGCTCTGGAGGGAACACCGCGGACGATGAGGTACGCGCTTGATTAAAAGGATTTGTGTGTGCCAGTCGTGGGTTACCAGGAACTACTGTTAGGCCGCAAAGTGGTCCCACCTGAGGGAAGATCCTTGCTCTCTCCCTAACCTTTCCCTGGTCTCTTTCGTAGCTTTGTTCTCCTTTCCTCTGTGCCTCTGGAAGCAGGGGCTGGCGGAATGCTGGCTCGGGGATTTTGGCTGTAAGTTCCACTTGATTCCGCTTCTCTTGGCAGGGCTCAGTGCTGGCACAGTGCAGCCCGGAGCTCTCTGTGTAGGGGTCCAGTTGACAGTGCAGGGGCAGGGACTGAATTTTGCCTGGGCAGGACACTGGGAGAGCGCCAAGTCTTCTCGAGACTGCACAACACCCCAGCATGTCTCTTGATGTAGAGAATGTTTTGATGAATGATTCCTGGGGCAGCCAGGAAAAATGGTAGCTGGATCCTGCATTTGCATTTCCTGAAGGAGACTGAAGTGGAAGCAGAGAGATACCTCTTAGTACGGGTGTATGGCCTGTGGTGTGCACTGCTTACAGTGTGTACAGTCTGTGGTGTGCACGGCCTGTGGTGTGCGCTGCCTGTGGTGTGCACGGCCTACAGTGTGTATGGTTTGTGGTGTGCACGGCCTGTAGTGTGCACAGCCTGTGGTGTGCACTGCCTATGGTGTGTATGATCTGTGGTGTGCACGGCCTGTGGTGTGCACTGCCTACGGTGTGTACGGTCTGTGGTGTGCATGGCCTGTAGTGTGCACAGCCTGTGGTGTGCACTGCCTATGGTGTGTACGGTCTGTGGTGTGCATGGCCTGTAGTGTGCACAGCCTGTGGTGTGCACTGCTTACAGTGTGTACAGTCTGTGGTATGCACAGCCTGTGGTGTGCACAGCCTGTGGTGTGCACGGCCTGTGGTGTGCACTGCCTACGGTGTGTACGGTCTGTGGTGTGCGCGGCCTGCAGTGTGCACTGCCTGTGGTGTGCACGGCCTGCGGTGTACACTGCCTGTGGTGTGCACAGCTTGTGGTGTGCGCAGCCTGCAGTGTGCGCTGCCTGTGGTGTGCGCGGCCTGCAGTGTGCGCTGCCTGTGGTGTGTGCAGCCTGTGGTGTGTACTGCCTGTTTTGTGTGTGGTGGCAGGGGTGACAGTTGACCATGCACCTGACCCTCATTTTCCTGAATCTGTTTTATTCTGATCCTATTGTCATTAATATTCTGTGTTTGTGTGTGCACGCGTGCTCAACATGTGTGCGTGCATGTGCACTTATATGTTTGGGTACAGAAGCCAGAAGAAGGCATTGGACCCCCTGGAGTTACAGGCAGTTGTGAGCTGTTGATGTGGGTGCTGGGAACCAAGCTGCAGGCCCTCTGTAAGAGCAGGAAGCCTCTTACCCACGGAGCCGGCTCTCCAGCCTGATTCCAATCTTCTTAATGAAAAGCATAACTGGAAACTGGCTTCTATTTTTTTTTCTCCATCAGTTGTATCATGTTTCTCCCCACAGGGAATTTTATAATAAAATGGTTCCCCTTACCCTGACACGTCCCCCTGCCAAGAACAAGACCTAGAGGCAGATACTCTGCCCTTAAAATCCATCGCTTCTGAGTGTGTTCAGTGACGTCATGCCAGCTGCCCCTTCAGTCTAGCTTGGTTTAGCCGGAAAGCCGAGCCATGGTCACCACAGTGACCACTGGCCATTGTTAAGTGTAAAGGCGCCACAAGTGAGGAGTCCCCACACCAGGCACACAAGGAGAGACCTCGCTAGTGGCAGAAGAGTGATCCAGTCAGGCTCCCCAGCTGATCTGAGGAAAAGCTGACCCTAGGTGGTGTTTGAGTTAGTCACTCCATGGTAGCCCTGAGCAGCATAAAGAGACTTGAGCCTGTCTGTGATGGTTGACAGGGCCTTGGAGGCACATTCCCTGGGTGGGACCCAGCCGCGGCACTGTGTGCTGAGTGTATGGGCAGTTGCTTAACCTTTCCGAGCCGTTTTCTCGTCTGCAGAATGGGATTAATCGTAGAGTTACATCACAGGGTTGTTGAGACAGAATTGAAAGACAGCTGGAGAAAGGTTTAGCCCAGCTTGGCCTGGCCTGGCTCAGGAAGAATGCAGGTATTTGTAGTCTGGAAGCTCACTCGATGTGGGGCAGGGCGCTTTAAGAAAAGAATTTAAAGTTGTAGATCACTATCAGGTCGAGAAGTGAGTGTATAGACTATGAGAAGGGATAACGTAGTAGGAAAAAAGGCCAAGGCCTTCAGACACAACATTCAGAAGACAATAATAAAATGGTAGAAAAATTGGAAAAGGGATGAGCTGTGTGGAGTGGCCTGATACACTTGCTATATCTGACTGCAAATTAAAAAATATTTTTATTACTTTTAACGTATGTCCATACATGTGTGTCTGTGTGCACACGAGTCCAGGTGCCCTCAGAGCCAGAGGTGTCGAATCTCTGGAGTTGCAGTGATTGTGACTGGCCTGGTGGATGCTGGGAGCCAAACTGTCTTGAGAGAGCAGTGCACACTCTTTACTGCTGAACCTCTTTCCACCCCACTGCAGATTCCTCTATCTTATCAGTGTCCTGACGCAGATATTCTAGGCCAGTGGTTCTCAACCGTCCTCACGCTGCGACCCTTTAATCCAGTTGCTCATGCTGTGGTGACCCAGCCATAAAATTATTTCACTGCTACTTCATAACTATTTTTGCTACTGTTATGAATTGTAACGTAACTGTCTGTTTTCTGATGGTCTTAGGGACCCCTGGGAAAGGGTCATTTGACCCCTAAAAGGGCAGTGACCCACTGCTGTTCTACTGTCTTTTTCTTTCTCTTTATTCTACATTTATTTAGCATGTTGGTGGTTGGGAGGGCACTTGTCCCATGCATTTGGAGGTCAGAGGACAACTTTCAGGTGTCATTTCTCTTTACCATATGAGACCCTGGGACCTGGGGGTGGAACTCAGTAAAGAAGCAAAAAAAGAAAAAGAGAAATAAAACCGAAAGACAAATTAATTTATTTGGGCTCCATCATAGTTCACGAGTGGTTGTTGTCCACTGCTTAGCACGGGGCAGAATTGCTTTGGGCTCCTTAGATTGTTGGTGGTGATGCCACATCTGGGATGGTCTGGACGGCGCCCTGTTCAGGTGGCTTCAGGCAGATGTGAGCGTGTAGCCCTTTATCCTTGGTACTTAGGGCAGTTGGGCAGCTCGGTTTGGGTGCCGCTTGGGAAGGCACTAGAGCTCTGGCCCTTCGTGACCCCTGGGCAGGGAGGAAGAAGGTGGGTCCTGGATGCTGTACAAGGTTCTGGAGCAGCTCCTGACAGCTGCCAGAGCTAGCCCTGGATTCCTCCAGACTCTAGGGGATTGATTGTTGCTACTCTAGAATCTTCTTGAGTTTTGTTCCTATCTGTGCTCCAACATGAGTAAAGTTCCATCATGAGGGGACCGGAGGCCAAGCTTCCTGAGGCCTGGTAAGTCAGCCTCTGTACTTGAGATACGTAGGTTGTCCAAGGAGTCTGTCATCCAGTCATCCAGTCAGTCTAGGAAGAGCAAATGGACCACGGCAGCAGGGTGAGCTCTTATGCCTAAGGGATATGCCCTGGTACTGGTTTCTTGTCCATGCCTGGAGAAGATCAGTCCAAAGACTTTATCCACTGTGAAACCCTGCCTACCTTGGTCTTTGCACAGGATGGGCCTTGGCCACTTCTGCATGATCTCGGCGCCCTAATGGAGGCACCCATGAGAAGCGGTGGGGATGTCTGACTGCAACCTTGTCCCAGACTGGGAAAAGCAGGGTTTCCCTCAGATTGCAATGGGGTCTTGGGCTCATTCCAGCTGTTCTGTGAGGGCTTGTTATATGGGCCTGAAATTCTTGTCTCTGCATCCATGACTGGAACCTCTCTCCCTCAAGAACATTGTTATGGTTATGGCTGCCATACATGCTGATTGCCTGGCCCAATGAGGCTTGGTACTACCTCTGTCCTTTGCAAAGCCCCAAGGAAGATGTTTGTGTCTCCATATTATACATGAGACAGAGCCTCAGGTTAAGCAACTTCCCCAGGGGATACATCTGGGACCTTGCTGGGCTCAGAGTTTCTACCTAATTTACTCCACTTAATCTACTTTTTACCTGTAGTGCTGAATTAACACTCTTGGTTAACTGAGAGCTTGGGGGAGCCAGAAGATGCTATCTTAGGCCGAGGATTATACAGTGGTGAAGTGTGGAGCTCCATCATGTGTAGAGATAGGAGCAGTGGGGCTGCATCCCCGGCACCCGGCCACCTGCATGGCTAGCTTATGCCCCGAAATAATTACATGGAAACTGTATTCTTTTAAACACTGCCTGACCCATTAGTTCCAGCCTCTTATTGGCTAGCTCTTACATATTGTTCTAACCCATTTCTAATATTCTGTGTAGCCCACGAGGTGGCTTACCAGGGAGGATCTTAACCTGCGTCTGTCTGGAGTGGGAGAACCATGGCGACTTCCTGACTCAGCTTCTTTCTCCCAGCATTCTCTTCTGTTTACTCCACCCACCTATGTTCTAACCAATAAAATGGGCCAAGGCAGTTTCTTTATTATAATTAACCAATGTCCTTCCTCCATCAATCGTGTGTGTGTGTGTGTGTGTGTGTGTGTGTGTGTGTGAGTGTGTGTGTGTGTGCCTGCACAATCAATAGACAATAATATCCTATTTGTTATTCTGTTCTTTGTTTGCCTTTGCAACATTGGTCACTACCAGACACTCTGTAGCCTGTTTAGCCTTTGCCTCCTCCTCTGGGTCTTGTTTATTGATGTGTCTCTGGTTGCTAATCCACTAGGACCCACTAGCCTAGTCCATGGTGGTTGATGGGTCTGGGTGGCTCCCACTGATTTGCTCACCTCACAAACATATTGGTGCACCTACCGAGTACCTTGCAGGGCCTGTGCCGCCCTGGACTCATCATGCCTGGCCTTTCTTTGGGGAAGAAGGGTGGATTCCAGGCCGTGGTGGCAGGCTTGTAGGCAGGAAGACAAATGCTTCCCAGGAGGTTTGGTTTCTTTGGCAAGTGCTTTTTCCCCGCCTGTCCCCTGCTCTCCACAATGGTGATAATGGCTTTTCCAGGGCCCTTCGGCATCCAGCTTCCAGCTGAGGGTCACCGAGATGGAGAAAACAGGCTTGCCCAGCGTCCCCTCCAGAGAGGAACTGTTTGGAAGAAATGTTGTCACTTGGTTGGTGTGACTCTGTGAGGTTTTCTGAGGGGTGGTCATTGGACCATGAGGTAGAGCCAGGAAGGTGGAGGCTTCACAGCATGGCTCTGTCCTGTGAAATGCCACCAGTGTCAGTGTGTGTCCCAGAAGTTGGGGTGCAGGTGCTCATATGAGAACCCACACAGGAGCCAAGTGCTGCAGGGGTGAGTCTGGGAGTGGCCAGAGGATGGAGTTAGATCACAGAGTCAGAGGGTCTCGGAGCTGGCAGCAGAGCCCCACACCTTCACAAGCTGAACCACTGGGCCAGCTCAGATCACCCAGGGGTCTCCTACACCATTCAAACTCATTTCTTTCTTCTTTTTTTTTAAAGTATAACTTTCATTTTTATTTTTCCAGATGGTTTTTTTTCTGCCTATCTGAAGCTGCCTCTTTAAGTAGGCTTTGGTGGAGGCTGTGGGGTAGCACCAGCAGGTCTAAATCATGGTGGCAATGTTTAGTCCTTCCAGCCTAGCTCATGAGATCGATTCCTGACCACCTTGCTTTGAATGGCACAGCTCACACAGTAATACAGTTTGACATAGAATTTGGGAAGCCCATAAACATCAAAGACTCTTGCTTAAGAAATATCCCTGATGTCCCCAGCCTCTATGGAATTACAAATGTTGAACTTCTTAATGGTCTGTCCTTGGCATACACCAGGCACAGTTTGTGTGGTGACCTGGCTGCACATGCCTGTGGCTCTCTGGTTCAATATTCCTTCCTTCCTTCCTTCCTTCTTCTTTCCCTCCCCCCTCCTTCTCCTCCTCTACCTTCTTATCATTATCATCAGCATTATCATGACACTAGTATTACATTATTATTATCTTGGAGCCAAGACCCAAAAGAAGTCAACTCATTTCTTGCACGGCTGGGAGCACAGCCATCCACCCCTCTTCAAAAGTGCAGTTTTCAAAGTTCCAAGGAACAAATGTCGAAGAACTTGTAGGCCACATTGTCGGCCAAATGGCTCGTTTTGGTCCAGAGAGAAATACAAAATGGTTTTAAAAGACTAATTGGCCATCCAGCCGACCCTCCCTTCCCTGGAGACTGGAGTTTCTAGGAGGATTCTGGGAAGTATGTTGTGCCCATTTCTAGCGCTTCACTCTGACTGGCATTTTAGATGGCAAGGCTCTCACCGGCAGGGTGATTAGCCACTGTGGGTGGTTTCAAGCCATCAGTGAAGCCTAAAAAGAAATGTACTCCGAGAGTCACCTCTGATATAAATTCCTGAAATCTAAAAAGGTCACCAGTTGGGTCACCAGCCTCAGCAACTCCCCTAGGGTTCAGAATAGGACGTCTATGACTAGCAAAGATCTGAGGGATTAAAAAAAAAAATGAACTCAAGCACGTTACCTCTGCATATTCTTTATTTTTCCAGCGAGGGGAAAAATAAAGTGAAGGACAATTTCCTTGAGTTTTTTAGATTTTACAGACATAGTTGGAAATTTCCATAGGCAAAGACAATAATATCATATGCATTTTAGGATCACAAAAAGGGGCAGGTAGAACCTGACAAAGCAGCACTCAGGAACAGGTGACAGCTCCCGGGAAAGAGCCAGCATTCAAGGGGAAATACCTGACATTCCAAATATTTAGATAAGGTTACTAAACGTCCCTGAATCCTGGATTCACCCATTCTCCTCATCTAATCTCTTGTGATAACCAGCTTTGGGGATGCCCAGATTTGTTTGCTAGCAGGTGGAGGGCACACTGCCTTCCTGCTCAGTGCCTGCTTTTTATAGAAATTTCTATGTGGTCTCTTAGCAGGGAATTCTGTGGGCCTGACTCTATGTAAATTTGACTGTTAGAACAAAGAGTGAATGTTATCACTCTAAGTAAGGCCTCCTGGTGTGGGGGAATGGAAAGGTCATTCCACTGCCTGTGCAGAAGTCACACTGCTGAGGTGTTCTGGGAATGAATCCCATTTCAAAGAGAAGAATCATGGCTTCACAAAGTTTTTACAGATGTGACAGCGACTGGGATGTTTGTGGTGGGGATTGGGAGATGTGCTGCTCGGGACCGCCTCTGATGCATAGGCAATACTGTCTCTGTGTCATCCCTCTTCTAGCTGGCAGAGGCTTTGTTTTGATCCTTGGTAAGTTGGCACAGCCGAGCCTGGAAGCCAACGCTCACCCTTGTCTCTCAGCAAACACAGGGTATCCTAGAATTTGATTAGAGAAAATTGGAGTTAGTTTCCCTTTAGAGCAGCTCGTCCTCAGGCTGAGCTGGTATATGTAATGTTTGTCCTGTCCCTTTAAGAGACAAGCCTCACCCATTCCCTCCCACATCCAGCCCAAGTCCTTCCCTTTCCGTCTCTCTTCCAATGAGGCAGCTTCTGTCTCTCTACCTTCTCCCCTTCCCCTCTTTTTCCCTTCCATAACCCACCAAATAAATACCCACTTTCTCTGCATGGCGTGCCTATCTGTCTTGGTCTCTCACCCACCATGCAGCTCCCTGCCTGGGATCTGGCTGCCTTCATGACCTGCTATGGACTAGGGACTGCTACCCACTGCCGCCATTCTGGGACCTGCAGCATTTCTGCCACTGTGCCCCTCGGGAAACCTGCAGCTTTTGTTTTCACCATAACGTTGGTGCTGTGACTCACCCCTTGGGGATCCTGCTGCATTTTATTTTTACCATTACAATATAGATGGTGAAACTTTGATTTGCATCCATTTGTATAAGCTGTTTTTATCCCAGAGTTCTCCTTCCTCCAAATATTTTGAGCACTTTCTGAGTATCAGCCCCCATTTTCAGCTCCCTCCCAGCAGCCTCTTCCATGAACATCAGTAATGAAGACTAATATTTTAAAAGAGCTTGTATCCTATTTTATGATTCCCTCCTCCCTTTGTCCTCCCTTTTTCTCTCCCTCCTTCTCCCTCCCCTCTCCTGAGACAGGGTCTCACTATGTAGCCCTGAAACTCACCTGCTTCACCTCCTTAGTTGTTCTCAGATTAAAGGGGTGTGTGTGTGTGTGTGTGTGTGTGTGTGTGTTGCATCACATGTCAGAATGCACAAATGGTAGTCAGAGGAAACCGTGTAGGAGCCTTTCACTCTTTCTATGGTACATTTTGGGTATGAGACTCAGGTTGCAGGCTTTCTCTGGTGATTTACACACAGCTGTCATCTTTTTTTGTTTGTTTTGTTTTTCAAGACAGTGTTTCTCAGAAGCTATAGAATCTGTCCTGGAACTCACTCTGTAGACTAGGCTGGCCTTGAACTCATAGAATCTACCTGCCTCTGCCTCCTGAGTTCTGGGGTTAAAGGTGTGCACCACCATCAACAGGCCTGTCACTATTTTTATCCCCATTGTCAAAACAAGGAAACCAGCTTAATTTGATCTAATCAAGATCCTTAGTCCCTAATCTGAAACTCTGGGCCCAGATAGGTTGAATTTAGACTTTGAGGCACATGGATCGCTTAGCCTCCATACAGTTCCCATGCAGTTCCCATGTAGCTGAATGGGACACATTAATGTTTATCCATAGAAATATTCAAATGGGATAGGGATTATAGAATAGAATGTCAGTTGGGGCTGTGTAACTGGAGGTTTCTTTCCCACCCGCCAGTTCCTTGATAAACACTCTGAGGCTTAATATTAATTACAAACTGCTTGGCCTATTAGCTCAGGCTTATTATTGCCTAGCTCTTAAAATTTAAATTAACCCAGTTTTATTAATCTATGTTTTGCCACATGGTCATGGTATCACCACACATCTTGCTTCTCCAGAGGCTGCTAGTATCTCTCTGACTCCGCCTTCCTTTTCCCTGTGTCTCTGCTTGGATTTCCCACTGGTTCTATTCTGCCTGGCCATTGGCCATATCAGCTTCTTTATTAACCAATGATAATAAAACATATTCACAGCATACAGAAGGGCATCCCACATCAGGGCTGAGCCGCCCCTTGAGTTACATAAGGATGTTTGGCTTTCCAAGGTGTTCATAGAGATGTGGATGAAGGCTGAAAAACTGTAATTTCTTGTGTGAAGTTAGGACTCAAATCCTCCTCTAATGCCACAGCCTCAGATCTGTGTGACCTTCAACCCAGGACTTCTCTGGCTCTCAGTCTAGTGGGGCATCCTTCAGTGTGATGAGGTCTATTTCTTATTGTAGGTGGGCTTGGCTCAGAGAACTAAGGCTTGGGAAACTCAGCAGTCACTCAGGTCACTACCTCACACACAGAATGAGGAGCTAGTGAAGAAGAAGCAAAGCTTCCTGGGAGTAGAAAGGCAGCCCTCTGAAAAGAAAGGGAGGAGACCGGAAGATGAGTGACCTTGCCTGGTGTTTTTATGCCCAGTCTGCTAGGCTCTAGCCTGTAGTAAACTAGGGAGTCCGTGAACAGGTGGACAGGCTTCTCACTGGTTCAGAATGGGTGTGGGGCTCTCTGGTTGGGTGGGAGATAAGGTAGGGGAAGCAGGCTTAGGATGTGAGAGTGAGGACTGGGGATCAGCCAGCATCACAGTAAGGGTTGGGGACCAGCTGTGTCCTGGTCACTCCATGGCCCTGGGCTAAACTTAGAGAGAATTAACTGTGTCCCCCAGAAGCTGGGCTCTCAGTGCGCTGGAGGAGGGCTTCCGAGCTCAGTTTGGCTAATGTACAGCGTTTGGATCTAGTCTGCGCTCTCTTCTGGAATTAATCTGGAAGCCTTCTGCTGGTTTACAGATGTTTCTGCTGAGATGATCCCACAGTTTATGTCTCTGTTGAGCTCATTAAGAACCAGCTCTGCGAAAGGCCTTATTCCTGACTACCTCCCTAAAAGGAAGAGGAAAATGAGATGGCTCAGCAGGTGAAGAAGGTGCTTGCTGCCAAACCTGAGGACCTGGGTTCAGTCCCTGGAACTCTTGTCTTAGGGTTTCTATTGCTGTGGTAAGCACTGTGGTCTAAAACAACAGGAAGGAAAGGGTTTATTCTACCCTACAACTCTCAGGTCAACTCCATCACAGAGGGAAGTCAGGGCAGGGGCTCACAGCAGGAACCAGGAGGCAGGAGCTGATGCAAAGACCATGGAGGAGTGCTGCTCCAGTTTGGTCTCCATGGCTTGCTCAGCCTGCCTTCTTACAGGTTTCTCAGCTAACCCTTCTTCTTGCGGTGATACTGAGAGCTGGAAGTGGGATCTCCAGGAATAGCTGGCAGGGCAGAGTGAGCAGTTAAGATCTGCTCGGTTCTTTTGGCAGGCCTGGTCTCTATGTTTATGGTACTTCTGGGTGATAAGGACAGGTCTTACTGCCTTGTGGGGTGCATGGACCAGATGGAGGAGGCCTGGCTCCGGAATGGCTGGCTCACTGTGGGTCAAAGGCTCATTCTGTCTGAGCTCTTGGAATCTCAGAGAGCCGGCAAGTCTCTAGGAAAGATCTCTCCCTACACGGAAGAGTGTAGTAAGGTATCAACGTGTTATATCAAAACTTCCCACTGTAGGAACAGCAACATGCAGATCATGATCCAGTTGCCCACTCTCTGTGGCCATTAGACGTGTCTGACTCTCCCCACTAATGTTGGGGTTCCGGTATCCTCTCCCCACCCCTCAGCACATGAACACAGATCCGGTTCTTCCTCCCAAACTCCCTGTGGACCTCTGAGAGCTCTGTCCACCCCTGCTCACTCTCTGTTCTAAAGCTCTCTCAGGCTAGCCCATTAGGCTGTTGTTCCACAGGGGCACCCTTATCTTCGTATCCAGCACTCACCTTTCATGTCCCTTCTGCTTGCCTTTCCTGATCACCCCACACTGAAGGACTTCCCAGCCTTCCTGCCAAGCAACCCTTCCCCTCTCTTTCACAATTTTCCTCCTGTAGTTCCAGTTGTTTGCTTGCTTGTGGGTGTGTGGTGGAGTGAACTGGGGAGGGGTGGAAAGCCTAGGTTATAAAGAGGCATTAGCTGTGTCCTCAGTACTCCAGGAACTACAGAGTTGGGGAATGGGAACCCCCCCCCCGCCCCGCCCCAGAACCAGAGGTGCTCCAAATCTGAGGTAGCTGGAGTTCTGTGGAACTCTAACAGCTACTTCCTCACTTGCTAACACCAGGCTGTGGCTCCGGCTCTGGCTTCGCCCAGCTCTGGCTCCGCCTCCGCCTCCAGCATCCTTCCCAGAGCATGCAGTCTCGTTAACTACATCCGCTTTATTTGTGCACTCGAGCAGGGACACACCTCTGATCTCTAGTGCATTGCACACAAATGTATCCTGTTAGAAATGATGTGGGCAGAGGCCTTTTGTTATTTTTATTATTTAAAATATTTTATGTGTATGAGTGTTTTGCCTGTGTGTATATGTGTACACCACCCATTTATCTGGTACCCATGGAGGCCAGAAGAGGGAGGGCATCAGATTCTCTGGAACCGGAGTTACCGATGGCTGGGAATGGAAACCAGCAAGTGTTCTTAACCGCTGAGCTGTTTCTCCAGCCCAAGAAGCCATCTCTCACTCCAGATTTAATTTATTTAATCTATTTTCCCTCTTTCTTTCCGCTCCCCCCACAGGAGAAAATAATGAATATCAAGGGAAAAGTGGTCCTGTCGATGCTGGTTGTCTCGACTGTGTTCGTCGTGTTTTGGGAATACGTCAGCAGGTAATTATGAAGCCGGCTCGTGCGATGGGGATGGCAAGGCTGTTGTACTCGGTGTGACGGGTGCCAGCAGGGTGACCAAGCAGGGTGAACACGAGGACTCCACCCTTCCTGGAGTCCCCAGCCCTGGATGGTCGTTAAAACCACAGACCATCCAGGTAACGTCTGCCAAAGTAGTTATCTCTGTTCTTGCCGTGTTCCTAATACCTTGCATTTCTGTAGGCTAAACCCAGAGAAAAGGCACAGTAAGCCCAAAACAGCCTCGAGTAATTTGTATAAGCTTATATAAAGCATTTTAAGCCAGTCTGGGGTGTATGCATGGAATCCTTGTAATTGGGAGGCAGAGACAAGAGGATTGTATGAGTTTGAGGCCAAGACTGTCTATATAGTGACTTCCAGGTCAGCCACAGCTTTACAAGGAGACCCTGACTCAAAAATATAAAGGGGCAGGAAAGGTGGCTCAGCAGTTAAGAGCACTGGCTGCTCCTTTAGAGGACCCGGGTTTAATTTCCAGCACTCACATGGTGGCTCACAAACACCTGTAACTTCAGTTCCAGGGGATCCTGAGTTGTTTTCTGGCCTCCGTGGGTGCCAGATACACAAGTGATGCACACCTGTACATACAGGCAAAACACTCACATACATAAAATTTAAAAATAATTACAAATAAAGGAAAAAAGAGAAATAGATAAAAATTCAGATAGGAATTCCACAAGAAACTAGCCCTAAGTTCTGCAGTCCTAAAGTATCTGTGAAGTTTAAAGGATCTGTCCAAGTGGTTGGCTTTGGTGCAAAAAACCCATACTACATTTTACTAGTGATTCATTTGTGCCTGGGTGAAGCACTCTCTCCCTTCCTTCCCTTGGCTTTGGAAAGCAGGATGAAGCAAATGTCTCTCAGTCATCTAACTCATCTGTCAATTAAAATCTATTGTGCCGCCTCTGCCCCTGGAAGCTCCCGTGTCAGGGGCCTCAGGGAGACCCAGCTTCATAGCAAAGCCCCAGCAGGTGCCTAAGAAAGGCACTAGCTGAGCTCCATTCAGCTTCAATGAGTGCATTAATTGTACAGCTAACTGTAGGACCTGTCTTGAGATGACCATCTTCACAGTGGGGATGTTTTAACTGTAGGACCTGTATTGAGATGACCATCTTTATAGTGGGAATGTTTTAACTGTAGAACCTGTCTTGAGATGACCATCTTTACAGTGTGGATATTTTAACTGTAGGACCTGTCTTGAGATGACCATCTTCACAGTGGGGATGTTTTAACTGTAGGACCTGTCTTGAGATGACCATCTTCACAGTGGGGATGTTTTAACTGTAGGACCTGTCTTGAGATGACCATCTTCACAGTGGGGATGTTTTAACTGTAGGACCTGTCTTGAGATGACCATCTTCACAGTGGGGATGTTTTAACTGTAGGAGCTGTCTTGAGATGACCATCTTCACAGTGGGGATGTTTTAGTGGCCTCGGAGTTCTGGTGCTTTGGGTTAACATCTGATTTACCTCTTTCAGAATTTTGGATTTCTAAGTTGGATGAGCCAGCAGACCTCCCCTGGCTACAGAAAAGCAACTATGTCCTTAGGTACAGGCCTAGGAGGGGTAGCCTCCAGTCAGAATGCAAAAGATACAGGTTCAAAGGGGTGACAGATATGTAACCACTTCTAGGATGTTCTGCTGTTTCATTCTGAGTAGCTAAGTTTGAGAAAAGGCGGGACAAGCTAGCATGTGACCCACTTAAAAGGTCTGGAGAGTGGGTCCTTTGAATTGAGGAAGTTAGTTAAGAAAGGGATGATTCACTTGTTGGGTGTGACCCTTAGGCTCTCGGGGGCAGAAGAGCATCCTGGCTGGATCATAAAACCAGACTGCCTGTTGTGTCCCAGACTTCCCTCTACTGCGTGTGTGTGTGTGTGTGTGTGTGTGTGTGTGTGTGTGAGTGTGTGTGTGTGTGCCTGTGTGTGTGTGAGTGTGTGTGAGCCTGTGTGTGTGTGTGTATGTGTGTGAGTGAGTGTATGTGCCTGTGTGTGTGTGAGTGTGTGTGTATGTGTGTGTGTGTGACCTTGGGACAGCTACACAGCTATTCTGTTCTTCAGTACCTGACCTGTAAAAATGGGGATAACATCCCAGGGGATTGGGTCATGCTTGCAGTCCCCACACCTGACTGGCCGAGGCAGGTGCATCACTGTGAGTTGGAACCAACCTGGGTTACATAGTAAGGTTGAGGTCCGCCTGCACTACAGAGACTCAGTGCCCAAGTGAAGTTTTCTTGGTTTGAAAACAGCTAGTGACCATCTCCCTTGGCCCATACTTTACGGAGAACAGCAATTTATAATTGTTTTTTTTCCTCATTAAAAAAAAAAAAAACGCTAAATCCATCATGAGGTCCCACCTTTATTTAAATGCCTATCTAAACCTAGTTATTTCTCAGAGGTCCAGTGTCATCATTCTGGGGACAGGGCTTCAACAGACACAGTTAGGGTGGCCACAGGCATTCACTGCACAGTAGCAGTATTTGCACCAATGGGCAAAACAAGGCATCAAGATTGTGGCGGGTAGATATGGTGACTCCAGCTGCTGAAGTTGTCCAAGAGAACAAGTGCCCCCCTGGGGCTGGAATGCTTGTTTGGATAGCCAGCAAGCTCTGAAACGGAGTTTGATTAGATGGCTTTGAGTTGTCTACTTATAACTGTGCCTCTGTGTTATGAATGGCTCATAGAATGAAGACATGATGGCTAGAGAGAGGGCTCAGGGGTTAAGAGCGCTTGTTGCTCTTCCAGAGTTTAGTTCTCCGCACCCTCATTGGGCAGCTCACAGTTCCAGGGGCTTTGGCATCCTCTTCTAGACTTAGAGGCACTGCACAATGTGTGTGTTTGTCTCTCTCTCCCTTAGAGGCACTGCACACATCTCTCTCTCTCTCTCTCTCTCTCTCTCTCTCTCTCTCTCTCTCTCTCTCTTTCACACACACACACACACACACACGTGCGCACACACACACGAACAATGAAGGCTCAAGAGCACATATGGGCATGGCGTCTCAGGAGAGCTATGTTGTGCTACCAGGAACCTGTTCTGAGCATGACAGTAGAGGAGGTTCTGGCTGCTTTTCAGGGCAGTTGTTTGATATTGACATTGTAGATACTTTGTTTCTGACTCATGAACTCACTTGACTTTCTGCAGGAGTTCTGAGAGGAAGCAGGTGTCTGCCACTGTCCAAACTGGCCATGCAGTGTACTGTAGAGAGGCATGTGGCTCTATGCTCGAAGGGATTTAAATATAGCTAAGCAACCGCACCCAGCAACTAGTAAATAAATCATTGAAAAATAATGTTGCCTACAGGGCCAGTCAGGACTCAAGTGAGATCCTATCTCAAAAATTAATACTAGAGGCTAGAGAGATGATTCAGGGTTATTCAGATGGCCCAGGTTTGTTTCCCATTTCAGGGGATCTGACACTTTCAGATGGTTCATAGTTATTCAGATGACCCAGGTTTGATTCCCATTTTAGGGGATCTGACACCTTCTGGCCTCCATGGGCACCAGGAACAGGAATGATGCACAGATGTGAATGCAGGCGAAATACTAAAACATTTTTAACAATGGAGAGAGAGGAGAGAGAGAATATCAACAGGGATGCATTTGATTTGAAGCTGTTTGAAAATACAGCACTATATTTTTGAGCTGGAACAATGACAAAGAAGATGACGAAGGTGGCTGGCAGTTACTGAGCATGTGCCTAGCTCCAGGCTGTGTCCAACACCTGCTCTTAGGATAACCGTAAAGTGCGAGTGACTCTGGGTGTCAGTTCAGTGTGGTTATCCATGAAGGATTCTGGGAGAGGACAGAAGGAGTTAGAAGGAAGGCTGTTAAAGAGGTGTAACGTGACTGGCTGGGGACCTTTAACTACAAAATAATAGTGCCCGGAATGCCAGGCGGGGTTCTGAGTCTTGGATCGTCTCCCCTTCTCCTCCTGCCTCCCCTCCATCTCCCCATTCTCCTACCCCTTCTCTTCATTCTCGGCTTCCCTTCTCGTGTTTCCTCCTCCTCATGTCTCCCTCTTTCTCCTCATTGTCTCCCTCTGTTCATTGGTTGTCTCCTCCCCCTGTTGATTGTCTCCTCCCCCTCCTTGCCTTCCTATGGCAAGATGTGGAGTTAGTTACTCCCCAGGCTCAGATATGGGGGTTCTGTACTTCTTTGCAGGATGACCTTGAGAAGGCTCCCTCCGGGGCAGAGGAATGGCTGCAGTGGTGAGAGGACTCCCTGAGCCGCTGATGTAAACTGCCTGGAAGAGTACCTGGCTGAGTTCATCGGGGCCCCGCATCTATACTCTGGCTTAGGAGCCAGGAACTTTAAGGCTTGGTCCTAGAGTGCAGGTCTAGGGAGAAGCTGGAGGGGTTAGAGGGCAGGAGGGCTGCGGGGGAGGGTAAGAGGGCAGGAAGGCAGGTGGAGGGTAAGAGGGCAGGAAGGTAGGTCTTGCTCCCTGGAGCACAGGGAGGAGGAGGGGAGAAGAGATGAAGGCCAAAGAGATCCTGGTAGAATCTACCGAATGAGCAAAGTCAGGCATAGGACTTGGGCACAGTGTCTCTGCACAGAACTGAATGGTTCCGTATGGCACCAAGTCCTGTCACTTTTTTTTTCTTTTCTTGAGACAGGTTCTCAATATGTAGTCTTGACTGGTCACTGCTGTGCAGACCAGGGAGGCTTCCAACCTGTGGCCTCTGCCGCCCAAGGCTCGAATGACAGGCCTCAAGCCGCCATACCCATCTGTTGTTTAAATCCCCAGAAGTCTCTCTGGTCAGCGCCATCATGAGCTGTGGCCGTCTTGGCCACTGCTGCACCTAGCTGCTCCACTGCTCCACACACCACACCTACAGCTCCACTCTCCAGCCACACTTTCCACATGGGCTTCCTGACAGTTCTGCTCAGCAAACCCCCAGAAGGTCCCACAAGCTCTGGCCCTGTTTCCTCGCAGATGCGTCCTTCCTCAGGGCCTCTGCATACTGTTTGCTCTTTGGGGAACACTCTCGTGTGTTTCACCTTGGTGAACTTCTCCTCGACCTTCAGAATGTGCTGCCTTCTCCAGGAAGTTTGCCAGGTCCTCCCGAGAAGGGCCTTTTCTGTTACATTGTATAGCACTCATGGGCAAGTACGGGTCTGCCCTGGCCAGCAGTGAGTCCCTTCACTCTTGGAGGACATACCAGCAAGTACTTAGAGAATGAGGGAAGGGAGGTAATCCCCTAAAGTCCCGGCCTTGCCTTCCAGGCATCAAGTTAGCTTCATTGCCTTGGCTGGTTAAAGCACCCTTGGGTCTGCTCTGCAGAAGGGATCTGAGCTAAATGTCCCAGTCTCTGCCTCCTGAGGGCGGGGATGGGGGGATAAATCCTCAGTGTGGGGTGGCTGGCAATGATGCTTCCACCTACCCCGGCTTCCTCATTGCCCAGCGTTGGAGAATGTGGTAAAAGAGGACCTTCCTGTCTGTAACAGCTGACCAACCTCAAACGAAAGAAGGGGGGCTAGAGGGGAGATCCCCAAAGCAAAAAAAAAAAAAAAAACAGGAATTGAGATGGCCAGAAGTCCCTTCCCATCCTTGGCGGTGCTGTGGGAATCCCCAGGGCATTTGCCGCCTGTCTCAAGGGAAGGAGAGGCCTGGGAGGAGTGAGAAGGCAGTGAAGCCTCTCTGAGAAGTAAAAGTAAGGTGACGTGTTTTGTTTCTTGTTTGCCCTCAGCCCAGAAGGCTCCTTCTTGTGGCTATACCACACAAAGTAAGAGCTCTGAGCTCCGGCACCTCCATCACTTGGTCCCCTACCCCTGCTGTTTTTCTCTACGTGCCAGCCACAGGGGTGCTCAGGCCACAGTGCAGGGGCAGCGAGGAGAGAGGCAAGGAGGAAGCAGATACCTAGGACCCTGGGCTCAGGGTTGTACTCTGCCAGTCTCCAGACTGGTCTCTGTAGAATAGTAACATGCTTTGTCCTCTGTTCTGATCAGGTGACTCTTCAAATGGTGTCATCTGGGAATCGTTGTTGTCTGACTGATGGGGCAGCTGGGTGTTTAGCAGGCGCCTGTATTCCTGGGTGAGGGACTGAGGGAGGAGCTATGTTAAGCTCTACTTTCCTGTCTTTGGCACGGTGGCCAGGAAGCTCAGAACAAATTGTTCTTAACTGCTTGCCTTCATTTGAGTGTAATTTATTCCCAGGTATTACATCTGCAGTGTTTCCTTACCTGCTCAGGGACCTTGGCCACAGGCCCAAACCCACTAAACCCATACCTCAGCTGGAAAAATGAGAGTCAATGTGAAACTTTTATTTGGGATGGCCACGGTCACATGAAAATCCATGCTGGAGTCATCAAATCAGGGGGAGGGGGTTGGTGTGTGTGATATGTGCACACCTGTGCACATGTGTCTAGGTGTGCTCACCTGTGTGTGCACCAGCGTGGGCCAGAAGACAGCTTCGAGGATCTTTCCCCGTTATTCTCTGAGTTTTGGAGACAGAGTCTCTCACTGAACCTAGAGATCGTCATTTTTGGCTACACTGGCTGGCCAGCCCGCCCCAGGATCCCCACTGAGAGCTGGGATTCTAGATGTACGCCGGTCTCTGACTTCTGTATGGTGCTGGGGATCAGAAGGCAGGTCCCCGTGCTCTGAAACAAGTGCTTTGTCTTCAGAGCAGTATTCCCAGCCACCAGGGCTTCTCTTTTAAAAAATTATGTGTCTGTGTTGTGTGTGTGTGTGTGTCTGTGTGTGTACATGCTTGTGGGCATGCGTGTGTACATGTGACGATCAGAGGATATCTTGGTATGTTTCTTCTACCTTCTGGGTTCCAGGAATTGAACTCGGGTCCTCAGACTTGGTGGCCAGCCCCTTTACTCACTGAGACATCTTGCTGGTCTTTCTATTTCCTGGGATTTTCATCCTTGCGTTGTTTCCCACCTATAACCACACCGTTAGTCATTGATCATCGCAGACACCTCCAGATGAACTCTGTGGCGGGTTTCGTAACCAGGAAGGGTGCAGTGTACCTGTCATCTCTGCAAAGGCCAAGTGGGAGGGTTAGCCTCAGCTGTACAACAGACCCCTCTCCCCATTAATACTGTGTCCCTGTTCAGGGTCACCTTCACCTTATCCATCGTCCCCCTTTTTCTCATCCTAGAGACCCCAAATTAGAAACTTTTACAGTGAGAGAGAATATGCAAACTTTCTCAAGTTGGGGCTAAGCTGGTTTTAACTGGTTCTCTAACTTCTCCTTTGGCAATCCTCGGACTTCCCAAAGCTGTTGCTGATTGGGCAACTGGGATTTTCTCAGACTGGCCTTTCATAACACACACACACAGGCACACGCACGCATGCATGCATGCACACTTGCACTATCGTTCTTGGGAAAGTGCATGGTTTGTTGTTGTTGTTGTTGTTTAATTAAGATTACCCCCAAAGGACTGGGCAGATGGCTCAGTGATTAAGAGCACTGGTTGCTCTTCCAGAGGACCCAGGTTCAATTCCCAGCACGCATATGGCAGCTCACAGCTGTCTGTAGCTCCAGTTCCAGGGGATCCAACACTCTTAAATGGACATATGTGCAGGCAAAAACAGCAATGCACATGAAATAAAAATAGATAATTTAAAAAAGATTACCCCTCATTACAGCCATGTTCCTTTTACCGAGCTCCTACATGTGTGCTGTCTCACTGATGGTCACCACAGGTACTCCGTTAGCAGCAATGCTCTGGACCCCAGGCTGTGTGTCTCATTGGTCCCTATCATTGTTCCTGCCCCTCATCCTTCAGGGGTCCCAGGGATGAACCGAGTGCTGGGGGCTTCCTGGAAAGGGACAGCTGAGGCTCCTTGGGTCTGTCCCTCCCTTGTAGTTCACACTTTTGCTTCTCCCTGTTTACTTTTAATAGTCGTATTGGACACTTAAAAAAATGTTGGAAACTCCCTCCGTCCAGTTGGGGCCCGCCTCGTTTTCTAAAAGTGTTTCTGTTCTTTTCCATTTCCTAGAACTCCTGAGGTTGGTGACGGCAGCAGCCCGAGGGAATGGTGGCTCCCGAGCTGGTTTAACAATAGGTAAGGGGTCAGGATGGGTCCCTCCATCCCTAACACTCAGCCATGGCTTTCTCACTCAGTTTCTCTGGTTTACTGAACCCATTCAAGGAGTCTCTTTTGTTTTGTTTTTAATTTCTATTGTTATTGTGTGTGCTCTCTATGATGTGTGTGCGATGTGTGTATGTGTGTATGTGGCTGTGTGATGTGTATGTGTGTGTATTTTTGTGTGATATATGTGTATAGTGTTTATATGTGTGATATATATATACATATGATTGTGTGATGTGTGTATGCGTGTGATGAGTGTGTGTGGATGAGTGATGTGTGTGATGTGGATGTGTGTGGTGTGTAGTGTATGTGATGTGAGTATGTGTGTGGTGTGTATGTGATCTGCGCATGAATGTAGATACATGCTTGCCACAGCACACATGAGGTCAGAAAACAACTTTCAGGAGACAGCGATTCTGTCTTCCCACTGTGGGTTCTGGAGGTCAGACTCAGATTATCAGGCTTTCCTGACAAGCGGTTTGACTGAAGGAGCCGTCTAGTTCAGAGGAATCTACCTTGCAGGTGGGCTTCCGTGTCCGCTTGCCTGCCTCCCTCCCTCCCTCCCTCCCTCCCTCTCTCCCCCCTCCCTCTCTCCCTCCCTCCAGTTCCCTTTCTCCAGTTAAGGGTGAACTTGAGACTGAAGTTTAAATTTCAGAATAGACATTTCAGTAGGACACTCATTCCTTGGAGCGATGTCCTACTCCTGGAATAACTGAGAGTTGCAGGGTCATTGAAACCTAACTGCTGACCAGTGGCAAGAGAGACAGGTGTTGCACCTTTGCCTGGATTATGAGAATCAGCACTTAGTGCCCCTAGTGATGCATTCTCCTGAGCCAGGAGTCTCGAAAGAGTCCCCACCGCCAGCCGCCTGGCCTCACCTGGCCTCTTTCTCTTTGTACACAGGACCCACAGTTATCGAGAAGAAGCCCTAGAAGGAGGGAGAGAAAAGGCGCGAAATGAAGACAGCAGTGAAGAGCTTCCGCTGTGGGACTGGTTTAGCCCAAAGTAAGGACAGAGACTGCGTGTGCTGAAGTTGGGGCTGGGCACACCAAGTGTGGTCCCCTGGGTGAGGGGTGTCTTAGCATCTATTAGACCTTCATCTGTGGGCTTGGGCTAAGAGACTTGGAACCAAACGGACTGAGCACTGTGGTAGCTGCAACAAGAAATGGCCAGTGGTAGGAAGAGCACATAGGCCACGTAGAATGGTGTGGACCTCTGCAGGGTCTGGGGTGGGCCAAGGAGAGGCTCTGTAGATTCGGTTAACTCATCGTGGCATAGATTCCTGAGCTAAGGAATTCAGGGCCGTGAGTTCACCCATCACACAAGCAAACAGCCAGTGTTCTTCAGAAATTAGGATATGGTAGCTCGGATTTTCCACACTTGTAGTCATTACCTACTCATGTTTTCAGAAACTAGCCCAAACCAGCTTTTAGAACAAAACACCATGCTGGTGTGAGGACTGGAGTTTAGATCCCTAGAAGCCATGCAAAGCCAGATTCAGTAGCATGCATATACGCACATACACATGCATACACATATCTACATACACACACACACACACACACACACACACACACACCCCTACATATGCACACACAAATAAAGAGTATTGGCTTGAACCACCATCGCATTGAAACCTTCCCAAGATTCCAAAATCTATTTCATGGATGAGGAACGGTGAAAGAATGAATGAGTAAATGCGCGTATTTATGTCACATGAATGAGCACCTCCCTGTGAACCCCCACAGAGCCAGTACACAGCAGGACATGCGTATTTCCACATCACCATGCCTGCTTTCCGTCTTCCTGCCCTGGAGTTTCTGCACGTTTCCACATGGCAGATTCTCCGCGCTCTGTTTTCCATTATGCCTCTCTCCACTTCCTGGCATCCGGTAGCCTGGACACGCTGACTCTGTATCTGCCTGCCCGCCTGCCATCTCTGTTTGCTTCATGCTACCTACACGGATTTCTCAATTCCACCTTGCCCTGTTTCTCACTTCTGGTCTCAACAGCAAACAGTCAGTCTGAGCGTGGAAGAGCTGCTCCTCATCCACCACGGCTTCCTGTTCCCAGTTCTCTCCGCAGCTCTCTCCACTCCGCAGCCACACCCCTGCTCAGGCTGCGGTGCTCTTTGCTTGGGTGATGCGTCCCGCATCTTTTCTTCAGTCTACTATGTGGGTCCTAAGAATTTTAAATACTGCCTTACTCGTGAGCATGGAGAAGTCAGAGGACAGCCGGTGGGAGCTGGTTCTCGCCCTCCACTCTGTGGGTTCTGGGGAATCAATCTCTCCTTGGCAGGGTTCCCGTAAGGGTCTTTGCCTGGTGAGCTGTCTTGCTGGCCTAATTCACAGGATTTCAATACTTCCTCTGGCCATCATTAGTGTACCTGTGCATAAAGACATGCAATTTAAAACCAACTCCCTAGACCCATTCTTCCCCCCAGGAGCTCTGTGATTTTTCTGGACACTTTTGCTGTGTGTGGTGGAGCTGGGTGCTGAGGTCACAGTGCTGAGTGCCCATTCAGAAGGAAGGCAGTGAGGGGTCTGGGTGCTGAGGTCACACAGTGCTGAGTGCCCATTCAGAAGGAAGGTACTTTTCCTCCCACCTTTTAGAACTCTGTTTGATCTTGGCTAAGGCAGTCGATAGTATCACGGTGGTTTCCTTGGGGCTGCAGGATTTGATGACTAAGTTGCCTCATGCACAGGTTGCTCCTGGAAGCTGGCCTCCCCCTCATCCTCCCACCACCTCCTCACCTGTACTTCCAGGCTGTCTGGCTTCTCAGTCAAGGGTGGCAAACATGCTGGGCTTGTCAGTGGAACCCAACAATTAACTGCTGGGAAGTGGAATGTTTCGATTTTTAATTTAGCATTAATTTTTAATAGTGCTGTTTTGTCTTCCTGCTCAAGTATCCGAAGTGATTGCTGGGATTCTTACTCGGCTTCTAGAAGGTGGGGCCTGAGAGGCCATGTGGCTGAGGGTGCTGGCAGGTTGGGCACTCACTGGGACTCAGGTTCTCAAAGGGAAGGACTAGGTGTCATTTCTGTGGGCCAGTGCTTAACTTCAGTTTGGCTTCAGTCCCCTTTCCCTCATGGCCTCACTTGTAAAGTGGGTGCTGGCAGTGGCTGGGGCTGAGATTATGTGCAGGAGTGAAAGGCTTGTTCTTAGCCCCTGGTACACAGGAGGAGACGTTAAATGTGTGCCCGCCCCCTCTTTCCATTAAGGAGACTTCCTGCCTGCTCATACAATAGCACATAATGTTGTGACTCGTACACAGCATCAGGACTGACTGAGGATGCTGGCTTGGCCAGCTCCTGAGACGTCCTTCCTTGACAGGCCAATACTACCACCCGCAAACAAGGCTGTGGTCCATGAGGGAGGTGAAGTTCACAAATGCCGGGTTTGAGAAATAGAATCTGTGTATGTTTATTTCCTTTTTGTTTTGAAATCCTGTCATTCAGTAAAGCAAGACTACAACAGGACTAAATATCGCCAGGGCAAAGCTCTAAAGAGAGCTCCAACAAAGCCGGGCCTGCGAGTGCCTGACACAGCCACACAGAGGCTCAGCACGTCAGTACTGACAAGACACCACGGCAGCCACCGTGGACAAAGGCAAACCTGGGGTTGCAAGTGTCCATCCAAGGAGCAGTAGAGACTGGGGCTCAACGCACTGGTCCAGAGAAGGACTCTCTGGGTTCGAGTCTCAGCTTTCCCCCTTAGTAGCTGTGTGACTTCAGGCTAATTACTTAACCTTCCTGTTCCAAGTCCTTCATTGATTAGCTAGGAGCCAATTATTTACTTGCACATGGTGTTGACATAATTTAACCCCTGCAGATCTGGTTCAGAGCACTGGCAGATAATACTGCCTAATGAGAAACACACGATGCCAAGACTCGCAGGACATGCTCCGTGTGCATGTATGTAATTGTCAATATCCGTGACCAGTTACATGGCTTTCTCTGGCTTTGCTTTTCATGCTGGATGATGGATATAGCATATCACCGGCCCATGATAAGGACGAGCCCAGCTAGGGTTGGCAGAGTCCACTGTGTCATCTCTCATGACAGAAGGGTCCCCCACGCACCTGGTGTGCACACTGCAGCAGGCGCACCTGGTGTGCTGGCACCAGGTGGCCGGGAGAGCAGGTGGCCAGTGGTCTTTCCCGGCCCTGCCACTACACCAAGAAGAGGTACTTTCAGTGGTCCTGGGAAGGAAGAGGCAACACAGCCTAGGGTAGGGGTGGGGCAAGGTCATCTCAAGAGCAGAGCCTGGTGCTGGGCACCTTCCCCACTCTGCCTTAGGCTCTCTGGAGCGCATAGCAGCTGTGATGATGGCAGGCACAAGCCAGTGCACACTTAGCCTTCAGCTGTTGTGGAAGGAGCAGGGGACAGTTGCCTAGGCTCCTTCCAGCAGCAGGGTCCTATGCATGCAGCCAGGGAGCATCAGTGTCTCATTCTCCCTCCAGACCCACTCACCGCCCCATGGGTGGCTTTTCCCCTGTGAAGCACAAGTTGGGCCAGGACCACACAGGCAGTGTCACCCCAGGAACTGGTGCTCTTTGGGTTTAAATACCAGGAAACACTGTGCAAAGCCAAGCAAACTTGGTCAGGGTGTATTCCACGCAGCCAGGGCCTGTCCTCTGTGCTTCAGTCTGAGTCTACCCTGCAATCCTCCCTCCATTCCTCCCTGCTCGGCTCTGCTGCCTCCTGTCCTTCCGCACTCAGCCTTCGGAGGCACTGTTGCTACCTGCCTGGCTCCCTGTTGGTGTTGCTGTCTCATTTGAGCTTTCTGAGTATGAAAACAAGCCTCCTGCTCACTTTTGTGTTCCCAGTGAAGAGGCTGTGGGCAGGGGAAAGGGTCTTTGCCAGAGTCCTGCTTTCCGGCCACGCCTGTGCTCTGCTCCAGGAAGTCCCTCCCTTTCGGAACATTCTGTGTTCTTGTCTGTAAGTGGAGTTGGTAACGTCAGTGTTCCAGAGCAGCCCTGACGATGCACCGACGGGAGAGACAGGACTAGGACTGGAGAGAGGATGTGTGGATGAAGCTCTTGCTCTGCTCTAGGGAGAGAGTTCAGACCCCCAGCAGCCGTGTGAGATGCTGGCTGGTGTGACAGCCTGCCGGAGAGTCACTGCTCAGGGGAGACTAGTCCACACGGATGAACTCTGCGTTCATTTGAGAGACCCTGTCTCAGGGAATAAAGACTGCCAACATCAACCTTGAGTGTACACACACTGCACTCACATACATGCATACAGACATATATCCCACATGTGCAAAGGTTTTTAAGGTTCTTAAAGTGAGAGAATAGTGAAAATGAGAGGATGGGGATCATGTGATATGTTCATATTGGGGAGAGAAACACATAAAGATTCTAGTGACCCCCAGCTCTGTCTTTGGGGGCACTGACTGTCATTTAAGTACTAGGCAAGAGGTGTGTATTGCTAATTGTTAGATGCACAGTCTCGCCCACCATTGAGCCATCCTTGTCCCCACAGCAGTCTGTCCTGCGTGGTTTCACAAGTTGTTAGAATTTGAGACCTTGTCCTAGCGAGAGAAGTTCCCCCTCTGGCTGCTACAAGCCTGGGCTTTTCTCTTCCCACAGCAGGAGACTGCTGGAGAAGTCTCCAGGTACACATCTCAATAGCCTACGAGCCTAAGGGAGGGACACACATCTCCAGAGTGTGTTACCCTGCAGGCTGATGACACCAGCAGCCCCCCCCCCCCGCCCCCGAGTATGGGGCAAACAGGAAGAGGCTTCTGTGTCTCAGCTCCAACTTCTTTCTCTCAATCCTTGCATCACATCTTAGACCCTGATGATATTCTCAAGGGCAATTAACAACCCAAACATGTCAGTTAGGGCTGGAGAGAAACGCAAAGGTGCCGGGATAATCGTTCATGGGACCTGAGTTCTATTCCCAGTACCTCCTAAAGGCAGTTTGTGGATACATGCCTGTAACCCCAGCACTTGGAAGATAAAGTTCAGGGTGATCCTTGGCGGGGGAGCTTGGGGTCAGTCTTGGCTACATGAGTAGACAGTGTCCTTTGATGAGAATCCGAGAAGGTGCCTGAGCACAGGCAGTGCGGCCCGTGCGAAGGTCACACCTCCTCGCCAAGCATTCTGGGATGAAGCTTCAGTTAGATTCCAGGGACAGCTGCCGAGGATCTTGCTAGCCTCCTCTTCCTTAACCAGTCTCTCACCTTAGCATGGAGGTTCTGACCCACAGTGTTGCCCTCTTTGTCACCAGGAACCGCCCGGAGGTTTTGACGCTGACCCCTTGGAAGGCGCCGATTGTGTGGGAAGGCACTTACAACAGAGCCCGGCTGGAAAAGCATTACGCCAGACAGAAAATCACCGTGGGGCTGACGGTTTTTGCCGTGGGAAAGTAAGCAAAGTGACAAACTTGCCCTTGATATTTTTTTTTTGTTGTTGTACCATCAAAGCCTTTGTGAGGGACCTGTAGCCCACAGAGGCCACTTTCTCTAAGTTACCGGGCAGGAGACTTCTATCTCCTTTCCCATGAAGGGGAGGAACAAAATCAAGAGTAGGTAAGCCCACCCTTTCCCACCTCGGAGGGGAGGGAAACTGTCTTCAATGCCACTGGGACCCAGAGCCAGCAGCGTGCCCACCGCCCACCCCCTGACCTCCAGGGCTTTCCTAGGGAACAGCAAACACCAGCTGCTGGCTGGGACCTAAGTGCTCCTCCTGTGCTCTTAGCGCCCAGGGCCAAGGACAGGGTTGCAGAAGTTCTGGGAGTGGGCTGTGTGCACTGTGACCTCCATGTTCTTCCCTGGGTTCCTCTGGTCCTGTCTACCTGATCATCCTGGAGGTATCAGGATTCAGGGACAGTGGCCACGGGTCTTGCTTGCCCCTTCCTTGGCCAGTCTCTCACCTTAGCTGGCATTTCAGTGGTTGGAACCTGCTGAGATGGGACCGGTTCTTGCTGCGGCAGCTTCCATTTCCGCATTCAGAACATTTGATGCAGAGAAGTTGTACACATCCTTACATGAAGCTTGGGCTGTGCTATTGTTTTAAAGGATAACCCATTTTGCTTTCCTAGTGAATTAAACGTTTTCCCCTAAATAAAACATTAGGTTTAATTTTTAATTTTTTTCTTTTTCTTTCTTCTTCTTTTTTTTTTTTTTTTTAAGGCAGAGTTGTGTTTTTAAGGATGTTTTAAGAAAGGCTGAGTGAGGATTACAAAAGAGCTACCAACAAAGTAAGGCATACTGGAGAGCATGGGGGTAGGCTTCTGTTTTTTTTTTAAGTTTTGTATCTAATATACGTGTGTAGGTCAGAGGACGATTTTCTGGAGTTGGCTCTCTTCTCCCACTGTGTAGGTTCTGGGGGTCCAACTCCAGCCTTCCGGTTTGGCACAAGTTCCCGTTCATACTGAGAAGTCTTCTCGGTTGTATTGCTCCCTCTTCTGAGAAAGCTACACCGTCAGCAAGATGTTGAGTCCCCTGCCCTGTTCGAAAGGAGTAGAAGGAGCAGGCTGGCCTGACCTTGAGCTTTGACAAGGACCTAAAAGAAGGCACTGTGCTGATGTCACAGGACCCCACAGTGCCGTCTTTGGGAAGCTCCAGCATTGCTCAGTGTGTTGAGCCCCTGAGGACTAATGGCAGCCAGTGGGAAACAGTGGCTGTGTGGTTTGGACTGTTCAGAATTTGTGTTGTTTAGCGGTGGGTTTCAAGGCTCAACTCAGCACACCTGTCCGGCCCAGCAGGGATAAAACAGCCATATTTCACATTGATTGGCTCCTGATGTTCCCCCAAAGAACAGAATGAACTCACTGTCAACCATCCAGTCACAACTTTGCAGGAAAACAGAAAACAAAACAACAAAAAAGCCCCTGAGTCCATCCCACCTCCTGGTGAGAATTGTGCCCCAAGCTAGGCAAGTCCGCAGTGCTCCCAGCTAGGCAAGGCCACTGTGCTCCCAGCTAGGCAAGGACTGTGCTCCCAGCTAGGCAAGGCCGCAGTGGTGACTACACTTTCCTGGAGTAATGCCTGCAGGGAGATGTGAGGTTTGCCTGGAGTCACCTGTCATACTTTAACCTCTATGTCACAGTGATCCCCCCTCCTACACACACACACACACACACACACACACACACACACACACACACACACACACGGAAGTCTGTCCTGACCGCTTTTACCACTGGGATGTATTTGCCCACCTACAGAATCAGAACTAGAAACCCTGGGGCTTCCAAGTGCCAACAGGAAAAGTGCAGTTTATTTCAATGGCAGAGAACAACCCAAGTGTTGATAAAAACAAACAAAAGAAAACACTACCAATCATGATGGCATTCAGAGTGCTGTGATTGGCTAGTTGTGTGCTCAATAAACTGACTGTGGTCTGTATTCTCTGGGTATAAGTTGGAGGTTCGGAAAGGGGCCATCTGCCTTCTCTCATCTCTGTAGTCTCCTTGGTGTGACTCAGGAAGGCAGTCTGCAGCTTGAGCTTATAGAAGACATCACTGTAGTCACCTGAATGAGAAAAAAAGTCAAATTGATGTATCCCATTTATTAGAATGGCAAAAAATCAACAATACCAAATGTTGGGAAATTCATAAAGCATTCGGAAGCGTTGTTTATTGCTAGTGGGAATACAAAATGGTGCGGCCACTTGGGAAGAAATTTTGTCAGTTGCTTGCAAAACTGAACATGTTCTTATCATAATCTAGTGATCACATTCCTTGGTATTAATCCAAGTGAGTTGAAAGCATGTCTACACAAAAGCCTGCATATAGGTATTTTTAGGAACTTTCTTCCATAATTGCTAAAACTTGGAAGCCGACAAGTGTTCCCTTTAGAGGTGAATGTAAGATGAGCTGTGGTCAGTTCAGACAACCAGATATTATTCAGTGCTGAGAAGTGAGCTACGAAGTCACAGGAAGCATGGAGAACTTTCTGTCACTTGTCACGAAGTGAAGAACCGAATCCAGAAAGGTTCTTGTCCTGGCAGTGTCTGTAACCTCTGGAGTCACCAGAGAGGAGGGGCTTTCCCGTGACACAGCTGGGGTCACCAGAGAGGAGCCTCAATTGAGAAAAAGCCTCCAATTAGATCTGACTGTAGGGTATTTTCTTAATTAGTGATTGATGAGGGATCTCATTGTGAATGGTGCCATCCTGGGCTGGTGGTCCTGGATTCTATAGTAAGGCAAGCTGAGCAAGCTGTGGGGGGCAAGGCAGTAAGCAGCACCCTCCATGGCCTCTGCATCAGCTCTGCCTCCGGGTTCCTCCCTGCTGGAGTTTCTGTCCTGACTTCTATGGGCTGCAGTGTGAGTGTGTGCTGGCTGGTTCTTTCCTTCTGACATCTATGGGCTGCAGTATGAGTGTGAACTGGCTGACTCTTTCCTTCTGACGTCTGTGGGCTGCAGTGTGAGTGTGAGCTGGCTGCTCTTTCCTTATGATGCCTATGGGCTGCATTGTGAGTGTGAACTGGCTGCTCTTTCCTTCTGACGTCTGGGCTGCAGTGTGAGTGTGAACTGGCTGGTTCTTTCCTTCTGACATCTGTGGGCTGCAGTGTGAGTGTGAACTGGCTGGCTCTTTCCTTCTGACATCTGTGGGCTGCAGCGTGAGTGTGAACTGGCTGCTCTTTCCTTCTGACATCTGTGGGTTGCAGCGTGAGTGTGAACTGGCTGCTCTTTCCTTCTGACATCTATGGACTGCAGTGTGAGTGTACGCTGGTTGCTCTTTTCTTCTGACATCTGTGGGCTGCAGCGTGAGAGTGCACTGGCTCTTTCCTTCTGACATCTATGGGCTGCAGTGTGTGAACTGGCTGGTTCTTTCCTTCTGACATCTATGGGCTGCAGTGTGAGTGTGAATTGGCTTTTCTTTCCTTCTGACTTCTGTGGGCTGCAGCGTGAGTGTGTGCTGGCTGCTCTTTCTTTTGCCCTTGCTCTTGGTGTTCCAGCAGAGCACCAGTCGTGCAGGACAGGTCCACGCTGTCCTGTTCCTGCTTCTGGAGGAGGCAAAACTATAGTACCAGGAGCAAGACTGGCGACTGAGGAGCTGAGGGAGAGAGAAGGGGAAAAGAAGGGCCTAGAAGATTCTTAAGGAGTGAAGCTGTTCTGAGTGATGCCACAGCGGTGGGTGTACCTGACTTTGTGCTTTTGCACATTTCCCTGCATGAACCTTAGTATAAGCTAGGTGTGCATCAGTGGAAGTGTGGCAGCTGTCACAAACCTGCCACCTGGGGCATGGTGGCCCTGTAGGGAAGGCTGTGTTTGTGTCTAGGCAGGAGGTGTGTGGGTACTCTCAATACTTTCAGCTCTATCTAAAAAAGACATAAGTGTTAAAATAGAGCCAGGCTGTAGCACGGCTGACTGCACGGTGTGCATGGAGCTCTATGTTTGATCCCAGGCACCACGAAGTCTGCGGACATTGTAGCACACGTGTGTAATCTTACCACGAGTATAAGAAGCTCAAGGCCATCCTTGGCTACATAGTGAGTTTGAGGTTTGCCTCATATACATGATAACCTGCCTTAAAAATAGTTAAATAAGGTGAAATGAGACACTCTTTAGTATTTGGATGGATTCATAGCATCATATTTGTCTGGATGATACACTGGCATATGGGGTAAACATGGGAGGTTTGTAGAATGACTTTGCAATGTGGGCGTAGATCTCCATCCTCCACACATTCCCTGTATCACAGAGGAGGACAGGGTGGTGCTGATGGGAGTAGATCTCCATCCTCCACACATTCCCTGTATCACAGAGGACAGGGTGGTGCTGATGGGAGTAGATCTCCATCCTCCACACATTCCCTGTATAGCAGAGGACAGGGTGGTGCTGATGGGAGTAGATCTCCATCCTCCACACATTCCCTGTATCACAGAGGACGGGGTGGTGCTGATGGGAGTAGATCTCCATCCTCCACACCATTCCCTGTATCACAGAGGACAGGGTGGTGCTGATGGGAGTAGATCTCCATCCTCCACACATTCCCTGTATCACAGAGGACGGGGTGGTGCTGATGGGAGTAGATCTCCATCCTCCACACCATTCCCTGTATCACAGAGGACAGGGTGGTGCTGATGGGAGTAGATCTCCATCCTCCACACATTCCCTGTATCACAGAGGACGGGGTGGTGCTGATGGGAGTAGATCTCCATCCTCCACACCATTCCCTGTATCACAGAGGACAGGGTGGTGCTGATGGGAGTAGATCTCCATCCTCCACACATTCCCTGTATCACAGAGGACGGGGTGGTGCTGATGGGAGTAGATCTCCATCCTCCACACCATTCCCTGTATCACAGAGGACAGGGTGGTGCTGATGGGAGTAGATCTCCATCCTCCACACATTCCCTGTATCACAGAGGACAGGGTGGGTGCTGATGGGAGTAGATCTTCATCCTCCACATCATAACCTGTATCACAGAGGAGGACGGGGTGGTGCTGTGCTTAGACTTAACCTAACACAGAGAAGGTAAGGATGTTATGAATCACTAGTGGACTTGAGCAACATTCTTTCTGTTTGGCCTGGCAGAAACAACACTGGCCTTTTTGGGCTATTGAAGTATACCTTTGACAGCAGGCTTCTAAATACGGGAACGGAGCCTCAGGATGAAACTTACTCAGTAGTTGGGAACACATACCTCTCAGGCTGGCCAGCTTCCAGGAGCAAGAGGGCAGGACTGTGCATGCCCAGTTGTTCTTGCTAAGTTGGCAGTGGGAGAAGTTTCCACTTTCCCCAGGGACTGGGGGACCAGCTGGCGGAGAGGAGCCAGGATGCTGTGCTAACGTGTTCCTCCACATGCAAACACGTACCTGGTGTGTGGAGAAGTCATTCCTGTGTCACAAATAATAAAAACCCAGAGACGGATGCTGGGGTTCAAGCTGAAGATCAGAAAAGCAAAGCAGCCACCCACTAGAGAGACCTTTTACGTCTACTAAATCTTAATACAGAATCCTCAGACCCCCTCTCCAGTGAGTTCCTGTGTCTTCCTCTCTCTGCCCAGCCATATCACTCTTGTTTCTGTCTCCCTAGTGCTGGGGTTAAAGGTGTGTGACCCCCAGACACTGGGATTAAAGGTATGTGCCACCACTCCCTGGCCCCTAGTGGCTTAGCTTTGTACCCTGATCCTCAAGCTCTAGTATTAAAATACAAATAAAATACACTACACAATTCGCTCCTAAACGTGACATCCAGAGCACCCGAGTGTAACGGCACATGGTTGAGTGTGTTCCTCTCTGTTTCAGGTACATCGAGCTCTACTTGGAAGATTTTCTGGACTCTGCTAACAGGTACTTTATGGTTGGCCACAGGGTCATATTTTATGTCATGATGGACGATGCCTCCAGAATGCCCTCCATACTCCTGAGTCCTCTGCACTCTTTGCAAGTGTTTGAGATCAAGTCTGAGATGAGGTGGCAGGACATCAGCATGATGCGCATGCGGACCATTGGGGACCACATCCTGGCCCACATACAGCATGAGGTCGACTTCCTCTTCTGCATGGATGTGGACCAGGTCTTCCATGACAGTTTTGGTGTGGAGACTCTGGGCCAGTTGGTAGCTCAACTGCAGGCCTGGTGGTACAAGGCTGATCATGACGAGTTCACCTACGAGAGGCGGGAGCTGTCGGCGGCATACATCCCATTTGGACAGGGGGATTTCTATTACCACGCAGCCATTTTTGGAGGAACACCCATCCATATCCTCAACCTCACCCGGGAGTGTTTCGAGGGGATCCTCCAGGACAAGAGGAATGACATCGAAGCGCAGTGGCACGATGAGAGCCACCTCAACAAGTATTTCCTTTCCAACAAACCCACGAAAATCTTATCCCCAGAGTACTGCTGGGACTACCACATAGGCCTGCCTTCGGAGATCCGAAGCGTCAAGGTGGCGTGGCAGACAAAAGAGTATAATTTGGTTAGAAGTAACGTCTGACCTCAGATTAGGTCGGTAGGTTTCTAAATTTGACAGAGAATTATTCTGGCTAATTCCTCAAAAAAAAAAAAGTAATAATGGTTAATGTTAATTTAAAAATCAAAATCAAAACCCACCAACATGGCAAACACATACTATTTCTCCGTATAGCTTTGAGCCTTGTAACATGTGAGAAAGAGGCTATGGTAAGTGATCGAGTGTAAATTCACAGTGATTTCTTATATATTCTGGGAGTGAGGAAAGTACTACATAAGCTGAAATCAAAATTAATGTGCCATAGGTAAAGAAAAGGCCAGAATGTTCTACCCAGTATGTTAGACTGCTTACTGGAAAATAGGGTGCTAAGAGAAATGCTGGATCAGAGTGGGGTGCACTGTGCCCTTGGTTCACCGTCTTCCTGGTTGTGGGGATGCTAGGGCAATGCAGAGAGACATCACAGCACAAGACCGTAAGAGGACTTCACAGCTGGTGGCTTCAGGCCACGGGCGGTCTAGGCCCCAGTTATTGTTTGGCTTCTGTGCATAAAGAAGGTCGTATCATGGTGGCTCGTGTTCAGAGTCCCAGTAATGTGGGGCTGACCACTTAGAGACTGCACTACGCTGGAGGGACATGGCACAAGGTTGTGCCTGAACTAAGTTGCAGGTGCAGGCAGTGTTCTTAACAATGGCTACTAGCAGAAATTGAAAGGAAGGTGCGTTTTGTTTTGCCCAAGTTATATTCAGTGGTGAACACTGGTGAGGGGAGGGGATGGCTTTAGAGAGGGAGAATGCTTTTCCACCGGAAGACACTCTGTCATCTTCTGGTCCTACCACCTGCTCTGAACCTCAAGGTTCTCCGCCTGGAGAACTGACAGGAAGAGAAAACCCGCGGTCACATGACCTCGTTTCCCCTGCTTTGTCTACACTATGCAGGTGCAGCAGCCGTCTGTACTGAATTTATAACAACTGGAAACACAGTCACTGTAACTGAGCTGCTAGACGTTCAGTCCCCTCTTCTGAGAGACGCTGAAGATCTATACCAGTGTTTCTCAAACTTCCGTTGTGACCCTTACAGTGGGCACACCTCGGATGCCTTACATACCAGCTATTTACAGCATCATTCATAACAGTAGCACAATTATAGTTATGAAGAAGCAACAAATAATTTCTTGGTTGGGGCCAGCACAGCATGGGGAGCTGTAGTAGAGTCTCGTGGCCTTGGGGAGGTTGAGACCACCGCTGCATGTGGTGACTGACCAGTGTGAAGGGGCTGTCGGTCCGTATTTCCATATATGCATATATTTATATTTTGCTTGTCTTCCAGTTGTCATCTGTTTCCATTTTCAAGCAGTTTATCTAAAAAGCCATTGCACTGACTGACGTACAGTGTGAAGGGCTTCAATAAAAAAGCATCTTACATTTTGTCTACTTTGCGCCACCTCTTGCTCTTCAGTTGTTAAAGGAAAAAGTCACGTGCCCAGCAGCAAGAAAACCCCACAAAATTCCCAATTTGGTGGGCATTGCCAAAGGAAGTGGAGAGCACACATTGGCCCTGGATTCCGCCTACCTGCCGCCGAGGCTGCTGGACCAGGCTGAAGAGGGAGAGTTGAATGTCTAAGTCCTGAACCAAAGAAACGATCGATTCTGAAGCTTGGGGAAAAGCTGAAGAAGTTTTGAGGGAATTTCTTGATTTTTTAAAGTTTATCTAAATTTAAATCCTTAATGAGTAAATTTAGGATGTTATTAAAGATAATGTTTAAACATTTTTTGAATAAAAATTCTGGTTTACAATTGAATAAATTATTTTCTCAGTATATTCTGGTCTGGTCATGGATTATGCATTTTCTCCTAAATATGTTCAAAAGGATCAATTATGATTGTCTGTAATCATACAGGATTTTAGGACCTTAGCTGTAGAAAAGTTCTCATGACCTCCTGTGACCTCCTGGACCTGTCTGACTACAAAGAGCAGACTTGTCTGTCTCCCTTTCTCCCGTGTGTGTGTGTGTGTGTGTGTGTGTGTGTGTGAGAG
>NW_026068141.1:570185-577799 GCF_014885135.2 Alexandromys fortis | reverse complement strand
GAGAGAGAGAGAGAGAGAGAGAGAGAGAGAGAGAGAGAGAGAGAGAGAGAAAGTGAGAGAGTGAGTGTAGAGGCCAGGAGTTGACCTTCGATGTCTTCCTCAGGACTTATCCACTCTATCTTTGGAGTCAGGGTCTCATTGCCCATGAATGGAGCTCACTGATTTGGTTAGACTAGCTGGCCAGCGAGATCCAACAAGGTTCTGCCATCTCTACAGCTGCCTGCCCTCATACCCAGAATACTTTATGTGGGTTCTCAGGAATCCAGTTAATCGACTCAGCCATTTTCCCAGCCCACGCATGCTCCCAGTATTACCCCCCCCCCCCCAGTATAAAAGACATTGTCTATAAGGGAGTGATAGATTGGGTTAGCCGAAGTAACGAGGCTGCTCTAACTGGCTGGTACGTCAATGTGAGGTCCGAGACTGACTAAAATGGAGAAAGAAAGCAGGAGGAGCCCCAGCGTTTCTCTCTGCTTCGTGACTATAGGTGCAGTGTGACTGAGCTGCCTCACGTCCCCGCTGCCACAACTTCCTCCTTCAGGGTCTGGCAGACAGAACCCTCTTCCTGTGGTTCGCAAACTGAGAACACAAAGGTTGTGGCTTGTGTTCAGGCTGAGGCTGTAGCTGAAGCAGACAGAGTCTGGTGCCAACTGGGGGGCAGGAGGCCTGGCATGCATTTGCCCTTTCTGCAAAGCAGTGGCTCTCCGCTTTGGACTCACTCCCCTCTCTGCCCTTGCAGCCATTTGGCAGTGGCAGTACTGCATCTCTTGCTCCTCACAACTGGTGTGTGAGTGTGGATACTACTGGCATTTAGTGGGTAGGTATAAGGAGCGCCTCTAAATGATTCACAGTGCACAGATACACAGGGTGCTAAACCCCACCCTAAGACATGTCCTTAGTGCCAGTCTCGGAGCCTGGTGCCCTGCTCTTTCAGATCTCACTAGCAGAAAGCGTCTTGTTCATGTGGGAAATGGCCTGATTAAGTGTCAGGAGTTCTTTTTTTTTTAATTTATTAGATTTTTTTTTAAATACCAATCCAAGGTCCCACCCCACCCTCATCCAATCCTCAGAGAGGGTAAGGCACATTGCTTTGTGGAAGGTCCAAGGCCCTCCCTACTATATCTAAGCTGAGCAAGGTATCACCCAAAGAGAATAAGATCCCAAAAAACTAGTATATGCAGTAGAGATAAATCCCGGTGCCACTGCCAGTGTCCCCTCAGTCTGCCCCAGCCATGCAACTGTCAGCCACATTCAGAGGGACTAGTTTGGTCCTATGCTTGTTCCTTCCAAGTCCTGCTGGATTTGGTGAGCTCCCATTAGCTTAGGTAAACTGTTTCAGTGGATGAACCCTCATGGTCTTGACCTCTTTGCTCATAGTCTCATTCCTTCTACTCTTTTTTTAATTTATTTCTTTATTAATTAATTAAAGATTTCTGTCTCTTCCCCACCGCCGCCTCCCCTTTCCCTCCCCCTCCCCCAATCAAGTTTCCCTCCCTCGTCAGCCCAAAGAGCAATCAGGGTTCCCTGCCCTGTGGGAAGTCCAAGGACCACCCACCTCCATCCAGGTCTAGTAAGGTGAGCATCCAAACTGCCTAGGCTCCCACAAAACCAATAGGTGCAGTAGGATCAAAAACCCATTGCCATTGTTCTTGGGGTCTCAGTAGTCCTCATTGTCCACTATGTTCAGCGAGACCGGTTTTAATGGAAACAATTCAAGAATTCCTTCTACTCTTTAACTGGAACCTCCCTTCTCCCTCCACCCCCATGCTCCCAATTTTTTCAGGATATCTTGTCTGTTTCCAATTTCTAGGTGGGTCTATATTTTGGGGGGGGTTCATCTTATTACTTAGCTTCTCTAGGATCATGAACTATAGGCTCAATGTCCTTTGTTTATAGCTAGAATCCACTTAAGAGTGAGAACATATCATATTCATCTTTTGGATCTAGGTTACCTCACTAAGGATAGTGTTTTCTAATTCCATCTATTTGCATGAAAAATTCAAGATGTCATTGTTTCTTACTGTTTTTGAGTAGTTCTCTAATGTGTAAAGGCAGCCTATGAATGGGAAAAGATCGTCACCAACCCCACATCAGACAAAGGACTGATCTCCAAAATATATAAAGAACTCAAGAAATTAGACATTAAAATTCTAAATAACCCAAGTAAAAAATGGGGTACTGAACTGAACAGAGTTCTCAACAGAAGAATCTCAAATGGCCAAAAGATACTTAAGGAAATGTTCAACATCCTTAGCTATCAGGGAAATGCAAATCAAAACAACTCTGACATACCATCTTATACCTATCAGAATGTCTAAGATCAAAAACACTAATGATAGCTTATGCTGAGAGGATGTGGAGTAATGGGAACACTCATCTATTGCTGGTGGGAACGCAAACTTGTACAATCACTTTGGAAATCAATATGGTGGTTTCTCAGAAAATTGAGATTCAATCCACCTCAGGATCCAGCAATACCACTCTTGGGCATATACCCAAAAGATGCTCAATACTACAAAAGCATTTGTTCAACTATGTTCATAGCAGCATTATTTGTAATAGCCAGACCCTGGAAACAACCTAGATGCCCCTCAACTGAAGAATAGATAAAGAAAAAGTGTCAGGAATTCGAGAGCTCACTTTCTAGAATCCAGAGCTCAGACAAAGGCATATCCCCTAGTGGCCACCAGAGGGCAGGAGTTCCAAAGATACCCAGTTTCTGAAGTGACTAAGTGATTAAAAACTCTTGTTTGTTGCTATTGAGGGGGGCATATTTGTAGAAATGGTGCTGATTCTGCATGTAGATGGAAGTAGCCCTGCAAGCTTAGGGGATGCCCCTGTGAA
Source organism: Alexandromys fortis (assembly GCF_014885135.2). Taxonomy (NCBI): domain Eukaryota; kingdom Metazoa; phylum Chordata; class Mammalia; order Rodentia; family Cricetidae; genus Alexandromys; species Alexandromys fortis. The sequence goes on along the minus strand of NW_026068141.1, from coordinate 574,955 downwards.
AGTTATGCAAACTCAGGACATTTACAATGACTTGGCTGTGACTGTCCAGAGGGAAGGAGGTTCTGGTCTTGGCTATGAAGACCTGGAGCAGCCTTGGTGTGTTCAAGTCCCCAGGGCTTATTGGCAGGCTGGTGCAGTGATCTATTGGCGACAGGGGAGAGGTGCTAACGAGCAGGCTCGTGAGAACCTGACATGGGTGACATCACTGGCATTTGAAGCCCTCATGGAAATCAGCAAGACCCTGGACCACCTTTCTTTTTCCTCCCCCTCCTTTCTCTTTTGTGTCCTTGCGTTTGTGCCCCTGTGAATACTTTGCTATCTATTACATCTCTGTAACCAGGAAGTGAGTGCGAACCAAGGACCTGGAGGCTCTCAAAGCTGAAAATAAAGCTGTCCTAAGAAAGCTGCTGAAAGTGGGACCTGTTGGTTGGTTTTTACTTTCTGGTCTTTGGGGAGCCCTCCACCCAGCTCCTAAATAATCTCATGGAGATTTTTTATTGCTTATGAAGCTTTTTGTAACTTAAATGATCCCATCTGCCTTTTGCCTCTGGGCTTTTTTTTTATCTTTCTCTATTTCTGTATCCCTTTCTTTCCTTCTTCCTCCGTGGATGGCTATATAGCTGGGTGACTGGCCCTGACATCTTCCTCTCCTTCTGAATTTCTCACTTCTTCTCCTCACCCCCCCCAATCTCTTCTCTTCCCAGATTTTTCCTCCTATTTTTTTCTCTCTCCCCACCAGCCCTGCCTATCCTTTCTCCTGCCTTGCTATTTATTGATCATTCAGCTCTGTATTAGACCAATTGGGTATTTTAGATAGCCAAAGTAATATAGCTTCACAGAGTTAAACAAATGCAACATAAAAGAATGTAACACATTTTTTGCATCATTAAACAAATGTTCCACAGCATAAGCAAATATAGCATGTCTTAATATTCTACAACAGTGACTACCAACTCTATGGTTGTAGCTGAACTGGGGTCAACCCTCCAGAAGTAGCTGCCACTTCTGGCTGTGAATCCAAGTATCATTTCCACACATCCAAAATACATCCCACTATGATCAAAAGTTGTTCTGCAACGTTTCAGCACAGCTGCTCTCTCAGGGGATACAGGGTGATCCGCAGATGTAGCAAGGGACAGATTTCTTAGAGTATTTAACAATTGCTTCTTTGGGTCCTGTAGGCAGTTCATTTGATTATTGGAGTTTTTAGGGTCAGAGTCTGGGCTCTGGCAGCTCCAACTAGCTAAGCTTGGCCACACATTCGCACTGGTAGGTCATGGTGAAATTCACAGAAAAAAGATTTACTCAGTTCAGCCACATTAGGAAGAGGATCAAACAAAAAGGTCCAATGGCATCTATCCTCGAGCCCTTCTTAGGAGTTCTGACAGGTTTGTGTTTATGTTTAAGTAGAAAGTAAGGAGTATGCATAGCTAGGCATCCCTGGCCAAGGTGAGGTTTTACTTGTCAGTGTCCCAGCTCCAGCCCATCCTGAAGGACGATCTGACATGTTATGGAACTATGTGAAAGCTCTTTCCAGGAGTCAGGTTCCTCCTCTGCTGGGCGCCAGTATTCAGTCTTTTCATTTTCTCAACAGGAGATTCTTATAGAGGACATTCCAATTCCTTAGGGTGCGCTGTCTCAGAAATCTCACCATCAAAGTCAGGGGCATGTGTGTCCTTCTTGGACAGCTACAGGTGTGTTCTGCAGTTTGTGAAGAGAACAGTAAGCTCAAATCACTCCTAAATATACAACAGTTAGTGCAGAGGCATGGAGGAAAGGGGAGGCAATCATAGTAATTAATGCGGGGTTAAAGGAGAGATGCATTGATAATCTGCTCCAAGGACGCTATGGTTTGGATACGGTTCTACCCATAAAGCTCACATTGAAATCAGGGCCCAGTGGGGGCAGTGTTGAGTTGTGTGGGGCCACAAATAGGGATTAATGCCTTTCGAGAAAGGAACCATTGCTCAGGAGATTGGTTTCTGTGAGTTGGGTTGTTAGCAAGTTCGCCAACTCCCATCTCTCAAACGTGTGCTTCTCTGCACAAAGCATGTCTGCTTTAGTGTGTGTTGGACTGCCACAAGGCTCTCACTGGGATCTTGGCAGGTTCTGGTGACACACTCTTGGACTTCTGGGACTAGAGACCACAAACTTCCCTTTGTAAAGCACCTAGACTCCAGTATTTTGTGGTAGCAATGCAACCCACACCAAGAAGCAAGCACTAACTAAAGCAGTGAACCAGAAGCAGTGACCCTTGTTCCAGGGGTTCTGACAAGGTGAGCCTTCAACTACCTGTCCCATTGACTGCACACCTGCTCAGCATCCACCGGGGCAAGGTAACTTGCCTGTAGCTCAGATCGGTTGGAGACCTCCTCTAGGCTTTCATGGGAAGCTGATTGCTTTTTACTTTTATTAGGTGGATGGGAGGCAGTTGGACATTCACAGCTGCGGGTTACCACTTCCAAATTTCAAAATCAGCCCAAAGGAGTTTTTGTCTTTCTTAGTGGCAGGGGACACTCAACATTTGCTTACTAAATTGGCTGCACTTTGGAGTTGCCTGGATTGAGAATATTCATATCTGGATCTCACCCCCTAAGATTGCTATTCAGCCTGCATGGGGTGGAACTTGAACATGGGGAGTTTCAGTTTTCCTGTGTGATTCTGATGTGTATGCTAAGAAGCTGGGCAAGGACTGCATTATGGTGGAGCAATTTGCTTTTGGTGTATGGTTTGGGGTTTTTTGTTTTGTTTTTTTGTTTAGGTTTTATATTTTTTATTGTTTGGGATTTGTTAAAAGTCTTGAACTTTTCAGCTAATAAACTTTTTATGAATCAAGTTTAGGCTGCCTTTAAAAAGTATACAGTTAAAAACAAAGATGGCAGGGCTGCCGGCATAGCAGCGGAGCTCCGAGGAGGCTCCACAGGGAGATACGGCAGCAGAAAAGGAGTCTGCAACCTACTGTAGCCCCAAAACAACTTTAAAAAGGGGGGAGGCAGGGTGACGTCTCATGGATGCACAAAATTGAAAGGAAAGGTAGCAGAACAGATCAGCACTCAGTGGAGAACAAGAAACTACACCCTTCTCTGCTGGCCTCAGTCTGCAGGCTGTAAGCACAGAGGTCATGCTGGATGAGCCGCAGGGTGGCCTGCAGCAGGCCCCCAGTATGGAGCTGCCACAGGCTGTTACTGCCTGAGATGCTTGCCCTGCTAGGAGACTGAAAGTGCAGCCACCTGCTGCTAGCAGCCTACTAGCACAAAGGCCTTGCGCTGAGCCTTGGTGCAGCTGACATTAAAGATAGGGATGGGTGTGGTACTTGGAACATGCCCTTCCCCAGCCCTGCCTAGCTGCAAGATTTCTCTGACTCTGGTCTGATGGCAGAAGATACAAAATAATCCCACACTAGTTCAGAATTGCATATAATAAAGGATTATTTATTTAGGGGAGACTCACAGATCACAGTCCCAGATCACAGTCCCTTTGCATGAACAGGAAGCAGGAACAGAGTCTAGCAGCCAGAAAAAAGAGCTGGAAGCAAGAGAACAATTACGTGCTTTACAGCTGCATTTATAGTATAAAAGATTATACCCAAGTGGGCTGGTATCTTAAAGGCTATTGGCTGAAGGACCTCTCACAGCACCTCCTCCTTTTGTTTAAATAGGAGAGTTCTAAACCCAATACAAAACTAAATACACTTGGAACAGATATCAAGATTAGAATTACAGGTATCAAGATTAGAATTACAGCCATCATAAATGATATTAAGCAAGGGACATATCCTAATGTTTTAACAAACATACTATCCTAAGGCGTCTCAATCTTGTATTGGAAATGGCTTAGCTTGATCATAAGAGGATGGTAACTAGTATTCTTGGACTGTCTAATCTTCAACCTTATCGAAGGCCTGAGATGGTTCATAGTATTACTTGAGTAGGCAGGAAGTGCAATCAAGCAGCTTCCAAAATGTACAGGGGATAACAGAGACAACTGGCTGCCTGAGTAATCACCCAAAGTCTCATTTGCAATGTTGGAGCAACCAACTTTGGCTAAGGCATAGAGTAGCTGACCGACCATTTTCAGAGGCAGGAACATTTTCGAACCATCTTACCCTGTCTTGGCAAGGTTTGGTAATCTTTTTTCTTGTATTCTGCTTGTCCACTTTGTCAGTGGTTGGGTTCCTTGCCCAAAGGCGAGTTGTGTCAAGAAGAAAACAAACTCCAAGTGGAGTGTCTTTGGTGCTAAACACTCTTGGGAATAGATCAGTGCCGCCAGGAGCAATCGTGTCTCACATAACAGAATTCTAAGTTATTTAAATGCCATGTTCTATAGATCTTTGAAGTGGTTGAAGATTACCTATCTATGTAGAATACAATCTCTATATATCTAAAGAACCTAATTAGTCTGACTATAAGTATGACAAACATGAATGACTATTGACCTATAATACTTAATACCTATATAATAAAGATTAAGACTTCATATCAGAATAGTAAACAATCTTTAAACAACTGTGCAGTAAAGGAGGACAATGACCTCAAAATATAAACAATGTATAAATGTCTTGATCTGAGGTAGAGATATATAATGCAATATGATAACTATATCCTAAAATTGTATCAGAATACAAAATGTCTTAAACAGAGGCAGAAACATGCATGGATACAATATGACAAAATAACTTTGCATAGGTGTACAAATATTGTAAACAGAAATAGGCACATATTCAATATAACAAATATAATTTGAACTTGCATCAATATACAAAAATCTATA
>NW_026068141.1:512585-570098 GCF_014885135.2 Alexandromys fortis | reverse complement strand
AAACTTTATTGGGAGAGGGACGTTGTCTTCTAGAATTGCTTCCAGCTGCCATGGGGGCGACATTTTTTCTATGGGATCCTATAAAAGTAAAATGATGGTTAAGTTTCAAGTTTGCTGTTTTGTATAACTGCAAATGGTCTTTGAGTAGTTGATAGAGTTGTTTTGTTTGTTTGTTTGTTGAAGTTCTTATTTGGAGTTCTGGCCAGAACTTTGTAAGAAGGTGCACCATTTCTGCAGCTGATACCCAAAAACCAGTCTCATAGTAGTGCTATCAGCATCATGATGTCATATCAACCAGGTGGAGTCGTTGTAGGGCCCATCTTCTTCCTGGAAGCTTCAAAGATTACTGCAGGAAAATCTACTGTTCATTGTAGAAAACTTAAATATTATTCATACAGACATACATTCAATTAAAGATATGATATAGACAAAATGGGCATGGAAAAAAAGTAAAATATTTCCTTAAAATCTGTCTTCTTTCTGTCTCATACCAGATGGCTCCTGACATGAGATAGAAACTCTGAATTTTTCTTTTAACAACATGCTCTAAATTGAGAAGGATAGCCATTGTCCAACTCCAAAGCCAGCTCTTATCTTTAAGTAGAGATGAACACATGTCCAGATAATCAAATTTTACCATGCAGATAATACAGCATCATAAACCAGATTTCTCTTTTTTTGTTGATCTTTCTGGGTAGCTATCTTTTCATCTTTAGGCATCTAGATGTCCAAGGTCTCTCAACTCTTTGAAGATGAGTATTTTCTTGCAAAGACAAGAACAGAACCCTGCCCCAATCCTTATGAGGCTTCCTGGTTTCCATTGTGAGGTTAGCACATCCTTGAAACATACCGGCTGATTTAATTCAGAAGTTTTTTCTATCTTTCTACTGCCATTGTTCCTTTCTCATTAGTGTTAAGAAAATTCAAGGTTAATAAAGCATTATGCAATTGATCTGGGGGTATTTTTCATCACTTTCTGTTTGTTTAGCATATCTTTTATAGTTCAATTTGATCTTTCTATAACTATCTGACCTGTAGGATTGTTTGGTATGCCTGTAATATGCTTTATATTATAATAAACAAAAAACTGTTTCATTTTCTTAGACACATATGTTGGACTATAGTCTGTCTTTATTTGTGCAGGTATACCCATGATGGTGATGATTTCTAATAAATGTGATTACTGAATCGGCCTTTTCTGAGCTCAAGGCAGTTGCCCATTGAAAACCTGAGTCAATGGTGTGGTGTACATATTTTAATTTTCCAAATTCTATAAAGTGGAATACATCAATCTGCCAGATTCCATTTCTTTGAGTACCCTTTGGGTTACTTCCTTCAGGTAATGGTGCTTGTTTCACATATCTCAGTCTGCATGTATCTACATAAACAAAAAGTAACTCTTGCTTTGCTCTGATTGGAGGATTTTCAGGAATGCTGTCTTCTTCTGAACTTCATTTTAAGTGTGTGTATCCTTTGCTTGTATTTTGTATTAAAAAGAAAGAAAAAGAATCCCTTATTGTTAAGCATATTGGCATTGTCTGGTGTAGGAGGTTCTTCTGTCTATGTGTTGCTTTCATTGGCTGGATAAAGAAACTGCCTTGGCCTTTTGATAGGGTAGCACTTAGGTAGGCGGGTTAGACAGAACTGAATGCTGGGAAGAAGGGGGACAGAGAGCCGCCATGGAGACGCCAGGTCAGACATGCTAAATCTTTCCCTGTCATCCACGACAAATTATTAGAAATGAGTTAAGTCAAGATGTGAGAGTTAGCCAATAGGAGGCTAGAGCTAATGGCCAAGCAGTGTTTAAATTAATACAGTTTCTGTGTGATTATTTCAGGTACATGCTAGCCGGGTGGCTGGGATCAAAAGCAGGCCCTCTCTCCTATCAACAAATGGCATTCCAACGTGGTAAACTGACTCCATGTAAAATCTGAGAGAGCTTCAAAAAGAATACAGAGTTTAACACAGTATCTTCATATTTTCTGGTGTCTTGCTGTACCTGCTTTAAGAGAGATTTTCCTGATTCAGCTATAATAGGGAAAAAAGCCACATGGTTTCAAAATGCTGACTTTCTGCCAGCAAAACCTTTGTCTCCTGCAGGAGACAGAGCATTTAGATGGGGTTTTGTGAGTAAAGTGCTATAGTGTGCCTAAAAAGGGGGCATTGCACGCTGCGGCTCAGAGGCACAAGCGACTCATCCATGCTATTGCTACAGAGCTCATGGCTCAGATGTACAAGCTGCTTCACCATGTTGGACTGGGCAGGGCAAGCAGGCAGTACCTGTATTTGACCTGGGATTGTCACATCTTAGATTCTTAAGAGCTTATCATTTTAAAAGCACAAAGCAAAAGTGTTCCTGGACAGTAAAGAATTACAGATTCACACTAGGACAGATTTAGATGTAAGCGACCTCCAAATGAGTCACAATGTTGAATAAATGTATGGAGGTTTGGGAGAGAGAAGAAAAAGAATATAGAGACTCATAAAATAAAGTCAATGCCTTAAAAAAGTGTAAAGTCTTTAAAGAGACAGAGTACAGATAACCATAGATTAAAAATAAATAAGCCACGTAAAAATGGAAGATTCACAGAGAGTCTGGATTATGTGTATTATTGTGTTTTCTTTAAATTTTTTGACTGTGAAGGAGCTAAGTACAGAGAGATGTTTCATTGTGTGGGCTGCTAAGCTAAACCAGCATGGATATTATAAAGGTATTATGACTTCAGAATTTGGGTCTAAGGATATGATGCTTTGAAAAAGAGATTCTTCTTTTGTCTTCACAGAAGATGAGAACCTGTGGATTGCCTCCAGGCAAATATGATATGATAGACCATGCCCTCCTGAAAGGTTGCTGTGAACACCCTCAAAAACTTACTTTGCTCAACTGCCAGCTGAGTTGAACCTAGCATACAGGATACACCATGAAAGACCTTATTAACAACACCCCCATACAGCATGAAGCAGTTTGGAGGAAAAAAAAACTACGCCCATATTCCCAAGTATTGTTTATAAATGTTCTTTTACATTTAAAGGGTATATGATATAGATATGAATAATTTGTGTTGGTATGGATTTTGTTTTATTGATATAAATTTAAGGTCAATCTTGTTATATGTATATTTCTGCTCTTGATTAAGGTATTGTGATTGTGTAGTTCATTTAAAAATGTAATGTATAATTAAGAAATATAGGTTAATAGATAATCTCTATAATAGTCAAGTTTGTAGTCATGTTAGTTAGATTTTCTAGATGTGCATGGACATATTTCAGATAGGAATTCTTCATATCTTTCAAAGACTACAGAATATGGCATTTAAAATGTTTTAATAACTTAGGGCTTTTCATGACAATGAGACACTTCTGCTCCTGGCAGCACCAAGCTATTTCCTGAGGAAGATGGGCATTAAAGAGGCTCCTTATGGAGTTGGTTAGCCATTTGGGCAAGAAACTGCTCTTGCCTGAACTGTTGCATAAACTGAACGTGAAAAACCCACAGAGAGAGGACTGCTAAACTTGCCAAAAGGTGAGATGATCCTTTGGGGTTTCTGTTTCATGAAAGAGTCTGCAAGACATTCTGCAGGACACAGCAGAAAATGACTGAACTATCTTTAAAATTTCCTGCTTCATGGAAATGTCTGCTGGATACTATGGGCCTGAAGGCTAAAGATGGATGCCCCAATGGTAGAGAAGAACTTTGGGTGACTGTCCAGGCAGTGAGATGTCTCTGTCATTTCTAGAGTTTTAGAAGTTGCTTACAATTCACTTCCTGTTCACTTAGTAATATTATATCTTTCTGAAGTCTTTGATAGAGTTGGATAGATAGATAGATAGATAGATAGATAGATAGATAGATAGATAGATAGATGGATGGATGGATGGATGGATGGATGGATGGATGGATGGATGGATGGATAGATAGATAGATAGATAGATAGATAGATAGATAGATAGATAGATAGATAGATAGCACTTTATGCTAGAGGATCTGGCAGACCCATATGGGATCAGATGTGTGTTATGTATATGGAATGAAACCTATTCTTGATTTTATCTTGAACCTGTATGAATAAGGAAGTCAATTCTGTATCATCTGGTATAAATTCAGTGGTTTCAATATGCAAGACAACTCTTTCTGCATATTGCAAATCAGTAACTATATTGAGAGGTTATTTAAAATCCCTTAGTACCATGAGAATACATATTCTGCCTTTTGGACAGAATTATGAGGGATTTGTTTCACCTTACTTAATTCTTCTGATTTGTAACCTGCCTTTCCTGATTTATTTGCATTAGTATAAAATGTACAGGCTCCAGTGAGAGGTGCATCATGTTCAATGTGGGTAAGAATCTAAGTAGTTCTCTTTATAAGGTCAATTCTATCACTTTTGGAATAATTGCTGTTTATTTCTCCCAAAAAAATAGCACAAGCTCTTTGCCATGGTTCATTGTCTTCCCATAGTTTCTTAATTTCATCAGCAGTAAAAGGATCTATAATCTCTGCTGGGTCGATGAAGTCTCAATTTTCCTTTTATAATTAATTCAGAGACTTTTTCCACATAAGTTTTTATTTTTTTACTTGGTTTATGTGGTAAAAAAAAAAAAGCATCCATTCTAATATAATATCTTCCCTCTGCACTAAAATTCCTGTAGGGGAAATTCTGGAAGGCAATATGACTAGAATACAAGTAAGATTTGGATTCACTCTATCTGCATGTGCCTCATGTAATTTCTCCTCAACAATCGTCAGTTATTTTTATGCTTCACTTGTTAATTCCCTGGGATTATTTAAGTCTTTGTCATCATCTAAGGTTTTGTTTAAATGAACTGTCAGATCAGGTGTTTTCTGTACTCCTTTTTTAATATTTATTTATTTATTTGTTTGTTTGTTTGTTATGTATACAATAGTCTATCTGTGTGTATGCCTGCAGGCCAGAAGAGGGCACTAGACCTTATTACAGATGGTTGTGAGCCACCATGTGGTTGCTGGGAATTGAACTCAGAACCTTTGGAAGAGCAGGCAATGCTCTTAACCACTTAGCCATCTCTCCAGCCCATTCTGTACTCCTTTTAATTTATTACTGTCTGCTCTGCACTTTGTCTTTTTAAAGACTTTTTCTTAACAATTTAGCTCTTTTCCAACTCTCTATCTCTTTTTCTTCTCTGTCCCAAGCCTATGTACATTTACCCAACACTATGACCCATTTAGAGTTCTTTTATGTCTGAACTGTCCTTATTGCATTATCTGTAATTGTTTACTGTCCAGGAGCACTTCTTAAAATGCTAACTGCTTCTTAAGAAGTTAAGTTGCACCATTAGTAGGGTATATGTGGTACTTTCTGCTTGCTTTGCACAGTCTAAAACTTAAGCTGTGCTATTACTATGGTATATACAGTTCTTCCTGCTCGCTCTGCACAGTCCAGCATGGCAGAGTCACTGGACACCACCCCCCAGTTCCAGGCACAAAACTGGTCCATGTTGTCATCAAGCAATTTGCAGCATGCTGCTCACAAACTTCACTCAAATGCAGTGGCAGCACAACCCAGAAAGCTGACATCTCAAAATGGCGCAGCTTTTTTCTCACTATGACTGACTTAGGAAAACCCCTCTTAAAGGAGCTGTGGCACACCACCAGCAAACAGCAAGAAGCTGTGTTAAACTCTGTATTTTTGTGTCTAGAATTCCTTTTCAAGCTTTCTCAGGTTTTATGTGGATTTAGATAGCCACGTTTTCGCCAATTTATTGCAAGGAGCCACTTGGCCCATTGTTCATTTTTTGGCTGCCCAGACCTCCAAAATAATCACATGGAAACTGCAATAATTAAATCACTGCTTGGCCCATTAGCTCTAGCTTCTTGTTGGTGAACTCTTACATCTTAATTTAGCACATTTCTATCAATCTCTTTATCACCACGAGGTCATGGCCTACCAGCAAAGTTTCAGCACGTCTATCTCCAGTGGCAGATTCATGGCTTCTCTTTGACTCTGCCCTTCTTTCTCTCAGCATTCAGTCTTCCCTGCCTACCTAAGTTCTGCCCTACCACAGGCCAAGGCAGTTTCTTTATTCATGGTAATCACAGCACAGAGGGGACTCCCACATCACATTCATCTATGGGTACTGATCTGACCTTTAAGGGCCTGAGGATCTTCTTACATTCTAAATTGGCATTTTCAAAAGCCAAGGATTCAATTAGTATACATCTAGCTTCAGGGTCTGTCACTCCTACTTGTACAGCCTTAGTTAATCTTTGTAAGAAGTCACTAAAGGGTTTTCTATGGCCCTGTTTAACACTAATAAATGACTTAATCCTCCTTCTTAGTTCCTGAATCCTGTCCCAAGCATTTAAAACTGCTGTGATACATAGGGACAAGGTGTGTTCATCATAGCGAGCCTGTTTCTGAGGATCAGAGTAATGGCCCTCACCAAGAATTTGTGCACTCTCAAATCCTTTTGCTTTCCCCTGTTGCTCTAAAATGATTGCCTCTTCTCTCCAATAACACTTCCGAAGCAGCTGAGGTCCATTTTCTAGGACCACTGAGATTAATTGAAGTCAATCGTGTGGGGTAGCTTTAGTGCTTGAAGCCCATGTTTTCCCCATTTCCCTGACAAATGGTGACTGTAGCCCATAAGAAGCTTTGCTTGTTTTATTTCTTTTAGATTGCTCATACGTAATGGTTCCCATGCATATTCTTTGTTTACCTTAGGGTACTTTTGCCAGGTGGTCTTTTTGAGGAAATTACTGGCTATGCAGTTGAAACTCTGTGTAAGCCATCCCAGAGTCTGGCATGTACTGATGAGGCTAAATCCTGTCCTTTTAACCTTCTGCCCCTGCTCATCAATTTCAATAAATTCCTCAATCTTTTCAATTCTTTTTACTACTACCTTTTTTAAAGTCTGGATATCCTGTCCAGTCTTCTGTTCTAATGTCTTCACCAAGGATTCCAAGGTATGAAACTTGTCCAGTATAGATAACGTCTCATTCTTGGACATATCATATTTTTCAACAGATTCTGATAGTTAAATTAAACAGCACAAATACTTTCAGATAATTTTGTCAAATTGATGAAGCTAATTCCTAGAATCAAATAAAGGGATCTAGAAGGAAAATCACATAAGCCTTGTAGAATACCATCCATAGTAGAATCAAAATAATTATTGAACTCCTGGATGTTATCAGTTATTTTCTTGTAGTTCTTCAGATCTTACATGTTGTAAGGCAATTACAATCAATTGGAGTAGGTGTAATAATTGTTATTGGCCAGTAGGTGTTGCAGTTGTAGCCACATGGCTAGAGACACTAGCAACAATAAACAGCATGTGTTGCTTACTTAGGTACTGAAAAAATTCTTTGTTTAACAAATTAAGAGCAGTTATTAAGGCGATCAAATGATTCTGAGAGTTGGGGCCCAGGTTAAAGAAAAAGCCCAAAGTTTTCCATCAGTGCAAGTTGTGGACTATGTGCACTGTAGGGACTGCAGGCAGCAGTGTGTGGGCTGGCATGAAATGCACTGTGGGTTGCAAGCTGGGGAGTGCTGAGCAATAGCCACGTGCTGCATCTGAGGACTGGCTAGAGCCACGAGAGATTGTCAGTGCCTAATGTGCCGTGCGAATAGCAGACCGATCCCAAAAAGTGTGGACTGGTTCCCATGTTCAGGTGCCAGATGATGGCAGAAGATACAAAATAATACCACACTAGTTCAGAATTACATATAATAAAGGGTTATTTATTTAGGGGAGATTTACAGATCATTGTCCTAGATCACAGTCCTCTGCACAAATTGGGAACAGGAACAGAGTCTAGCAGCTGGAAGCTAGAGCCAGAAGCAAGAACCAGAAGCAAGAGAGTGAACACACGCTTTACAGCTGCATTTATAGTATAAGAGCCCATGCTTAAGTGGGCTGTTATCTTAAAGGCTATTGGCTGAAGGAGCTAAAGGAGCTCCCACAGCACTGGTCTATGACAGAATATTCAAGACGAGTATTGGCAGTGGTCCAGTCTTCATGGTGCTCCTGCCATCAGAAACCTTGGCCAGTTCAGTGACTCATTGTAGCAGTTTCCAATGCCATTACAATGAACAAATACACAGTGGAGAGGAAGGAAAGATAATGAACAGATAGGTACCTTTGCAGTGGAGAGAGGGGGATCTAGAGAAGCAACAATGGTGACAAGCGTTAGTGAAGGCTACAGTAGACCTCCATGAGTACAACCACCAGAGTGGTGTGCAGCCTCCGAACATACTGCCCAGCCACACGATTGCCCTACTTGTGAGCAATGACAGGATATCCAGAATGAAGAATGTTTATTTTTTAGATTGAACCTCCTTGAAAGACCCCCGGAGGCCATGTTGGTATCTGTGGTCCATACTACTGCTCCAGGCCAAGTCGAAGCCTGAGGTTCATATGGACAGCTGCTGCTGGAGACCTTGTTTAATCTCTAAGGCCTGAACTACCTCCAGAAACCTTGTTGATGTGTGTGACCTGTACTGCTGCCTGAGGCCATGTTGATGTTCATGGACCATACTGCCCCTGTGGGCTGTGTTGGGGTCTGTGGTCCTCCTGAAGCAGGGGCTATATTGATGTCCCTGGCCTTTGTTACCATCAAAGGCCATGGGTATCCATGGTCTGTGCTGTTGACTGAAGCTATGTTGATGCCCATGAGCCATGTTGCTACCAGAGGCTATGTTGATGTCTGTGACTAGTGCTTCCACTAAGGATCATGATGGTATCTAGACCATGTTGTAGCCAAGGGCAGTGTTGATATCCATGATCTGTGCTCCCACTAGAGGTCATATCAATGCCAGTGGTCCATGTTATCACCAGAGGCCATGTGGATGCCCATGGCCTATTCTGCTACCTGAAGCCATGTAGATGCCTGTGGGCTGTACTGTCTCCAGGGGCCATGTTGCTGTCTGTGGCCCATGTTGCTGTGAGAGGCCATGCTGATGTCTGTGGCCTGTGCCTCTATAGGGCTATGAATGTGTATATGGTCCATGCTGTGGTCAAGGCCTATATTGATGTCTGTGGTCAGGGCTGCTGCTGGGAACCATGTTGAGGTCATAGTCAGTGCTGCCACCAGAGGCCAGACATGTGGATGTCTGTGGTCTGTGTGGCCATCTGAAGCTATGTTGATGTCCATGAGCTGGGCTGCCACTGAGGAACATATTGGTGTCCATGGCCTGTGTTGTCCCAGAGGCCATGTTGGCATCCATGGCCAGTGCTGCTATCAAGGGCTGTGGTGTTATCACCAAAAGTCATGGGGATGTCTGTGGTCTGTGCTGCCACCAGAAGTCGTGTTGATGTCCATAACCCATGCCATAGCCAGAAACCATGTGGATGTCTTTGATCTTTGCTGCTGCTGACTATAAAGGGCAAGGGAGCTTCTTTTGCCGTGGTGTCAATGACTGCAGACTCACATGTCCTGGGAGATGTAGCAGAGCATTGTATCTGGCTTGAATTCTGGAGTGTTAACACCTAAGCTTTGAACTGCCTTCTGTGATGCTATCTTTTGTGACTGTCACCTTATGTTTGAAGGGTTAGATTCTTATTTTAGCTCTTCTTGAATAGTTGGAAGCCTTTGTAAAATTGGTTACTAGAGGACTTGGAAAACCAAAAGTTCTCATGACTGAGAATTGCTGGGGCATTTGGTTCCTTCACACAACTCCAGATAAGAGGTTTTGGTGTGCTGAAATTGACTTGCTAAGAGGCATAAATTGTATAACAATTAAAAAGGCCGTTTGAGAAGCAGTCTGTTCACGGGAAGCTGCCTCCCCTGCTGCTGCTAAACCTGAAATTCATGCTTCAGTGACCATAATGCTCCTGTGACCGCCTCTCGTTCCCACCCCAGGCCCCCAAAAGAAACAGTCTAGACACAAAGCTATTGACGAGAACTCCTAAAAATTGTGATAGAGTTGCTGAAGTGTAGCTCTGCATAGTTGATGGCTTCTGTGGGGTGGGTGGGGAAGGACTCAGTTTGATTTACGGGACTGGCCACTGGGTGTTTGGCCGTGCTGCAATGAGTGTGTGAGCAACACAAATTGAACTTGGTGTTTTCTTCTTTTCCTTTGAGGAGGTTACAAGGGTAGGTACGGGATAGACCTGGGAGTACTGGAAAGTGAATGTGATCAGGGTGCATTATGTAAAATTTCTAAATAATCAATAAAAAATATTATGTTAATAAAAGTGTAGTTAAAAAGAATAAACAAGGGCTGGAGAGATGGCTCAGTGGTTAAGAGCATTGCCTGTTCTTCCAAAGGTCCTGAGTTCAATTCCCAGCAACCACATTGTGGCTCACAACCATCCAAAATGAGATCTGATGCCCTCTTCTGTCCTGAAGGCAGACACACAGACAGAATATTGTATACATAATAAATAAATTTTAAAAAAAGAATAAACAAATCAAATTTGGAAAAATGTGTTTAAATTTGATTTCTGCTCCATTTTCTCTTTTTAATTAACAGTTGTTTCTATCATATTTATTATGTGTCTGTGTGGGTACCAGTTGTTTTATCATATTTATTATGTGTCTGTGTGGGTATCTATAATGTCAGAAGCACTCTGAGAAAATCAGCTCTCTCCTTCACCAGGTAGGTCCCAGGAACTGAACTCAGGTCTTCAGGCTTAGCAGCAAGCACCCATCACTGAGCCATCTCTGACTCGCTCCATTTTCTCTAGGAAACCAGCTATGTGTGTGTGTGTGTGTGTGTGTGTGTGTGTGTGTGTGTGTATGTGTGTGTGTATATATATGCTTATATATACACACATACTACCCTTCTTAATGATTATCTCTTAGGTAAGGAATTCTATTTTGATATTTTCTCAATTATTTTCCTCCTTTTCATATAAGATGATGAGAATTTTATTTGATCTCTTATTCTTTGTGGCTTAGTCAGCTGATAATTTTATCCAGCATATTTTTTATTTCACATGGGTACTTTTTGGTTTGGTTTTTTTTTTTTTTTTTTTTGAGATGGGGTCTTGCTATGTAGCCCACAACACCCCTGCCTCTGTCCCATTATACCTGGTTCTCAAATGCAGCCTTTTTTTTTTCTTTTTTTTTTGAGACTGGTCTTCTATGTAACCTAGGCAGGTCTTAAACTCACTCTGTAGTCCAGGATGGCTGAGAACCCATAGTAATCCTCTGCCTCGGTCACCCAAGTACTGGGATTATGACATGCACCACTATGCCTAGCTCAAATACATGCTTTAAAGTTCTAGAATGTCAATTGTTTTTGTAATTTCTGTTGCTTGACTAAGAATTCCTACTTGTTCATTCATTTTTACAGCATTTTCTACTAAATCTTTTAAAGTCTTGTTTATCTCCTCTAAAATCTTATTTATAGGTTTTCTGAATGAACATCACATTGTCTCAAAGGGGCATAAAGACAAGTCAGTGTGGTGGTGTAAATAAGAGTGGCCCCCATAGGCTTGTATATTGGATTCTTAGCCATCAGGCAGTGGCACTGTTTGAGAAGGATTAGGAGGTGTGGCCTTGTTGGAGGAAGTGTGTCACTGGGGCCAGGTTTTGAAGTTTCAAAAGACCAAGCCAGGCCCAGTGTCACCTTTCCTGCTGCCTGCTGATTAGAATGTAGTTCTCAGATATTTCTCTAGCACCATGTCTGCCTGTATGCTTCTGTGTTCCCTGCCTCGATGATGGTGGGCCAAACCTCTGAAACTGTAAGCCAGCCCCAATTAAATGCTTTCTTTTGTAAGAGTTGCCATGGTCACATGGTGTGTCTTTACAGCAATAGTAGAGTGACTAGGACAGTCAGAGTTTGTTAGAGGAACAGAACCAATGGGATGAACACAAACACAAAATTCAATTCTGTTTATTTAGAGAACCCTGATGAATACAGTTCCCAATGGTGCAATAGTGGTATTTTCACCTTGGGGTAATCAGCAACTGTCTAATTGGATTAAGCCCTGTTCAATAGAAGGGATTTCATGCCTGGTTCTGTAAGCCTGACTGGAGAGGTCACAGACCCTTGAGGAAAACCTACTCCTGCCATTAGTCCTAAAGCAATCTACTTTCTAACCATATTCTTTATGTATATCCTTACACCCACAGACAGACGCAGCTTACACCACCCATCAAATGAGCTTCTTTCTTCAACAGATGGAGGTTACCACAGAGATGCACAATGGGCCAAAAAACAGACCATAGTGCCCAGCCCCAACCGTTCTACCTAAGGCTTGGAGAACTTCACGGCAGAAAGATTATAAGAGTCAGAGGACTGCAATGCCTGCTTCAAGATAAATGTCTTCTAGATACAAGGACTTTGTGCCCATGAAATCTCAATAACATGGCTGCCTAAACAAGACCGACACAACTACAATACCAGTCAACGTTCCACTGTGAATGGGGGAGCTGCGGCAGATCCCACCCCGAGAAGATGAGCTAGTGGTAACTGATAGCGCCGAGAGAGGGAGGACCTGTGCTTTTGCAGGGATGAGCTCCCTGTCGGGTTATCCAGTTCCAGCTGGCATCCCTATACATGTATAAACACATGTATACATAAGCAACACTAAGCAGACTCAGTAGATTTTATGTATGTATGTAAATGTATATGTTTAATTTATTTATAGAAGAGGTAAATTTGAGAGGGAGTGTGGAGGGAGACAGAAGGCAGTAGAGGGTAGAACAATGTAAATACAATAGTCATGTATGAAATTCTCAAACAAATACATTTAAATAAAAAACAGTCAAAATCAAGTCTTCTGGTTATGAAAAATAAATTTCAGCATGTGAATTGTTAGGATCATAACCACCTGATTCTTTCATCATCAAGAGACTGATGACATCACCACCCACAAAGACTGGAATAATCCAAACACTCCACATTCCAATGACCGGAATAACCAAAGTGTGAACGTGTAGAGTGGCAAGCTGGCACACTGAGCTAACTTACTTCAGGCCATCCTCCCTTTTAAGATGCTCCATCTGCCTACTCCAACTACTGTACCATGAATGTTGAGGTCTGATGAAGAACGTGTATGAAATTATTTCATGATCTGGACAAAATAACTGGTGAGAGTTTGTGCTTAATGTCAACTGAACTGAGTGGCAGCTAGTTCCTTTTTCTGCATGAGATAATTTCCTTTGGGGTGGATTAAACAATGGAATTTTGTAACTTTTTAAAATGACTTTTCACTGGGCATGATGGCGCACATCTTTAACCCCAGCACTTTCGAGGCAGAGGCAAGAGGATCTCTTGAGTTCTAGGTATCCTGGTCTACATAGTGAGTTGCTGGCCAGCTAGGGCTACACAGTGAGACTCTGTCTTTAATAAGGAGAAAGATTTTTATTACATTTATTTGTGTGAATGTGTTTTGGGGGAGTATGTGTATATGCACATATGTGGAGGTCAGAACCCAACATGAAAGAGGTGGTTGTCTCCTTCTACCATGTGAACCTGGAGCTTGAGCTCAGGCCTTTTGGTTTGGTTTCTGAGCTAGGATCTTACTATGGCTTCTAGACTGGCCTCGAGCTTGAAGGTCTACTCTCATCTCTGCCTTCATGAGCACTAGAGTTACAGGGATACATTGCATGATTGGCTAGGTTGTGTAAGCTGCAGGCTAAAATCCAAGGTGACTGTATAGATAACCTAAACTTTATAGTTGAGCCTCCAGGGAGCACTCTAAACCAATTTTAACCAATTTTATATGCAGCCACTCTTGAGAAGGGGCATAAGTCATGTGCTGTTATCAGTCCCCGTGTTGTTCTTGTTGTGATCATCACAATGCCACATGCCTAAAAACAATTAGTTTCCTTCCTAAGTGTACAAATCGGTAGACACAAAGCTGAAAAGTCTGGGTATTCAGGACTCAAGGGGGCAATGGGGTAAGGGATTAGGGGAGTTGTAAGTGTTTTTATGTAGAAAGACATTCAAGGAGCTACAGAGCCTTAACTGCTAGTCAGGGTCACTAGGACGAAGCCAGAGAGAAGTAGAATTTCCCACAGCTTATTATGTGTACACAGGGTTCCCCACAACTTATTCTGTGTACACAGGGTTCCCCACAGTGTACTCTGTGTACACAGGGTTCCCCACAGCTTACTCTGCATACGCAGGGTTCCCCATAGCTTACTCTGTATAAATGGGGTTCTCCACAGCTTACTCTGTGTACACAGGATTCCCCACAGCTTACTCTGTATACACAGGGTTTCCCACAGCTTACTCTGTGTACATAGGGTTCCCCACAGCTTATTCTGTGTACATAGGGTTCCCCACAGCATATTCTGTATATACGAGGTTCCCCACAGCTTACTCTGTGTACATGGGGTTCCCTACAGCTTACTCTGTATACACAGGCTTCCCCACACCTTGCTCTGTGTATGTGAGGTTCCCAACAGCTTACTCTGTATACATAGGGTTCCCCATGGCTTACGCTGCATACACAGGGTTCCCCACAGCCTACTTTACATACACAGGGTTCCCCACAGTTTACTCTGTGTACACGGGGTTTCCTGTTGATGGAGAGAGGGTCCACTTGTTTTTCCCAGCCACCCAGCTAGATTACACCTGAAATAATCACACAGAAACTGTATTAATTTAAACACTGCCTGGAACATTAGCTCTAACTCCTTCTTGGCTGACTCTTACATCTTAGTTTAGCCCATTTCTATCAATCTGTGCATCACCACGAGGTCATGGCCTACCAGAAAAGTTTCAGCACATCTGCCTCCGGGCACGGATCCATTGCATCTCCCTGACTCTGCTTTCTTTCTCCCAGCATTAAGTTCTGTCTTCTCTGCTTACCTAAGTTCCACCCTATCAACTAGGTGAAGGCAGTTTCTTTATTCATTATCCTATGAAAGCAACACACAAACAGAAGGAACTCCTACACCAGTTCCCCATAGCTTATTCTGTGTACATGGTGTTCCCCCCCAGCTTGCTTACACTGTGTATACAGGGTTATCCACTGTTCTGTATCTACTCTTTAGATAGCACTAAACTTATTCAACTCTAATCTTCTTTTTACTCCAGGAAAAGAATGAGATACAAAATATCAATCCTGTTACTATTGGTTTTAATGTCTCTGTGTGCCCTGTATAGAGAATATCATTTCAGGTAAATGGGAAAACTTAATGTTGTATGTTTATATGTGGTAAAAATCTGGTGAGTCAGAAAGTTAACAGGATTGCCCCTTAAGTAAATCCACAGCCAAATGCATAAATCCAAACATACACAAATTATATTCAAGTGGATCTTGACTATAGAGCCCCTGTCACCACCTTTTGTTTCTCATTATGTCAAAGACTTTTTAAGAGTGCTGTAGATGGCCATGCATGGTGGCACACACCTTTAATCCCAGCACTTGGAAGGCAGAATTAGGCAGATCTGAGTTGGAGGCTAACCTGGTCTACAGAGCAAGTTCCAGAATAGTCAGGGATTTGCAGAGGAAACCCTGTCTCAAAAACAAAAGCAAAAAAGCTGTAGGAGAAGCAGTGTGAGGCTACCACCTCCTGAAACAGATGACATCTTTAAGGAAAGAGGTCCTACTGTTGATGACTTAAGGTACAAAATGTGTAGTCACTCCATAAATGTGAAACAAATAGACTTCCTAGTTAATAACAAGTTTCTACTAATAACACGAATTAATCTCATTAATTTGTCTCCAGGAGTTAGTAGGTTGTGAACATGTTACTTCCTGAGATTGTAGCTAGCTTGGTGGTAGAACATTGCCTAGTATGAACAAGGCCCTGAGTTCTGTCTCAAGCATGGCAAGGAAAACATGAATATATAGGACATGAGGCTCCAATGTAGAGATCCTTATCACGTTTACTACATTGTCTGGACAATCAGCAGTGCACTTCAGTAGCATATTTTGCAACATTAGTTAATAAGAAAGCTAGATGACTTGTGGAAACCCTCTGTAGAAATCTCAAAATAATATAATGCTTTTTTTATTCCCCCTAAGTATGAAGAAACTGCAGATGACATATCAGTGCTGGTAAGTGTTTATTTAAAAATATGCCATGACCTGTCATCTGAGGACAAAGTTGGTTGAAAGGCTTGACTACCCATGAATCCATGTCTCCTTCAGTCAGATTAAACCAGCTCCGTTTTATAAACACATGCCAGGTTGCTATGCCAGGAAAAAAAAGCAGGTGGGCAGAGTGCCACATCTGATGGAGGGGTAGGAATAGCTAGGGCTATTTGTCAGCAGGAGGCAAAACTTAAACCCTGTGAACTTCGTCTCTTTGAAAGCCCTGGGCAAGCACACAAGCACAAGGCTTGATTAAAGACTGCCAGGAGCCACGGTCATGAAGTCTCTCAGCAACATGACTGCCTAAGCGTGAGCTGAACAAGGACATCACCAATAGACAGGACTAAGTGTACGGGGAGGGGCTACCACAGGACCTCAACCCTGCACAAAGAACCACACACACAAGAAACGCTGAGAGTGGGAGAAATTGTCTTCTCTAGGGAAGAGAACACCAATTAGATATCCGATATCAAATAGTCAGATCTGAAAACATACATACAGGTAACATTATACGGACCAAACAGGTTATATTTAAGAATGTGTGTATACATATATATGTATATATATATATGCATGTAATCAAAGAGTTAATGAAAAAAGAGGCCATGAATTTGAACTAGAGCAAAAAGGGGGCATATGTGAAGGTTGGAAGGGAGGAAGGAGAAAGGGGAAATATGAATTAGGGCATAACCTCAAAAATAAAAGAAATAATAATAAAAGGCCATCAGGAGATTGCAGTAGCCTCCTAATAGTGGATTTGGAGAGGATTGTCATGGGAACCCACAGTGGTGAGCAGCATCTATGATATCTGATGCTGACTGTGTCCAGCACTGTGTCTTGTGATGATTCTGTGACTTACAGCATCCTGAGTGGACCAGGTCTGCCTGGGCCATGCATGAAAGGGATTGAGAAGGAAGAGAGCTGTAGGCAGTGGTGCTCACTTGTGATCCCAGCACTAGAGCATGGGGGCAGCAAGATCAGGAGCTCAGTGTTACTTAGCTGCACAGTGAGTACAGGGCCAGCCTGGATAGACAACAACAATATACAAAAAAGTATGTTTCCTCTCTCAGTAGGACAGCAGCTTTTGGTTACTCCAGTGTAACAGAACCCCCCCCCCCCCCCCGGGAAAGACAGAAACATTCAAGGAGTGTCCACTGCAGAAGAAGGTGGAAGAGGGAATGGGTTAATATACTTCCTGGAAAATCTACTTATTCATTTATTATTTTCTTTCTCTCTCTTTTCCTTTCTTCTTCCTTCCTTCCTTCCTTCCTTCCTTCCTTCCTTCCTTCCTTCTTTCCTTCCTTACTTCTTTTTGAGACAGGTTTCTCTGTGTAGCTCTGGTTGTCCTGGAACTAGCTCTGTAGACCAGGCTGGCTTTGAACTCAGAAATCCGCCTGCCTGTCTGCCTCCTGAGTGCTGGGACTAGAAGTGTGCCCCAGCATCCTCCACTCTAGCAAACGGATTTGCTATCATACATTCCAACAATAATGCCTCCTATTATCATTGGTTCCTCTAGAGTTGGAGTTCTTTAACCTAGTGCACCAATACACACCATCTGAAGGCAATGGCAGTCAGAGTTAGAGTGGAATGCCATTCCTTGGTCACTCCCCACCCTCAATATAGTCATATAATCTACAGCACAACCCAGCTCCATGCCTGACCAATCTCTTCACCAGCTCTGCTCAAGATGAAGTCTCCACAGTGCCCTTCTACCTAGGCTGCCATTAGAGTGTGGGGCAAAGAGGAAAAATGACTTCAAGTATGATAATAAAAGATCTTTGTGCTTCAATTTCCTTATCTAGTAATATGGGGATGAGAATAATAATGATGGTGATAGCATCTAACAGAAACAATAAACAAAGGCACGGCAAGGCAAGGGAGCCCAATTTCTATGAGCTTGTGGCCAGCCAGGGCTACAGAATAAGACCCTGACTCAAACAAAACAAACAAAAATCCAAACAATTTAGAGGCAGAGATAAATTTGGAAGTGAGATGTCAGGAAGCTGAGGGAACTTTAAATTCTCCCTGTGCCAGGGAAGTGGACAGGGGAACTAGGGAAGCCATGAAGGCTGCTGGGCAGCACAGTCTCCATGCTGATACTATTGGAGCTCATCTGTATTGTTCATTGTGGACTTTATATCTTAGACTATCTTTCCTTTAGGTCCCCGGAAAACCAGCCAGAACCACAGCTGCCAACAAACTGGTTTAATTCCACGTAAGAATGCAAATCTGAATCTGTGAAGTGAATTCATGAGTGTTGATAGGTGGCACCGATGGCACTGTCGGAAGTGTGTGTGCTTAGTGCCAAGGAGGCAAGAAGGGCATTGGATTCCTTGGCCGGGAGTTATAAAAGTTTGTGAGTTACCTCAGTGCTGGGCACTAAACTGTGGTCCTCTGCAAGAGCAATACACACTCTTAGTGGTTGGACCATCTTTCTAGTCTCTTCTTTTCTTTCTTTCCTTTATTTGCTTTTTTTTAAATATACATTTCTTGAGACCTAGTCTCAGTCTATATACAGCCCATGCTGACTTGACCTCAGTTGTCTCAGCCTCCTGATGATTGGGCCATTTCTAATATGATGCTTCTCTGGTTTATCATGGATTTGGATTAGACACAGCGGGATGCTGCCTTCAGATACAAGGCCTTGGGCTAGACACAAAGGAATGTTATCTTCAGATACAAGGCCTTGGGCTAGACACAAAGGAATGTTATCTTCAGATACAAGGCTTTGGGTTAGACACGGTGGAACGCCACCTTCAGTTACAAGGCGTTGGGCATTGGTAGTAACTCTCCTGATGCCAGGATGACATATTTTACTTTAAAATTCTGTCTTTCTTACAGATACAGCATGAACTCGACACACATGCGCATGAGAACTACCAACTGGTCAGCTCCGATTGTGTGGACCGACACGTACAATTAGTCAGCCTTGAAAAAGTATTATAAAAAGCATCCGGTTGCCGTGGGGCTGGTTGTGTTTGCAGTGGGGAGGTAATAATGTCAGGTGTCCCTTACACTCGGGCTTTTCATTGTAGGAAGTGGGGACTAAGCTGCTTTAGAATTATTCTCTAAGCCAATTCTTGCCATAATTCAAAATATCACCTCTCACATGATCCACACCAAAGGATCCCAATTCCCCAGGTTCCCTCTATGATCTGATCTTCATGATCTTCCTCCAATAATAACTTAATTTCGTGGGTCTTTTACCAGTCATCTTAAAATAAGTTTATACCTCTGTTATAACCACTCCTCACTATCCCTGCATTTAAGCATTAAGTAATTTTCTCTATCCTATGTACCCCCGGTGATAAGTAACTGCCTTTTGAAAATCCCACTTAGCTCTGCATATCGACTCTCAGAGGAACAGAACAAACTAAGGGAGCTGCAGCCATATGCGGCAGAATTTTTATATGCTACAGTTTTCTGACCACTAATCATAAGGTTAAAAAACAAGCCTATAGCTGGGCGGTGGTGGTGCATGCCTTTAATCCCAGCACTAGGGAGGCAGAGGCAGCTGCTGAGGGGTGCTGCTCCACATGGGCATAGCTCAGGAGAGACAGGCCCAGTCTTAGCATCTTTGTTGGGGTAGCAGATCTTCCAACAGCATTGTGACTTAGCGAGGCCAGTCTCTTCCTTCTCTTTTCTCGTGTACATGCTTAATATTACAACACCTGTGTAGAACAGTCCACTCAACAAGCATTCTTTCTAGATGCGTGAAGTATTCTCTGTGGTAGACCATGTTTAGACACGAGAGTGAAATAAATTATAAAACTAAAACTGAACGAAATGTCTTCTATGATCACATAGGAATGAAAAATTTTAAATCAATTATAGGATAAAACAAGGAAAATTCATAAATATGTGAACATTATATTGGACACTACACACTTTTTTAAATTTAGCTTACAAACAATGGATTTCATTATGACACTTTCATACATGTATGTAATTGTGCTATGCTCATAGTCACCTCTCGTTAGTGAGACTGGGTGACTACACCTTCTTAACTGATACCATATCAGGCTTTCAACTGATTAATTAAATGGACCCCCTTTTAAGAGCTGTCCTGCACCACTTCGTCTGTAAAAATTAATGCAGACAGATGCTGGGCAGCAGTTAAAGAATACAGCAGCTTAGAAGAAGACAGAAGAGAACGTTTTCATTAGCTAACGGAGGTTTCTGAACCGGTCACAGACATATGGGCAGCTAGGACCCCCTTTATTTGAACGGCAGCATCGAGCACAGAACAACTTCAGCAATGCTGTTCATACTTCACAGATAATATTAGATGTCCTACAACGTCTTCTCCTGACCGTTAGTTATGGTTTATCATTAGCCTGTTTCTCAAACTGTAGACCAGTATCCAGGACTTATTTCTAAGGATTCCATAGCGTTACTGGAGTGTAGCCCCAAATGACTGCCCTTCCTCTTTCAAACTTGCCTGAGTCCATCATCGCCCCGAGAATCTCTTCATGGTTTCCAAGAGTGGAAATGAGAAAATGTTTTCCAGCGCAGTGATCCTGCTCCCGCAGGAAGGCTCACGGTACAGAGCAACGCGGGCTAGAGTGCCAGCTACTACACTGACTTGGTACGCAGAGCCGGCCGTGCACGGAAGGCCCAGCTGCAGGAGCCTAAGCAGACATCCTTCACCTTCCCCTCTGCATTGCCCTGGCAACCCTGAACTCTGTCCTTCGCTTTGCACACAGCTCAAAACGTGCCTCCTTACCTCGCTAGCTTCCTTTCCCTCTCACGAAGAGCCCCTCTTCCGTCCCATGATCTATAGACCCCGTTAGTGTCCCTTTCTCCTGTACTGCTCAACGCGAATAGGGGCTATCTGGTTGCTTGGTTGCGTTGCTGGAAAAGCTAGGACCAGGCAATGGAGACTGTGTATGTTCCACACAAACTGGAGGAGGAAACTCAACTGCTTCTTATTTATTTTGCAGATACCTTGGGTACTACTTGGGTAACTTTCTGATATCTGCTAATACGTTCTTCATGGTCGACCAAAGGGTCATCATTTACGTCATGTTGGACGACTTTTCCTATATGCCACTGATAAGTCTGAATCGTCTCCGGACGTATAAAATTTTTAAAGTTAAGCGAGAGAGGAGGTGGCAGGACTTCAGTATGATGCGCATGAAGACCATCAGTGAACACATCGCTGATCACATCCAGCATGAAGTGGACTACGTCTTCTGCATGGATGTGGATCAAATATTCAAAGGCAGCTATGGCCTGGAGACCCTGGGCGAGTCGGTAGCTCAGTTACACACCTACTGGTATAAGGAAAGAGCGAACAAGGTGCCTTATGAGAGAAATGAGGCGTCAGAAGCTTACATACCGCTGGGGCAGGGGGATTTTTATTACCACGCTGCTGTCTTTGGAGGCACAGCCACTCAGGTTCTCAAGATTACTACGGAGTGTGCCCAAAGAATTATGAATGATAAGAAAAATAATATCGAAGCAGTCTGGCATGACGAGAGCCACTTGAATAAGTATTTCTTTCTCCATAAACCTACGAAAATCTTGTCACCAGAATTTTGCTGGGATTTACGTAAGGATAAGACTCCTGATATTGAGGCTGTTAAGCTCTCTTGGAATTCTAAGCATTATGAATTTCTTAGAGAGGAAGTATAGTCCCCTTGCCCTTGCCTCATATTTCTGAACTGAAGAGTATCAGTTTCCTTGGAAAATTAGTACCTGGCATATTTTCACGATAAAAATCCGTTACCAAATGGCAAGCCCACCAACAGCGAAGTCACCTTCGGCTCACCTCCGTGCTGAGTGATGCAATAAGGGGCAGAGGGGTCACAGGGTGAGTCCGCTGGAAGCAGACGGAGAGGCGGTAATTTCGCATTGTGCGGATGCTGCAAACATAGTGTGCTAGCTCATGATGGAACAGAATAGATCCTGGGACTAGAAAAGGACACGAAATATCCCAGCTGACGAGAACCCATGGTCTTGTGGCTGCTTTCTTCAGGGATGTCGTCGCTGCTATATTGAATCAGAGAAGCTGTGGTCATTTTTGAAGCCCTCACAAGATAGGGTCCATCAACATTCCCTCATGGGAGGAGGGAAGGGCTCATGAGATTCATGAGGCTCCTCCATGCCCCCCGAAGATACATAAATGGTTAATGGTTTCTGGAAAAGAAAGAGGCTTTTTGTGAATGTAACTAGACAATAAATTGTCCATGATCTTTAAGTAACAGCAATAAACTCTTTGACTCACTAAGGTAGACTGGAATAGAATAATTTCTTTAATCTATTGCTATTTCCTTTATCTGGGATGAATTATAAGCACACTTCCCAGGAAAAGCCTTGTAACACTTGGTACCTTCATAGAAACAACAGAACCAAAGATGAGTCTTGTAGGTGCAGTTGTATGGCCCATTACAATGGTTAACGCATGCAGCTGAGGCTGAACGGTCTGATGTTGGAGTGTCTTCAGGGACTGTTCTGAAGGAACACTTCCATGGGGCATTGGTATGCGGTGGGAGGCCTTCTTGCTATTGTGGCTACTATATAGACCCTGCTATGGGTAATACGACATGCAGTTGAGGCTGAGGAGGAGTGTCCTGACGGGGGATTCCAGAGTGGACATCTTTATGTGATGCAGAATGGAGTGACCTTTGATAAATGGGGTATGCCCCAAAAGTGGCTAATAGGTTAAAGGATGTATTGAGATCCCTGAAAATAGCACACTTGGAATGAGGATATGTGCATACTCTGGCAGCAATGTCATGGCCTCTGCTGTAGGGACGAGACAGGTGCTGAGGCTGAGCTGTCTGCCTGGAAAGAACTTGCCTGCAAGGAGAAGTCACAGTGAGAAAAGGGCACGGAGATGCTGTGCTCTGCCTCAGCTTCTGGAGTTTGTCAGTAAATGTGGAGAGGAGAGAGGACAGAGGTGAGGAGACCCCGACATCGGATATTTATTATTTGTTTGTTTTGTGTGTGTGTGTGTGTGTGTGTGAGAGAGAGAGAGAGAGAGAGAGAGAGAGAGAGAGAGAGAGAGAGAGAGAGAGAGAGAGGGAGGAGGGAGAGAGAGAGAGAGGAGAGGGAGAGAGAGAGGAGAGAGAAAAGAGGGGGGAAGAGGAGAGAGACACAGAGGCAGAGAATGCATGCAATGCCATGTACGTGTGTAGGAGCCTGTTCTCTCCCTCCACAGTGAGTTTGAGGATGAAAACTCAGGCTGCCAAGCTGTGGCAAGCATTTTTAGCCCTTAGTCTGTCTCAACAGCCCACATCTACCTTTTAACACAGAGAAAAGAAATATCCAGAGCTCAGTTTTAGTAAAATAATATTAAGAGCTACACTATTCAGGATCTGGGTATTTAAAAGAAGGGGTTTCCAGGCTAAGGTTGGTCCCCAAGATGACGGACTCTATCTCGCATATAAACTCCAGGAGCTCGCTCTGTGGGTTCATGTGACAAAGTAGCAGAGAGCAGTTACTCCAGCACGGCAGGCAGGATGTCTGGCGATTGAAAGCCAAGACATAATTCTATTTGTGAATAAAAAATGCCTTACTCATAGGAAGGAATGAGATGTGTCTGAAGCAGGTGTACTGGGATGAGAAAGTGAAAGGAGCAGCGTGTGTTTCACATGCTGACACTTGTAGTCCTCTATTGAATAAAAGAAGCCGTGTGTTTAAAACATACGTGCCTGTATGGACAACGAGAAAATATTAGAACAAACCACATGAAGCCCATATCAGTGTCTGGTACTGAGGAAGAAGGTCGGGTGCTAAGCAGAACGACTCAGTGCGAGTCAAATCTCCTTTTTTCTATTGGAATTATTTAGCATGTGCACATATGCATACATATACTTGTATCTCAGGGACAAAAGCAAGATTGGTTTTAAAGGTGAGGGGAAAATAAAGGTCCTTGTCGTCTCAAATTACATATGGCTGTCTCGGTGAGTGTAATAGCATCACTGCATTTACCATCTTTTCCTTGTGCTTTCTTGCTCCTTAGTGACCTGAAACTGCGTTATTTCTACAGTCATGAAAGTAAGCACCACGAAACATCCTGAAATACAATGAGGTGGAAACAGCTCTGCCTTAGATGACAATGTCGAAAACCATGTCTTCCATTCACACACATCATTCAAAATGCATGTCCTTAAGTAAAAATCATTTCTAAAGAAAGGCAAGAAAAACAGCAAAGGAAATTCAAATCAGAATTCTTTTAAAAAACCTCCTAAGTTTTTCAGATGAGACAAGGTTCTATTTTTAGTAGTCAAAGGACAACATGTTACCTCGGGTGTCATTGTGACAGCAACTTCTAATGCTCCCATCATCAAAAGAACCTGGTGACATCACCAGGAGGAGAAGGGCGGCAACAGGAGCGATCACTCAGTACCTCACTCGGGGTTTTGGTTTTTCTACCGTTCCTCTTTACATGATCAAAACTAAAGGTAAAGTGACGGTAAAGAAAGGAGGGCAGGAGGTTTTAGATCATCACGGTGAAGTCATAGCTGCCCCTGATTTCCAAGTGTGGGTCTAATTACACAGAACAGTTGTTGGCAGAGGTTTCTGTCCTGCCCTGTTCCCGCAGCCATTCAGTCCCAAAGAAACACACAGAGGTCTACATTATTATAAACTAGTTTGCCTAGTAGCTCAGGCTTCTTATTCATTATTCTTATATCTTAAACTAGCCCATTATTCTTGGCTATGTTAGCCATGTGGCTTGGTACCTTTATCAGTGAAGCCTTCTTGTATTGCTTCCTCTGTGGCTGGGTCACGACTCCATACTGACTCCCCTCTTCCCAGAATTCTTGTTGCCCCGCCTCTACTTCCTGCCTGATCACCCCACATATATTTCCTGCCAGGTCACCCCTCGTATACTTCCTGCCGGGTCACCCCTCATATACTTCCTGCCTGGTCACCCCTCATATACTTCCTGCCAGGTCACCCCTCATATACTTCTTCCTGCCTGGCTACCGGCCAATTAGCATTTACTTAAAATACAAGTAATAGGGTACAGACCATTGTCCCACAGCACCCCCTCCTTTTCTTAAAACTCTGAATCAAATCTTTCTTTAGCTTTTCTACTGACCATTATCCATAACAAACAATAATAGGTGGTATATCAATGTATTCCTGACTTTGGAGAATAATGTCATTACAGGCTCCTAGACAAGAAGTCACTTGGCTAAATGAGCCACAGTCTTTTACTTCACACAAACTTTGTCCCAACTGACCTTGAATTTAAATAGTGACCATTCCACATGGCTGTTGGCACTTCAAGTTGTGCCCAGGGTTATATTATCTACAAAAGAACTTTCCAACAGGAATGTAAGTCATGTTTGTCTCCTTGAATATTTGAGGGGATACATTATAAAGAGGTGAAAAGAAACAGATAAAACTTTAGTCAAATATTTTCTTCAACCCATATTTCTAAAATTTCATTTCAACTGTGATTAATATTTAAAAAAAAATCCCAAATCCCTGCCCCCTCTCTGTACTGTCTCTGTATAGCCCTGGCTATCCTGGCACTTATTATGCAGCCCAACCAGGCTGGCCTCAGACTCACAAGACCTTCCTTCCAGCTCTGCATCCCAAGTGTTTAAAGGTGTGTGTACACTACACATACCTTTTTGTTGTTCACACTCTACCTTTTAGTCCAGGAATGATTCACACACTCACTGCTCGTGTGACTGGTGGCTGTTCGTTAAAAGCTACACACCTAAAACTCTTTGTTCATCAAATAAATGTTTAAAAAATTAAGCCTTTGTGTTGCTCCAGTACCAAAAGGCAAGACCTACTCCTGAATGATGCGTGCCAAAGCCCAGTTTGCATACCCCGGCAGTACACACTTAGTGCATCAGTGAGGGCTCAGTGCCAATATTTAGACATTTCCTGCTTATGAGGACATACCTAGGAGACAGCGAATATATTGTGAGGTGATTAGTTCTGAGGTCTTTTGAACCTATTTTTTTTTTTTTGGCTTTACTATCTTTGTAATATACTTTGTTTGACAGTAATCAGGATTCAGACACTGAAGTTGGTGGCCAAATTTCTACAAATCCACTTATTGGAAGACACTAAAGAAACTTGGTTTGTTTGTTTGTTTGTTTGTTTTTTAACCTTTAACTGAAATCTCTTTTTCTTCTCTTTTTTTATTCTTTATTTTTTTAGGAGGGAATGAATTGTAAAAGAGAAATGCTGTCACTAATCTTGCTTGCTTTTTTGCTGGCGTTATCTAAATACCACCCCAGGTAAACATGAAACCCTGGTGCATCTTAGCCAATACATGATTGATATAGCTGACCTAAAATGCCGTGCTTTTACCCAGGGACGTTCAGGCACTCTCCAAGTTAACTTTAAGAGAAATCAGTTTTTCTTTGGTGAACATATCCATTAATTCTTCCATAATTTTTCAACTTTCAAGAGTATTGATCAACACCAGGCCATGGCAGCACATGACTTTAACCCCAGCACTCAGGAAGCAGAGACAGGTAGATCTCTGTGAATTCAAGGTCAGCCTGATCTACAGTGTGAGTTCAGGAAAGCAAGGCTACACAGAGGAACCCTGTCTCAAAAACCCAAAGAGAGGGGCTGGAGAGATGGCTTAGTGGTTAAGAGCACTGAGTACTCTTCCAGGGGTCCTGAGTTCAATTCCCAGAAACCACATGGTGGCTCACAACCATCTGTACTGAGATCTGGCGCCCTCCTCTAGCATGCGGGCATACACGAAGGCAGAATGTCATATACATAATAAATAATTTTAAAAAAAAAAAAACAAGAGAAAGAAAGAGACAGAGAGAGAGAGGAGAAAGAGGGGAGAGAGAAAGAGAGAAAGAGAAGAGAAAGAGGGGAGAGAGAAGGAGAGGAGGGGAAGGGAGGGGAGGGGAGAGAGGAGAGAGGAGGGAAGAGGGGAAGGGAGAGGGGAGGGGAGAGGGGAGGAGAGGGGAGGAGGGAAGAGGGGAAGGGAGAGGGGAGGGGAGAGGGGAAGGGAGAGGGGAGGGGAGAGGGGAGGAGAGGTGAGGAGGGGAGAGGGGAGGGGAGGGGAGGGGAGAGGAGAGAGGAGAGAGGAGAGAGGAGAGGAGAGGAAAAAGAACTGATCAAGTTCTTGGTGCTAGGAGGCCTTGTTCCAGCTGGTATAGAGCAGTAACCACAGTACCTTAAAGTCTCTTGCCTTAGGGGAGTGTTACAGTCTGGGTCACTGGGGTACTGCGTACTGGGTAATAACACCATAAAGAGATAAGGCAATGAAGGGCCTTTGGGAGCTCTGTCTGTTTTATTTTGTTTCATGTGTATGTGTGAGTGCCTGCACATAGTGGCATGGGAGGCCCGAAGAAATATCTAGATCCCCTTGCCACAGGAGTTACAGAAGGTTGTGAGCCACCAGGTCCTGGGAAAGTGCCCTTAACCGCTGGGCCAGCTCTCATCCTTTACTCTCAAGCCACTCGCTTATGGAAACATTCTCTGAGCTGGGCATGGTGGCGCACAACTTTAATCCCAGCACTCGAGGCAGGCAGATCTCTGTGAGTCTGAGGCCAGCTTGGTCTACAGAGCTAGTTCTAGGACAACTAGGGCCACACAGGAAAAACCCTGTCTTGAAAAACAAAAAGAAAAAAGAAAAAAAAAAAAAAAACAAAGACAAACCTACATACTCTGTTAACTTTACATTAGCTTGGAATTCAGTTCAGTCTCTGCATCTCTGTGAGTCTGCCTCCTCAGTCCGTTACACAGAAACACCTTTTACAGTGGCTGCTAGTTTAAATATTTTAAGAAAAAAAATCAAAGTTCTGATCATTGTGGATAAGACTAAAATAGCAGCTTGCTAGAGGAACAAGGTCGTACTAGAGAAATGTATAACATCCCCTCACACAGAAAAACGTAAATTCGCATCTCCTCCGGACCTACTGTCCATAGTTTAAGGGGCACAAGGATACCAAGGCTGTCTGGAAAGCAGCTGCATGAGGGAGAGGGATGTCTTTAAAGTCAACCCTATTGCTTTGGCACCCTAAGCTCCATTCATTTGCCCTCCAGAGTTATCGTTTAAATACAGTGAAAGTTGGGGCATTGGTGGGTGGGGAGAGGGACGCAGGGGGTGACAGAATACACCTTGCCGAGAGTAGAGTTTGTTAAGAAGAGGGTATTGGAAGGGGAGGTGGAGGGAGGGAAAGACACAGAGACAGAGAGGGAGAGAGGAAGGAGAGAGGGAGGCTGAGGCCTGCTGGCCTAGGTGGGAAGAAAGAGTTTAGGAGTGGGCGGAGCTTATCTCTTAAAGGGACCTTTGCACCTGTGTACAAATTGAGACCTGCTTGCCATACAAAGGGGTGACTGTGCCAGGTCCCCACGGGGTGCCAGGATACTAGCAGTTATTGTATTTCAACGAAGGAGATCACAGCCAGGCATCTAGTCTTAATGTTGTCCTTTTAAAGACAGTACTGCCCCACAAGCTACTAGCATGCCTGTGTTTGCTATGGATTTCATTTCTGCAACCTTAAGTCTGGCATAGAGTGCATGTTTAATGTGTACAAACAGGTGGGAGGAGGAATTTCAAATATAGAGGGCTTTTTCTTTTGCCATTTTCATTCTTTAGAAACATTTTTCCAATTTAAAACTAATTTGGCTTTTTTTTTTCCTTAAAGAGTAAAGGATCACCTGCAGAAGATGTACGTCTGCTGGTAAGTGTCTGTCTGCAACTATTCTAAGAACTGCGGAGGGAAAAGCAGTTTCTAGCGGAAATGCTCAACAGAGAAGAGCGCCTTTGCCACAGACTTAAATTTAAGCAACCCTGTCCAGTCCAGCATTTGCCTTTGGCTTCTCTAGAAGGTCACAGCACCCTGCTTGATTCCTACCATTCACGACCCTGTCAGAGCCCACGACTGGGAAGTCTACTCTCCCAAGGGTGGATTCCTTCTTATACCTTACAGGGTCTTTGCATATATGTCAAGGCTTGCAATTTTGTGTTTTTCTGAGGTCGCTGTGTGTGCAAAAGTGTCTGTGTCTAAATGTATTTCCTGTGCTTTTTCTTGGTTGGTTTTTCCTTTTGTCTGCTTGTCTTGTGCTATTCTGGTTTGTTTGTTTCTGCTTTATCTTATTATTATTGTTTAGGGGCCTGTTTGTTTTCTAAACAGAGACCAAAAGGGTGCCAATCCAGATGAGAGGGGACTTGGGGAGGAACTCAGAGGAGTTGGGGGACGGGAACTGTAATGAGAACATACTGTATGGGGGGGAAATCTATTTACTTTTTTGGGGTGTTTTTGGTTTGTTTGTTTGGTTGGCTTTGGTTTTTCCAGACAGGGTTTCTCTATGTATCTTGGAACTTGCTCTGTAGACCAGGGTGGACTTGAGCTCAGATATCTGCCTGCCTCTGCCTCCCAAGTGCTGAGATTGAAAGTGAACACCATCACTACCCTGCCTAAAATTTATTTGCAATAAAAGAAAAATAGAAAAAGTAATCTCAAGACCATGTTGCTTAAAAATATATTTAGTTAACTTGATATAAAATCAAAACAAAACAAAAACAAAACCAGACTTCTCTGTCAGACACATTTTACTGAATTTGGGCAAATCTAATGTGGATGTTGGAAGAGTGCCTTCCTGGAAAATCATATGATGAAATATCTCTGGCTAAAGAGGACTCTGAAAATAACAGGATGGTCTTTATGATCTTCTACTTTATTAGAGTAACTCTGGCTCACAGGCAGTCTCATAGAAATCACGTGTTTCTTTCTCCTGACCTTCATCCCATGAGTGCCAGTGGAAATGGGCGCTAAGACAAGGTGCATATACAGTTGTGCCTTTTTATCATGTGTAGAGATTCACACACCCACAGCATCAGTCAAGATACACCTCTCTCCCATCTCACGAATCTCCTGCTCCAGAGCCTGCTTAACCCCGGTCCCACTGCTAATCATTTTCCCGTCTCCAACAGTTTGTCATTTGGAGAGTTTTATGAAGGAGCCGCTCCTACAAAGTCAGGTAGGGTTCCTGGAAAAGGGCATCCTCGAGCCCAGAGGAAAGTCAGGGGAAAGGAACAGAAGACAGGATGAATCGGGAGGTCATCTGGTCATCAAACAGCCAAGAGCCCCGAGTTTATTTAGGAACTTGCTTATATGGAAAAGCAGAACAAAGCACAGCACAGTCAGTCAGTGTCTAACCACAGGACCATTCCTGTCCTTGAGCGAGCGGCCTCCTCTCCAACATGTGCTTTCTGCTCGGACGCAGCCTTGCTCTCTATCTTGAGGTTCCCGAGGTTTGTCTTCAGCAGTGTACTGTCTACTAGATGGAGTGTTCTTTTCTCACGGGCTAAATCAGAAGTCTCTCACAGCCCTCAGGGTTATTGGAAAAAGTAGAGCAAGCAAGCTTGAACTCAAATGACTTCTTTAAGTCAGAAATGACTCCAGATGGAAACTGAGTCACATGTGGGCTCCCACAGTTTTATAAACAGAATCACAAAAGACATGCTCTACTGATCAAAGCTTCTGTCACCCAGCATGGTGCCCTTGAAATCCAAGTGGGCTGTTTGCCAGCAGTCTACACCTGTTGACTGATACATATTTCCTACATGAACACATCAAAGTTTGTCAGAGACGTTTTAATTAACTAGCTCTTTTTCATAAGTAACTTGGAAAATATTGTGCCATTTCCTCTTGGCCTCTGTGGTTCCTAATGAGAAATTCACTTCCTGAATTTTTTTCTTCGCTAGGTGAAGGGTCATTTCTCTCTGCCTTCTTTCAAGATATTTTTCCTTAGTTTTCAGTTCAATTAGATTCTTTTTTTTAAAAATATTTATTTATTTATCATGTATACAATATTCTGTCTGTGTGTATGCCTGAAGGCCAGAAGAGGGCGCCAGACCTCTTTACAGATGGTTGTGAGCCACCATGTGGTTGCTGGGAATTGAACTCCGGACCTTTGGAAAAGCAGGCAATGCTCTTAACCACTGAGCCATCTCTCCAGCCCCCTCAATTAGATTCTTAAATCTGTTTCTCTTTTGCCGTACTTGGGGAGATTTCAGTCTTTTTTTTTTTTAATTACTATTGCTATGATGAAACACCGTGACCGAAAGTGACTTGAAGAGGTAAGGGTTTATTTGGCTCACACTTCGACATTACTGTTCATCCCTGAAGGATGTCAGGGCAGGAACTCAATCAGGGCAGGAACCTGGAGGAGCCAATGCAGAGGCCACTGAGGGAGCTACTTACTGGCTTGCCC
Organism: Alexandromys fortis; assembly: GCF_014885135.2. NCBI lineage: Eukaryota > Metazoa > Chordata > Mammalia > Rodentia > Cricetidae > Alexandromys > Alexandromys fortis. Next base: position 538,949 of record NW_026068141.1, on the reverse strand, counting down.
CCCAGGGCTTACTCAGCTGGCTTTCTTTCTTTTTTTTTTTTTTTTTAATATTTATTTACTATGTATACAATATTCTGTCTGTATGTCTGCAGGCCAGAAGAGGGCACCAGACCTCATTACAGATGGCTGTGAGCCACCATGTGGTTGCTGGGAATTGAACTCAGGACCTTTGGAAGAGCAGCCAGTGCTCTTAACCTCTGAGCCATCTCTCCAGCCCTCAGCTGGCTTTCTTATAATGGTTCTGGCCGTTGTCAAGTTGACGGAAAACTCAGCGCCCCTCTTTTGGTTCCATCTCCCTTTCCTCTCCCCTTGAGACTTCAGTCACACAAGTGTTGCCTTTTGTTATGGCCCACTCCATCTCTTCACTTTTCTCTTTTGCTTTTAGTTTTTGTCTCTGTTGTTCAAGCTGAGTAATTTCTGTTACCCTGACTTAAAATTTGCTGGGTCTTTTCTTTGTCCTCTCCACCCTGTTGCTGAGCCCACCCTGCTGCTGAGCCCACCCACTGAGTGGTTTCTACCCCCCCCCACCCTGCTGCTGAGCCCTCCCACTGAGTGGTTTCTACCCCCCACCCTGCTGCTGAGCCCTCCCACTGAGTTGTCTCCATTTGATGCTATTGATAAGATTTCTTATTTGTTTCTTTGCACCAAACTGCTTTTGTCACATCAGAGAACTGACTCCTGAGTCTCTCTTTGTACCTAGGAATGATCTTTTGGAAGAACCTCAGCTCTCAGCCTGGTTTAATCCAAAGTAAGAACAAAACAATAATGAAATTCAATTTGAAGAAAATGCTATTCTGTTATCAAACTGTAGGTACTCGAAACACTAGCATCAAGTCTCATTTGTTTCTAAGACTTTTTACTTTTAAGATTTTTTTTATCTGTTTATAGTCTACTTTTCAAAAATAATGCTGTTGAGGAAGTTGTCATATTCAATCTCGCTTAACATTCCTGGTACTATTTGGGAGAAAACATCTTGAGGTACAACCAAAAGATGCCAATATTGACTCCTCTAAATTTTAATTTATTACCCCCATAATTAGCAAATTAATTATATAAATAAGTAGATTTCAACGTGACATTCCCTGTATGTATATATATTGTTTTGCTAGTGTCAATTCTCCCTACTACCCTCCTTTGGCATTTACACTCTGGGGAGACCATGATTCTCTTATAACGACTGTGTAATGTTATGTTTATATAGTATAAACATGTTTATAGAATGTTTGTAATGCATTTATGCATTTCACTGACATTCTGTGATATTTGCCATCTAGGGGCTATTATAGGCCAACAAATATGTGCATGTTAGCGTGCGTGCATGTGTGCGTGCGTGTGTACGTGTGTGCGTACACGCGTGTGTGCGGGTGTGTGCGCGTGCGTGCGCGTGCGTGTGTGTGTGCGTGTGTGTGCGTGTGTGTGTGTGATGGAAGAGTGTGGGTTTCTCACATGGAGTCACTCACTGTTTTAAAAGCTCAGAGCCTGGGAAGTTGGTTCTGTGCGGTTAAGTGGATGCTGCATACGCGTGAGGACCAGTGTTTGGCTCTCCAGCATTCGCACAAACATCGGGTGTTTATGGTGGCTAGCCTTTTGCCCCTGTGCTCAGAAAGTGAAGATGGGGATCCCCGGAGAAAGCTGGCTAGCTAATCTCACCTAATTGGTAAGCTCTAGATTCAAGTAAGAGACAGACTCAACACATAAGGTGGAGGTAGCTGAGGAAGACACCCTTGTCCATCTCTAGCCTCTACATGCACATACACAGACATACACCCACATACGTGTAAACATGCATACACATCACACACATACGAAAACAGAATAAGAACAGCTAACTAGGGGCTGCAGTGACAACCCAGCATTATCAGTGCTTCTTGCTCTTGCAGAGGCCTGGGACTGAGCCCCAGCACCTGCATGCTGCTCACAGCCACATGTAACTCCAGTTCCAGGGACCCATGCCCCTTTTTAGGGTTCTAAGCATGCATGTGTTACTCATATATACATGTAGACAAAACACTCACACTTAGAAAATAAAAATAAGTAACTAAAGGATACAAATTTAAATTTTGATTTAGGTTACCCAATGACGTTGAATTAATATACCGTTTATTTTCCAATCTATAGTGGGTGGAATGGGTAAATACTAATAACGTTTTACTTATTTTATGTATTTACTTAACATTAGTTTTGTAATATCAAATATTTCATTCTTGACTGTGTCCACACCCAGGCCTAGATGAGCAAGGGGAGGAGATCAGGGATTGCCAGAACTGTAGAAGAGGAGCTGTCCCAAGCAGTAATCACAGAGGGACATGGCTGTCCAAGAAAACCGGAAGATAGGGGACCTGGCCTCTCACCCTTTCTGCCTTCTGGTCCTTCATTGGTCCTCTCATTTGTAGAACCTACTAGAAGTCCCAGATCAAAGGACTCTGGGTAAATCAATCGCCTCCCAGAGCAGAGAAGGGATGAGGATGGATAAAAACCATAATAAATGGAAAACAGCTAGCACAAGCCTGTCCGTCTACAAACCGGTGTCGTTTCTCTCGTATGAAAAAGCTCATGTCCCCAAACAGGGTAAAGATAAAGTCCCACCGATTGCATCATCACAGGATGATGACAATGCAGTCTCATTAGTCATCACCAATGCTCATCCTACAAAGCAGCAGAGGAAGAGGAGCAGCCGTTAGGGAGACGGATAATAAACAGAAGCAGATGACAATCAGGCTTCCTCACCCTCTCCTGACAGCTGCTGCTCACTGTCCTGACGCCTCCTCTCCCGGCGACCCTGAGCCCTCGGTGGCGCAGCCATGTTGAGGTGCCACAGTTGCCCGTAGAATCATTAATTCTCACTGGATATGAGAATAGTAGAGAGAATCCCAGTGAAGTTCGCTGTGTTCTGTGGATGGCACTTATCCTTGCTGTCATTTTTGCAGTAGCAGTTTGTATTTCCTTGGTAATGAGGATTATTTGTTCAGTCAGGATATTAATGACATTTTTACCTCTTAACTCAACAGTTAAGAAAACTTGAAAACCTGTAAGTGGTTTTATAGGACCATGTCTTTATTCCCTGAAGAAGGGATTCCTTCCTTGTGAACTAGGATTTCCCAACCCATGGAATCTAAGATCATAAGTGCTACAAACATAGAGAGTCCACATTCTATAAATGAATTACCTACATAACCAAGAGGCAGACACTTTCCTATATCCACCTGCCCGCAAGGACTGTGCACTTCAGCTGTGGGAAACACGGCATTTGAAAGAACGGCTCACTCATCGAGAACATTCTAGGGGCAATACCTCAACCTCAGAGCGAAGTAGCTCTCAGCTTGCACTGAAAGGAAGACTTCCGTGTACTCTCCTACTCTCTGGTAGGCTACCTACTTCTGGACAGACAGACACAGTGCGGACAGAGGTTGTGATGGGAATGAGCCAACCATCACCACACTTCCCCACAAAATTCACTGCTAAAGGTTAGGAGATGTGTATGACGTCGGACACTCAGTGCCCGCCTCGTTGTCCTCACTACGGGGTGGCCACACTGTTTAACCATGCATTATCCCCGTTGCTGTGGCTGGGGCCCTCTGTGCACACATTCACTAAGGCAGCACCAGGGTTGACTAGCGCAGGTGTCTTGAGGGCATGCAGAGGACTCTTGTGTCGCTCACAAGCCACCAAGCTGCCTTGAACAGCACAGCTCTGGCCAGCAGCCTCTCCTCTCAAAGTTTTGTGTTTAAGGACTCTTAAATATGAAAGCTTCACCTTTTCCTCTTGGTTTATGTTTTGTTAAACAATGTCATCTTTTAAAATGTTAAGACGTCATTGTCATTTTAATTGTGTGTATGTGCACGCGCACGTGTGTGTGTGTGTGCATGTGAGTGTGCATACTTGCAGAAGAATAGAAGGCCTGTTGGATCCTCTGGAGATGGAGTTACAGGCAATCCTCAGCAGCTCCACATGGGTTCCAGTAACCAAATTTGAGTGTTCTGCAAGAGCAGGATACACTCTCAGCCCCTGAATTTGTGTGTGTGTGTGTGTGTGTGCGCGCACACACACACACACACACACACACACACACACACACACGCTCATAGGTAGGCATGTGTGTGTAGGCTAGTCAACCCTGGTGCTACCTTAGTGAATGTGTGCACAGAGTGGCCCCAGCCACAGGAATGGAGAGACACTGGATGTCCTCCTGTATCGTCATCCACCTTTTTGAGACAGGTTTTCTCACTGAACTTGGCTAGCCTGGCTAGCCCTTCCACCCTCAGGGTCCTCCTGACTCTCACCTCGCTGCTGGGTAAAGGCATGCACCATAATGCCCAGCTTAAAACACACACGCACACTACACATGAGCTTGCCTGCATGAGTTTATGTGTGCTCCTGGAACTGGAGCTACAGATGATTGGGAGCTACCATATGTGGGTGGTGGAAACTCATCCAGTGTCCCTCGGCAAGAGCAGCACTCTTGAGCCCTCCCTTCAGCCAGTGTCCAGTTCTCCGCATGGGTCCTGGGAGTTGAAATGCAGGACCTCGTGTTTGTACCACAAGACTTTCCCACTGAGCTACCACCCATGCTAAGCATGGGTCTTTAAGAAAATCTTCCCCTTTCATTCTAGATAATAATAATAATCTGATTTATTGAGAAAAACAATAATCTTGAAATCTTTTCATCTTCTCAAATGGGTTCTATTTACATATCCTATATAAATGGGTTATATTTATATATCCTATATAAATAAATACTTAAGGTAAAGAATCTTTAAAATAGTAGTGGTGTACTTTGGAAATGCCGTAGTAGAACACTTGCCTCGTATGCATGGAGTTCTAGGTTTAAACACCAACACTACCAAAAAACAAAATGAGATAGAACCAAAGATTAAAAAAAAAAACCGCAATGGACATGTGTAACCCATGTCCAGCACAGATGTTATCTGCATAGATGTCATACTTAACTCATGTCTCATCACTGTGACAAAAATGCCTTCAATCAGTTTTTTATTTGTTTTGCTTTGTTGTTCAAAGGAATCTCATGTAGCCTGCACTGGCCTCGAACTCACGACGTAGCTGAAGATGACCCTGAACTCCTGATCCCCTTGCCTCCATCTGCCAAGTGGTGATCTAACCCAAGCACATGCTAGGCAAGTACTCCAGTAGGTTAGTTTTAAAGTGTATTTTCAAGTTTGATCTGAATATAAGTGTATGCCTATAAATTTTTGGTATCAGAAGACTTAAAAATAACTATAAATAAATAAATAAATAAATAAATAAATAAATAAATAAGTTAAAATATCCTTAAAATGGTAGTGGTATCCTTTTAAAGAATTTTTTGTTATGGGATTTTTGTAACTATTATTAATATGCAAGTAAGGATTGGCAGATTGTATCTTTGTATAGTTTCTCACTGAACATGGAAGTCACCGAGGGCGAGGCTGGGTGATCCCCCTGTCTCTACCTCTAGGTGTGCACCATGCCCAGATTTTTTGACATAGGTTCTAGGGACCCACATCCAGGTCCTCATGCTTTCATGGCACTTCATGAGCCATCTCCCCAGATCCACAGGGGGATACTCTAGATCTTCCTGGGGGGAAGGGAAGGTGAAAACCAGGAGGTAAAAGCATAGTAGAAACTTTATAAGCATTAGCTATTATCACTCTCATCATTTCAGATGGGATTTTTGTTCTTTTTTGTTCAACAGAAAACGTCCTGATGTTATAGCAACAACTGGTTGGCTCGCTCCGGTCATATGGGAAGGAACTTACGATAGACAAGTTCTAGACAAGTATTATAAGCGACTGAACATTACCATAGGCTTGGCTGTCCTTGCTACTGGAAAGTACGCACTACTGGTATTTGCTCTTCCCATTTTGGAGAAATAAGGATGAGCAGCCGCAGACTGTCTCTATATTAAGCACTACTTCCTATGAACCTGGCATTACTGCTGACTGCCCTGTGTAGCTGTGGACAGTGGGTTTGTTGTCGCTGCTGTTTCTTCCCCATTAGCAACCCTCTTTCCTTTTCTTCATAACAAACTCTTTTCTCAGGTTCCCAAGCTTACTATATTTTCTTTCACTAACCCATGCAGCTGAAGGTGCAGGGACAACCTCTCTCTCTCTATCTTCTTGGTATCAATGACACACATCTGGTGAACTCCAGTAAAACTGTCTTTCTCTTCATTTTGCATAGCCTTACAAGACAGTACCTGAGACACTTCCTAAAATCTGCTGATAAGTACTTCATGGTTGGCTACAACGTTATTTTTTACATCTCCACTGATAACATCTATGATATACCTTACGTAGAGCTGGGTCCTCTTCGGTCATTTAAAACATTGAGGCTGCCTGATGAAGATTACAATCAAGACCATACTCTTCGAAGCATGAAGAACATGAGAGATAAAATCACACAGGACATCCAATATGAGGTCAACTTTCTCTTCACTATGGCTGTGAACCAAATCTTCAAAAAAGATTTTGGAGTTGAAACTCTGGGCAAATCTGTAGCTCAACTCCATTCATGGTGGTATTTAAAAAACCCCAGAGAGTTCCCGTATGAGAGAAGAGTTAAGTCAGCAGCTTTTATCCCCTTTGGGAAGGGAGACTTCTATTACCACAGTGCCATTATTGGTGGCACACCCAAGAATGTTCTAGCTTTCATCCAAGAGTATCTGAAGGGAATCACAGATGACAGCACAAAGAAACTTGACAGCACCTACGAAAGCCACCTAAACAAATATTTCTTAATCAATAAACCCACTAGGGTGTTATCTCCAGAGTACAACTGGAATCCAAAACTTAAAACTCCTCCTCAAATCAAGCGCATTAAGATAGCATGGCGACCATGAATCACTTGATGTTGTGTCATAGTTTATGAATTCACAAATAAATAACAAGAATCCGTCAAGTTTAAAACCTGGGACACTTACAAAATTGCATAATCTTCCAGAGTAAATTATCTGTCTTTGAAATTATAATTCTATTTCATCTGAGTAAAAATAAGTGGACAAGTATTACTTACATGATGTAATGTTTTATATATGTGCTATAAAAACCATGAGAATCATTTTTGGCGGTATAGACTTTTTTTTGAAAAAAAGATTTTTTTATGAAAAAATCATACATATGTCAAATAGATGCACATTAAGGAAGCTTGTCTTGTTGTTGCTGTTGTTGTGATGTGCATTCCTTATGGCTGATCTCTCCTTGGTTGGTATTCAGTCTGCCTAGGGTTGAGTAAACTCAGGTGAACTGAAGACATCCTACCGTGGATCTTGCTTCTATTGCTAGTGATTCTGAGTGTATTTTTTGAAATTTTTATATATTATTCTATGTATATGGATGTGTTGCCTGTGTGTACGTCTGTACGCTATGGGCCTGCCTAATGCCTTCTGAGGTCAAAAGAAGGCTTCGGGTTCCCTGAAACTACTTAACGGTCAGTGGTGAGCCGCCATGTGGGTCCTCTGACGGAGTGGTAAGTGCTCTAACCACTGAGCATCTTCAGCCTAGAGTTCATGGTTTTTAAAGATACAAAAGTGTGGTAGAATAAACTTTGCATGGTCCCCAAGGAGCCTATAGTCTAACAAACAGATAAGATTATCCATGAATATTTCTTTCACAAGTTAAAAAATTCATAAAAAGACATGACTAAAATGTTGTGACTCAGGAAGGGAGGAAGCCATCTCTGGGGACAGTGCTGTCATCTCGCCTGGGTCACGGTGCGGCTGTAGGCATGGGCAGTGCCGTCATCTTGTCATCTCGACTGCGTCACAGAACGGCTGTAGACATGAACAGTGCTGTCACGGTGTGGCTGTAGGCATAGGCAGTGCTGTCACGGTGCGGCTCTAGGCGTGGACAATGCCGTCATCTCGACTGCGTCAAGGTGCAGCTGTAGGCGTGGTCATGGTGCGGGTGTAGACATAGTGAGACACTATCTCATTATAGATTATGTTGGGTCCAAGGGTTGTATAATGATAATGGGATAGACCACCAAAGTCTATGAACCCAGAAGCAAGCTTTATTCCAGAAAGAAAAAAATCACAATGGGCACACAACGCTTATCAGCTATAGCTGTGACCACAGCCAGAGATCAGGCTTCTACAGCTGTTACCATGGGCTGGTTTGGGGCCTTCTCTTGTAAAATCATGCACCGGGTGTGGGCCAAAGAGTTTTTACAACCTTTAGGTCAGGCTTAAAGTCACATTGCATTTTAAGTTTTACAGCTTTTGGTTGAAGGACATTAGACTGTTAACTTAGCGTGTTTGCGAAAGCCTGTGGCTGACACAGCCACTTTTCACTGTCCCTGAAGGATGCAAGGCAGACAGTAGAGTCAGATAGGGGACAGTTAAAAATTAGGGGAAACAAGCAGAGGGTCCCATAGAGACAACAGTTAGATGCTAACCTTTGTCTGTGGTACCTGCCTGGCTGAGAAGCTGGGAGGCAGGAGACAATTGTTAAAAGTTTATCTCTGTCCACATGGCTGCCAGGATGTCTGCTCTTAAGGCAGAAAGAGTTTGTTAAAGGTTCACAGTGGCTGCCAGTTTTATTTATTTTTCTCCCAAAATGTGTTTGGGCTTACAACTCTATTTCTATGTTCCTGGACTGGGCCCTTTATTTCTATATTCTATTTCTGAACTCTTCATTTACAGTGGATTATTTGTATCTCCTTTTATGGGAGAGAAGGGGGGATTTTCTGCTATTTAAATGGGAATGTTAATGGAAATTGCTGGTGACTGAGGCAGGGAGAGCCATGATGGCCTGCAATGAGCCACTTCTTACATTGCATAATGTGCCGCCCTACACATTATGGGCTGGATGGGGTCAATGGCTTCCTAGCAAGAGAACAGGGCTTGCCCCACTAGGACTAACCTATAGAATACTGTGCCTTCTGCCTACCACAGACCTCCTGTTACCCTTGCCACAGCAAACCGCCATTTTGGAGAGGCCCTTGTGATGTGCTCACAGGCACTGTGTGGCCCACGGGCACTGATTGACGCAGTGAAGCCATCCCAGAGCAGAGTACTTACCACACCCCACCTAGCAGGACCAGGCAGCCTCCACAGTAGCAGGTAAACGGAGCAGAGCCCAGTTGCTCGTAGGCTTCAATCTCCCAAACAGGCCAAGAACTAGATACCCGTATATATGTTATGTTGGTAAACTGTCACGTGCTGTTTGATTTCACAGAGAAGCCAGCTCTGGAAGTGGGGTTGGCCCCTCTGTAGGGTAAAAAAAGGCCGAGGAAAACTACTCTGACCCTGACTTGACCCCCAAGACCAGAGCCAAGTAAAGAATACCCGGACTCTGCCTTGGCCCCAAGGCCAGGGCAAAGGATTTGAAATCCCACCAATCCCCGAGCTTGCCCCAGTGTCAGGAAACAGAATCCCACCAATCCCTGAGATCCCTCAACATGAAATCCCACCAATCCCTGAGCTTGCCCCCCCCCCAAATCAGGCCACAAAACCCCACCAATCCCAAGCTACCCTGAGAAAGCCCCTCCCCTAAGGAACCCTATATAAGCTCTGTACCCTGTTTCGTTTCCTAAACCCTAGAGACAGCTACCCTCCTTGATTTTTTCCCCTTGCAGTAAATCTCTTGAGTGAGGTTTGTTGTGCACTGGGAAGCTTCCCCAGAGCAGTTCCCAGCTGTAACGGCTTTAGCAGGACTGTAGCAATGAGGAAATTTCCCCTGTAGGAACGGAGCTGTAACACTTTCCTGGGTAACGATCCCCTGCCAAAGCAGAACTGTTACACTTGCATCGGGACACCTTTCCCTGGAGCAGAGCTGCAATGCTTACAGTGGCTTTGTGGCAGTCCTTGACTCCTGGCCTCCATCAGAGCTCCAACACTTACATTTGGTATTGTGTCTCCGATAGGCTCTCCTAGTGCCTGCATTTCCCCTCGGGGTCTGAGCCGCACTGGGATCCCATCACTCATCTCCAGTCCACCTACAACAGACTCAATTTTCAGCTCACCAATCACTCAGCACCCTGTCCACCAACAGCACCTAGGTAAGCTTCCCCTTTGGATGTTGTAAATGCTTCCCTGAATCTGAGGAAATGACCGTTGAGTGTCCAGCACCCCTCTGGTACTCTTGGAGGTGGAGACAGCCCCAGGTACAGTCTTTAAGTCTACAGCTGGCCCTCTTCACCTGACTCCACCTCACCACCCTTGGGAGCTGCAATCCTGCAATCCTTAGGTCCGACTGGTCTATTGTGCCCCTTCCTACCCTCTTCTGTCTTTTCTCTGGAGCTTCCTGTAATCCCACAACTCCTCTAAGCCATTCCCAATCCTTTCTCATGGATGAAACCCTTCCTCCAAGAGCTCGGTTTTTATCTTTGCATTCTGACCTCTACGAGAGCCCTGCTTGAACATCCGCAGTCAGTGTCTGCTGGATGTTTGTGAGCCACCACTTGGATGAGGTTATCTGCCGCTGTTTGTTCTTTTTCTTGGAAGTCTTACCCGAGGGGAACTTTGACTCTGCCAGACTCTCTCGGGAACTGCATCTGGCTGCCTTAACAGGGTTTCCCAGTTGATTTCTGCTGCATGAATTTTGAGAACCCAATTTGATGGTGTTTTCCTATCAATCCATCCACCCTTGATATGTATTGTTTTATTTTGCGGATTTTTATGTACTTAATAAACTAATGCTTCAAGACCAAAAGTATGACTGTGGTAGCTAGTTCTCCAAATCATATAAAAGAATACATATTAGCAAGTAATCTCTAATGAGATGTAACCAAAAGTATGGACACACACACATATACACACATGTGCACACACACATACACACACACAACTGAAGATGGACACTATAAAGTAATCCCATGTTGTCTCAGAATTGAGTATAATAAAGGGTTATTTATTCAGGGATAGACTCACAGATCACAGTCCTCTGTAGGAACCAAATCCAGCAGCAGCAGCAGCAGAGAGAGAGAGAAAAAGAGAGAGAGAGAGAGAGAGAGAGAGAGAGAGAGAGAGAGAGAGAGAGAGAGAGCAAACTTTACGGCTGCATTTATGGCATAAGAGACCATGCCCAAGTGAGCGGGTATATTACATGCTATTGGCTGAAGGAGTTCCCACAGCACCTCCCCCTTTTGTCTAAATAAGAGAGTTCTAAGTCTAATACAAAACTATATACAATAAGAACAAATATCAAATATAAAAATTAGAATTATAACCAGCATAAACAATATCAAGCAAGAAACAAATACTAAATATTTCAATAATTACCCTATTCTAAGGAGTCTAAGCCTTGTATTAGAAATAGCTTGGCCAAGTCATGAGAGGAAAGTAATTACGACTATCTAGTATTAAAGCCCATTGAAGACCTGAAAAGGGAAATAATATTGAGTAAAAGGAAGTGCAATCAAGCAACTTCCAAAAATGTGCAACAAATGACAGAAACAACTGGCTACCTAGGCAACCACCCAAAGTCTCATTTGCAACATTGGAACAACCAGCTTTGGCTAAGGCCTAGAGTAACTGACAGACCATTTTCAGAGGCAGAAAATTTTCAAAACCATATTACCCTGTCTTGTCAATATTTGAAAGTCTTTTTTCTTGTATCCTGCATGTCCTGTCCAGACATCATGCATTTTCTCAGTGGTCGAGGCATGGGCAGTTTCTTGCCCAAAGGTCTGGTGGTTTTTTTTTTTTAATTTATTAGATTTTTTAAAAATACCAATCCAAGTTCCCACTCCCTCCCCTCCTCCCATTTCCTCTACACACCCTCCCACCCCACCCCCAACCAATCCTCAGAGAGGGTAAGGCACATTGCTTTGTGGAAGGCCCAAGGCCTCCCTACTATATCTAAGCTGAGCAAGGAATATATCCAAAGAGAATAGGTTCCCAAAAAGCCAGTACATGCAGTAGAGATAAATCCTGGTGCTACTCCCAGTGGACCCTCAGTCTGCCCCAGCCATGCAACTGTCAACCACTTTCAGAGGGACTAGTTTGGTCCCATGCTAGTTCCTTCCCAGTCTGGCTGGAGTTGGTGAGCTCCTATTAGCTCAGGTAAACTGTTTCAGTGGGTGAACCCATCATGGTCTTGACCTCTTTGTTCCTTCCACTCTTCAACTGGACTTTGGGAGCTCAATCCAGTGCTCCCATGTGGGTCTCTACCTCTGTTTCCACCAGTAGCTGGATGAAGATTCTATGGTGATATTTAAGATATTCATCAGTCTGAATACAGGACAAGTCAAGATCAGGCCCCCCTCCTCTATTGTAAGGTCATCCTTGTGGATTCCTGGGAATTTCTCTAGAGCCAGGTTTCTGCTAACCCCATAATGGCTCCCTCAATCAAGATATCTCTTTCCTTGCTCTCATCTCTGTCTATCCTTCATCTCGACTATCCCATTCCCTCAAGTTCTTCTCAACCATCCCCTTCTCTTCCTCTCCTATTCTTCCTTCTCTCCCCACCCCCATGCTCCCAATTTTGTCAGGAGATCTGTTTCCAGTTTCCAGGTGGATCTATATATGTTTTTCTTTGGGTTCACCTTATTACTTAGCTTCTCTAGGATCATGAACTATAGGCTCAATGTCCTTTGTTTATAGCTAGTATCCACTTATAAGTGAGTACATACCATATTCATCTTTTGGGGTCTGGGTTACCTCACTCAGGATAGTGTTTTCTAATTCCATCCATTTGCATACAAAATTCAAGATGTCATTGTTTTTTACCACTGAGTAGTACTCTAATGTGTAGATGTGCCACATTTTCTTTATCCATTCTTCCATTGAGGGGCATCTAGGTTGTTTCCAGGTTCTGGCTATTACAAATAATGCTGCTAGGAACATAGTTGAACAAATGCTTTTGTAGTATGATTGAGCATCTTTTGGGTATATGTCCAAGAGTGGTATTGCTGAACCCTGAGGTAGGTTGATTCACTATTTTTTGAGAAACCACCATACTGATTTCCAAGGTGGTTGTACAAGTTTGCATTCCCACCAGCAATGGATGAGTGTACCCCTTACTCCATATTCTCTCCAGCATAAGCTATCATTGGTGTTTTTGATCTTAGCCATTCTGACAGATTTAAGATGGTATCTCAGAGTTGTTTTGATTTGCATTTCCCTGATAGCTAAGGATGTTGAACATTTCCTTAAGTATCTTTTGGCCATTTGAGAATCTTCTGTTGAGAATTCTCTGTTTAGTTCAGTACCTCATTTTTTACTTGGGTTATTTAGAATTTTAATGTCTAATTTCTTGAGTTCTTTATATATTTTGGAAATCAGTCCTTTGATGGTGGGGTTGGTGAAGATCTTTTCCCATTCAATAGGCTGCCTTTTTATCTTATTGACTGTGTCCTTTGCTTTACAGAAGCTTCTCAGTTTTAGGAGGTAGTCTTCAATGCATGGGCATAGGAAACCACTTCCTAAATATAACCCTAGTAACGCAGACACTGAGAGTCAGTTTAAACAAGAAGAAAACAAGCTCCAAATGGAGTGTCTTTGGTGCCCAACATTCTCTTGGGAATAGATTGGTGCTGCCAGGAGTTATTGTGTCTCATGTTAATAGAACCCTAGTTTATTTAAATGCCATATTCTACAGTTATTTGAAGTGGCTGGAGATTACCTATCTATGCAGAATATGATCTCTGTGTATCTAAAGAACCTGATTAGTCTAACTCTAAGTATGACAAACATGGAAGACTGTTGACCTATAATTCTTTTTTTTTTTTTTGGTTTTTCGAGACAGGGTTTCTCTGTAGCTTTTGTGCCCGTCCCGGAACTAGCTCTTGTAGACCAGGCTGGCCTCGAACTCCCAGAGATCCGCCTGCCTCTGCCTCCCGAGTGCTGGGATTAAAGGCGTGTGCCACCACCACCCGGCTTGACCTATAATTCTTAATACCTATATAGCTTCAAGACTAAGACTTCATGTTAGAATATTAAACAACTGTGCAGAAGATAAGGGCAATGACCTAAAAATGTAAACAATGTATAAGTATCTTGATCAGAGGTAGAAATATATAGTACAATATGATAAATAGATCCTAAAATTGTACCAATATATAAAATATTTTAAGCAGAGGTAGAAGCATGCATGCATAAAATATGACAAAATTTTTTGCCTAGGTGTACAAATATTGTAAACATAAATAGGAGCATATTCAATATAATTTGAATTTGTATCAATGTACAAGAACTGATACCAATATAAACTGCCCACAAATAATAGCTCACAGTTCACTCTGCTACTCACTATTATTATTGGTGTAAGTAAGCTCACACTAATCTACCTATTATCCCATCCAATTTCCACTTTTTTCTTTTTTTTCAAAGAGATCTCTGAGCTTACATAACTCCTACCCATACCAGTTATTATCAACTGGTAATTGATGCCCCTAACCCCGAGGACAAACTTTGTGGGGAGAGGGGAGGTCATCTTCTAGAATTACTTCCCACCCTTCAACAGTAGCCTCCAAAACATATATATTTTCCCAACTTTCACAACAAAACAAATTTTAAACCAGAAACAATGCTCAGCATTTTGTTAGCTTCGCTAAATATTGAACCAGGCACATCCTGGCCTTACAGAGCTAAAAGGTGATGGACATAGGCACACATTCTCAAGAACAATATCATTTAAAACTTAACAAAGTGTATTTACAGAAATAGGGGTGATTTGTCATAAGCCGCATGCATACAGTTAGCTTCTATTTCTCCAACTGTTCCCTTGCCCTCCAAAAGGGTCCTACATGCCTAGCTCTATATATGGGCAAACTCTAATAAGGTACTCTTTTTCCATCTTAATGCTTTGTTTTGGTTTGTTTTTCAGAATTAGGAGATGCGGTTGATGCCCCTTCTGCCGCTCTCTTATATGTGCCCATTCGCTTTTATTGCCTCTAATCCCGTTAGCCCTGAATCAGAACAGTTCCCAGGTCTGGGGTGACAGCTGGTGTTTCCAGATAAGAAACCTGGGAAGCATCAGTTCCCAAGAAAAATATTGGAGAAAAATAGGGTTTGTGGAATGATCTGCCCCATGAGTGACTGACTAAGTGGCACTAAAAGCCACCAAGAGAATCATCACTATTACAAGAGAGAAGAGAGTGTGCAGGCTGCACAGCCCCAGCAGTATTCTGCACTGTCCCGAGGTCCCCTTGTCCTTGTCTAATGAGAAACCATCTCTTCAGGTCTTGCCTCACAGAGACCTGTTGGACAAGTGTTCATACACTGATCTGAAACTAGGCCACATGGCTCCCAACAACAGGCCACCACTGTCGACCCAAGAACTTGTGTCTGGGTTGTTATGCTTCTCTTTGGTGGTGTGCACAGTATTTCCCTGTAAGGAAGAGCTAGCTATGAAAGCTCTGGAGAGGCCCCAGCTTGACTTCTCCACGGTCAATGAGTTATGAAGGTGTTGTCTTCAGCAATGGGGTCTTGCAGTCAGTTTGTGGAGAGCAACCTATCATCTCGGCAACAGCCTGAGTGGTTTGAGGATTCCCATGGGACCCCTTAGGACAAAACCCCAATTAGATTTAACCTAGTCTTGGAATTTGAAACTTCATTTGATGGCAAGAGATGGGCAGTTGGGGCTGTCTCCATTATTTGGCAATTTCTGTTAAATCGCTTGTAGCGTGTGTGTGTGTGTGTGTGTGTGTGTGTGTGCATATATACACATATATGAAGCTTATGCTATTAGGTTCCCACACTGTTCTTCAAATGGTCCTTAATTTTGGTTGCCTCTCCCTGCACTTCCTCCTCTGCCCGCTTCTTCCCTCTCACTCCCCACTTGAATCTCCCATCCCTGTCACCCCACATTCATAATTATTTGGTCTACTTCCCTTTCCTAACAAGATCTTTCTGTCCCCCTAGTCCCTTATTCGATACCTAACCTCTGTGGTTCCATGGACTGTAGCTTGGTTATCATTGACATTGGAACTAATATCCACATATAAGTGAATACATACCGTATTTGTTTGTCTGGGTCTGGGATAACTCATTCAGGATGTTTTTTTTCTTCTGTCGAAGGACATCTAGGCGGTTTCTCTTTTCTGAATACCATGAACAGAGCAGCAATGAGAAGGTACCATGAACAGAGCAGCAATGAGAAGGGGCAGGTATCTCTGGGAGGACGAAGCAGCCTTTGGGTATATGTCCAAGAGGGGTACAGCTGAGTCTTGGGTGAGATTGACTCCCATCTTCCTGAGGAACCACCATACTGGTTGTCATAGTGGCCGTATGAATTTGCACTCCCACCAGCAATGGAGAAGTGTTCCCCTTGCTCCACATCTTCCCCAGCATGAGCTGTCACTTGTACAACCGATCTTAGCCATTGTGATGAGTGTAAGGTCGACTCTTAGAGTTGTCTTGATTTGCTTTTCCCTGACAGCTAAGGATTTTGAACATTTCCCTAAGTATTTCTTAGCTATTTTGAAATTCCTCTTTTAAGAATTCTGTTTAGATCTGTGTAGGTGGGCCTTTCCATCTAGACCACTGCTCAGTTCTGTCCACCAGCTGCTTTCCAATAACTACAGAGACTTATTATTAATTATAAATGCTCAGCTGAGAGTTTAGTCTTGTCTCCAGGCAGCTCTTACAACTTAAATTAACCCATTTCTGTTCATCTGTGAGCTGCCCTGAGGCTCATTTACCTCAGCTATGAACTCCCCAGGTTGCTCCTTTCTTGTCTGGCTGGAGACTCCTCTGACTTGTCCCTCCTTCCCAGTGCTCTCTCCACCCCCAAATCCTGCCTAACTATCAGCAGCCAGCTTTTTATAACATTGAGAGCAGCACATCTTCCCAGTGTACAAAAGGATTATCCCACAGCAGATCTGCATCCAGTTTTTTTTAACTTACCTTGTCTCCTCCACATTATTTTTTTAAAGATTTATTTATTATGTATACAATATTCTGTCTGTGTGTATGCCTGAAGGCCTGAAGAGGGCACCAGACCCCATTACAGATGGTTGTGAGCCACCATGTGGTTGCTGGGAATTGAACTCAGGACCTTTGGAAGAGCAGACAATGCTCTTAACCGCTGAGCCATCTCTCCAGCCCCCTGCATCCAATTTTTTAATTGGGTTATTTGTTTTGGTGTTTTGATATTGGGCATTCTGACTGGGACAAGATGAACTCTCAAAGCAGTTTTAGTTTTCATTTTTCCTAATTGTTAAGGATGTTGAAAAGTTTTTAAGATGTTTCTTAGTCATTTTTGATTTCTCTTTTTGAGAACTCACCATTCATTTCCATAGCCCATTGTTCATCTGGATCATCTGTTTTCTAGAGCCTATGTCACCTGGGTTCTGCTGGCAAGGCTTTCCTGAGTTTCTAATCGGGTTGTTCAGTTTTTAGTTCCATCTTCACTTCAGCTTGAATTTTCTTCAGTATTTCTGATTACTGGATTCAAATCCTAAATCATCTTCATCATTTTGTTCAGATATTGTGTTTTCTTGAAATTCATTCAGGAGTGTTGTAATAAGGCCACATGGTCTAATAAAAAAAACAAAAACAAACAAACAGCCAAGTGGCCTTATTTCAACACAGGAGTTTGTTCCAATCCTGTCTGTTCATTTCCTTGAATTCTTCAATCATATTTATTAATATTATTTTAATTTCTGTGTGCTGAGTTTCGTCCAGGTAATTGTACTGGAGAACATTTCCCATTCACTAGAGGGTGTAGGGAGGGTTCTATGGTCCTGGTCTTTCATATTATTTGTGGTTTTCCAACATGACCTGGTCACATGGGCTTCTTTCATTAGCTGCATGTCTGATGGCAGATTCTAGCCTGCCTCTATTGAGTAGAAATTCGGGTTCGTTTTGCTGTTGCCCAAGGGTGTTTGATTTTAGATCAGATATAAAGAGTTGCTAAGTCAGTCCTTCACATACTCCATGTTGAGTTTTGATTAGAGAGACGGGGGTGATTGTACAGTTGTGACACATGGGTGGCCCCGGGGCTGGTGCACAAGCTGAGCTACACCTGGGAGTGTGGGAGCTGGGAGACACCAGTGAGGAAGGCGGCTGCACACCTGCCTCCTGGAAGTATGGGCAGCGTGAGCGGGAGGGCTGGGGTGTGAGCAACTCTCCTAGCTGGGCTGATGTGTTAGTGCAAGTCCAAGCAAAGCCTGGAGTGTAGGAGCGACAGGATGGCAAGGAGAGAACAAGCCATCTGCATTTCTTTCCATCCTGTCTGGGACCCGAGAAGTACATGAGAACGGCCACTAGATGGCGCAGCATAGAAAGTAACTGCTATCCCTTCTGAAGTGGAGCTGCTTCTAGAGGAGCCTACTGACGTCACCTTGTGGACACTTTATGCACAGACGCATTAAATACTAGGGTGCGGAAAGATGAAGAATGACAGCCACAGGACAGGCCATCTTGTCCGTCTCTATTAGAAGACCTCCACCAGGGACTCTGTGCTTGGTAAGCATGCATGCTAGTTCCTTTGTGTTCACTTCTGAAAGATCCACTCATGTGTCTCCTCTTCACATTTGTTATCAGCCTTTTAGATATGTACTTTCCAAGTTTCTGACCAATGGCTAAAGATCTACATTCCGTAAGTAAATGCAGCCTTGTATCACAGGCTGCCTTGGCTTCCTGACCACAGTGACAACCAGACGCTCTGCTCGAAGTCCTAATGTCTACGACTTATCTTGACGTCCCCAAGTGAATATGCTTGTCCTAGCATAAAACTGAAATCTTTCTGTGAACGAAGTCCAAACTTTTATTCTGCTTCCTACAACATGTTCTAGAGAACGCCCCATAAAACCAGTAAGTGGAAGGTGAGGAAGGGACTACAGGCAGCAAAGGTAGGTGCCGTCAGTGCCAGAATGATGTATGCGTTTATGTAAACCTGTGTTTTCTAGAGGCACTTGAGTCTGAACTTACATATAATTTCATTGGATGATAGACTGTTGTGCACGTCCAGCTTTGGCACAGTATTTAATGTATTGCCCAAACAACTGTTGTTCATAATGGGCAGTGAAGGTATCCATTTAGAGTCCCGTATTAATCATTTCGTTCCTGGTAGGGCACAATAGAGCAAGGTATTAACTTCTCAAGAGAAGATTAAATGGTTCTATCAGTAGAAACAAGCATAGTTGTGAGCTCAGATATTTTGTTCAGTAACTTTCCTGTTGAATCTTGCTTAAAGAAACCATGCAACATTCTTAACCTCTGACATCTTAGGCACCATAGACAGACTTAGAGTGGCTTACTGGCTTGCCACACTCTTGGAGAGCCTTCTCCTGTCCCCGGGCAATTCCCAGAAGCAGTAGCCAGATGTGTCCTGGTATAGATGAGTCAGACCTGTACACACGGGCAGTTTTTCTGTTGTCTCCAGCAAAGGAAGCTCAGGACTGACATTCTGGGGATGCTGAACTGGGAGGAGATTTCACACTAACTTTTACAGGTGTGGCAGCACCTGACGGGCTGTTATCTAGCCATCCGTGATTGGATATAAAACAGCACATTTTGCTAGGCAGGAACATTTTTGGACTTGTATTATGGTAAGAAAGTGTGTGTGTGTCCTGTCTATGAAAGGGCAGAGTTTAATTGATTCTTCCCTACTTTCCTTATTGTAACAAAAACTGCCTCCCCAATTTCGACATTTCCGATGATAACTTACTGGTTAGAAGTGAGCCTAGACAAATGGATGGAAATAGAAAACACCATCCTGAGTGAGGTAAGCCAGACCCAAAAAGAGGAACATGGGATGTTCTCACTCATATTTGGTTTCTAGCCATAAATAAAGGACATTGAGCCTACAATTCGGGTTCTTAGGGAAGCTAAATAAGAAGGAGAACCCAAAGAAAATCATATAGGCATCCTCCTGAATATTAAACTTCATCAGGTGATGAAAGGAGACAGAGACAGAGACACACATTGGAGCACCGGACTGAAATCTCAAGGTCCAAATCAGGAGCAGAAGGAGAGAGAGCACAAGCAAGGAACTCAGGACCGCGAGGGGTGCACCCATACACTGAGACAATGGGGATGTTCTATCGGGAACTCACCAAGGCCAGCTGGCCTGGGTCTGAAAAAGCCTGGGTCAAAACTGGTCTCGCTGAACATAGCGGACAAGGAGGACTACTGAGACCTCAAGAACAATGGCAACGGGTTTTTGATTCTACTGGACCTATTGGTTTCGTGGGAGCCTAGGCAGTTTCGTGGATACTCGCCTTACTAGACCTGGATGGAGGTGGGTGGTCCTTGGACTTCCCACAGGGCAGAGAACCCTGATTGCTTTTTGGGCTGACGAGGGAGGGGGACTTGATTGGGGGAGGGGGAGGGAAAGGGGAGGCGGCGGTGGGGAAGAGACAGAAATCTTTAATAAATAAATAAATTAAAAAAAAGGTAAAAAAAAAAAAAAAAAAGAAGTGAGCCTAGAAACAGACCTATAGAAGCAAAGACCTATATGTGTTATGGGTTTCAATTGAAACCAAAGTTCATCGTAAGCAGGAAGTGATGTGGGCGGAGAGATGAGAGAAATTGGGGAGGTCGGGTAGGGCTGTGCCGTGGGGTTTGTATATTGTACTGGAATGTGGACAGCATTCTGTGGGCCAAGGAGGTGTGGTGCGGGGTTTGTACAGGCTGTGAACTGAACTGTGTCTCTCACCACAGTTCATACAGAATGTAACAAAGGCATAAAACAAAGCTATTTGTGGGCGAAGACACCACTAACCACAGGTTACCAGCAATTTGAGTGATCAAAAAGTGTTTCTCCCAAAATATTTATCTCCCAGATAAAAATGGCAGATTAAATATAACAATACAATTTCACTACTCCTGAGATTCCACTAAAACATAGTAAATGGATTTTTAAACCCCACCAACCTATCAGTACACAGAGAGGAGACAGTAAAAAAGTTTGAGAAGTCAACCTCAGGTAAATGATACAAGATACTGTGGGAAAAGCCAAGATCTGCAATGACGTACACCACAGAATCTTAAAGTGATTCTTGGAGAGTCTAAGGCAAAGAAAAAGACAAACCGAGGAGCTGTCATTGATTAGAGACAAAGGAAACGTGACAGCCAGGCGCAGTGGGAACTTTGAAGGCAGAAAAATAACATCGCTGGGAAACTGGTGACATCCAGATAAAGTCTGGTTCAGGTATCGGTAATATTTGCCATCATTGCATAGTTTTGGCAAATATGCTACGCTTATGAGCAATGCTAACGAGAGAGGAAGGATTGATGAAAAGTGTGTGCAGACTACCTGCTCCAGTTCTAAGACTCTTGTAAACGTAAAATTATTTCAAAATTAGCTTTTACAATACCACCACTGTTGAGAGAGAGAGAGAACTCCAGCTCCCCTCTCTCACTCAGGGCTTTGGGCAACTGTTCCTGGAACTGATGATCTCCGGAGTACAGACTGATAAAAACTGGATTCCTGTGGTCCTGGGAAACAGGGATGTGAGCTCAGTGTGTACACACACTTTGACGACGCTGACCTCAGAGGTACATGGCGGAGCCGCACCCACTGCAAGGCCCTACACATCAGACAGGGAAAGCACCAACTCAGGGACGAACATGAGTCTCCATCAGGCTCCCTCCTGCAGTCATGGCTAAGAGAAATTGCATTTTGCTCTGGAACTCAAATTCCACTTGATGATATTTGGGAAAGTAATGGACTCTTTCTTGAATATTACCCTATTCCTGCCATTTGGCTGCAGTCAGTCCTTATAAAGAGTCTGTGTCAATTTTTTGAGATTTTCTATATCAAGTTGTGTCATCTGTGATCTTGTTTTCTTCCTCCTTGAACTGCATGCCTTCAGTTTCCTTTCTGCATTAGTTATTTTTTTTCTCTTGTCATGTGACTTGACATAAACTGCTTAAAGGAGGGGAGATTTGTATTGGCTTAGTGGAGATACAGCCTATCTTCACAGGGACATGGCTCCTGTAGCTGTTTGTCTATGAGGCAGGAGCCTGGATAGCAAACAGGAAGCAGAAAGATGGAGAAGTGGCCCCACCAATCCTCATGCACAAACCTAATGCTTCTCTCAGTGGCACCATTTCTTTGTTTGAACCTGACTTGTCCACATCTTTATTTTGGCATTTGCTTATTTTTGAGACAGGCCTGTAACACAGGCACTGTGTGCCTGAGGATGAACTCCTAATCCTCTGCTCCTACTGGGACTGCCATGCACCCCCACGCCTGGCTCTTGTCCCAGCTTCAGATACCCCATTCTCCTCTCCTTGGCAAACATTTCCTGCTCCATCTTTTTTCTCTGCCTCTTCACTCCAATACTGATCATTGGCAGTGGGAAGTAACCATCCCCTGGCCAGCCTCTTAGGCTGACAATGCCCTTGATCCTGTGTGTAATCCCACAGCATCCTGGACTCCCACACTCCCTCAAAGCAACCCATTAAGCTCTGCTTACAGCCTTCTACATTCCTCCTGCAAACCATTGTCAAAATCAAGTTCATTACAGCAGTGGCCACTGCTCTGCGTCGGAGTTTTGCCTTGGTTATTTCTCTTGTTGCTGTAAAGTAGAAGAAATTTCAGGAAGAAAGGGCTTATTTTGGCAACACAGGTGTTACAACAGGGAAGGCACTGTCGTCTTGTATGTTAAGTGAATTAAATGTGTAAATGTAAGTTAAAATGCATTGTCCCCAAATTCATATGCTAAAGCCTTGGATGTTGGTACCTCGGCACAGAGCTGTATTTGGAAACAAGATCTATAAGGCAATTAAGTTGAAATTAGGTTGTAGGGTAGACCCAAATCCAATATGATCGTGTTTTAAGAAAACGGAAATCTAGACAGAAGCAAACAGGGAAGGAAATGTGAAGATATAGGGAAAAAAACCAGTTACTTACAAGTCAAGGAGAGAGGGATAGAGGGTTGGGGCAGAACATTCTCTTAAAGTCCTTAGGCACTAATCAACCCTGCTAACACAATGGTCTTGGACGCCAAGCCTCTGTAGTCCCAGGAAGCTGGTCCCACGAGGAACAGCGGCAGGTGAGAGACAGAGACAGATAGGCATGTCATGTGCAAAGAGGGTTTGGGTATAGTTTATTCCATGGGTTATGGGAGGAAAGGGAAGAGGGAGAGAGAGAGAGAGAGAGAGAGACAGAGAGACAGAGAGACAGAGAGACAGAGACAGAGAGACAGAGAGACGGAGAGGGGTAGAGGAGAAGAAAGGAGAGGAGAGGGGAGGGGAGGGGAGGGGAGGGGAGAGGAAGAGAGGGGAGGGGAGGAGAGGGGAGGAGAGGAACCATGGCAGCAGCCACCTCCTCCCAAGAGAGACAGGGGCAGAGATAGTGTAGGCTGGAAGCAGAAGGAAGATCTGCTTGCCTTGGCAGAAAAGGAAGAGTGTCTTTTAAAGGAACAGGACAGACCATTATATTCCCATCTCTTTTTTTATAATAAAAAGGCAGGATGTTAAACACAACAGGTTAAAGGAATTAGGATGGCAGATTTTCAACACAGCTTGCTGCTTATTTGTGGGCGTTGTCTTAGGGGGGAATGTGAGAAAGCTGGGTGCTGGTCACATCCTGGCATAGCTGGTATCTTTTCTTCTGTCCGGTGTTTGTGGTCTGGAAATGTCCAGTGTCCCTTAGACCTGTTTAAGATATTGGCAGAACAGAGGACAAAGTTAAGTTTAGGGGAAAATTTTTTAAGACCAGGGAATTGAGTAGGGTGTATCTGACCTGTTTAAGATGGATCCTTCACTTTGGCTTCCTGGAACTCACAAGAATTCTTTGGGTTTTTGAAAACATAGGTTTAAAACAGCAGCATATTTATACCAGAATGACTGTGACATTTTTGCATAATGAAAAGTATCAACAGAGGAATGTAAAATGGCTGAAAGACACTTAAGGAAATGCTCGACATCCTTAGTCAACAGAGAAATGCAAATCAAAACAACTCTGAGAGGGGCTGGAGAGATGGCTCAATGGTTAAGAGCATTGCCTGCTCTTCCAAAGGTTCTGAGTTCAATTCCCAGCAACCACATGGTGGCTCACAACCATCTGTAATGAGGTCTGGTGCCNGGCTCACAACCATCTGTAATGAGATCTGGCGCCCTCCTCTGGTGTGTGGGCATACATGGAGGCAGAATGTTGTATACATAATAAATAAAAAATTAAAAAAAAAAAAAACAACTCTGAGATTCCATCTTATACCTGTAAGAATGGCCAAGATCAAAAACACCAGTGACAACTTATACTGGAGAGGTTGTGGGGTAAAGGAACACTCCTGCATTGCTGGTGGGAGTGCAAGCTGGTCCGGCCCCTTTGGATGTCAGTGTGGAGATGTCTCAGAAAATTAGGAAACAACTTTTCTCATGACCCAGTAATACCACTTCTGGGTATTATATCCAAAGGATTCTCAACTGTGCCACAAGGACATGTGCTCGACTATGTTCATAGCAGCTTTGTTTGTCATAGCCAGACGTGGAAGCAACCTAAATGCCCCTCGATTGAGGAATGGATAAGGAAAATGTGGTACATTTATACAATGGAGTACTACACAACAGAAAAAAATAATGACTTCTTGAATTTCGCAGGCAAATGGATGGGTTTAGAAAACAATATTTTGAGTGAGGTAACCCAGCCCCAGAAAGACAATTAGCACATGTACTCACTCAAAGGTGATTTTTAAACATAAAGCAAAGAAAGCCAGCCTACAAATCATAATCCTAGAAAACCTAGACAACAATGAGGACACCAAGAGAGACATACATAGATATAATCTACATGGGAAGTAGAAAAAAACAAGATCTCCTGAGCAAATTGGGAGCATGGGAACCTTGGTAGAGGGTTTAAGGGGAGGGAAGAGACAGGAGGGTAGCAGAGAAAAATGTAGAGCTCAATAAAAATCAATAAAACTTAAAAAATTACACTTGTAAAAGGACAGAAAGAAGAAAAAACTGCTTGTAATAGAAGCTTAACGGTAGAACTGACAATAGTAGAGAACAGCTTAATATATTTTAAAGCAGGGTTGGATTAAATATATAGTATTTTTGTAAGATACTTAAAAGTACATACCAATTTAAAACATAAAACTTATTGCTTTGTTAGTCTGGAATGAGATATAATGGGCAGACAATTATAGCATTTAAGAGTAAACATAGGTATATTTAAGTTACATGTATGCACACACACACACACACAGAGTGATCAGGAATTAAGCAAAGTGGATACTTTTGGTGGGCCCTACCAAAGGCGTGTACTATGCAAAACACACATGTAACAGAGTCAGCACTGGGACACCAGGCGGGGAATACCTCAGTAAAGATGGCAGAACTGGGTTAACGTGAACTGGCCCTCAGTTAAGATGGCTGTAAGGTCACCTGACCTCAGTCAAAATGGCGGCAGTCACATGTTGTATGGAGAAGCCACACTTTTTAAGCCACGGGAGTTTTAAATATAATAACAAGAGAGACCTAGAGGCATGGTCCTCCCTGTTGACGAGCTGCTGCACCACAAGCCTCGGTGGGGAGCAAAGGTTGGTTTCCATGGGACCAGCGGTAGCAGTGGCAAGGAAAGACTAGAAGGAATGGGAGCAAGAGGAAAAGAGCATTTTCAGACGGGTGGGGAAGGGGCTGCCCAGTGAAAGGAAAAGCAGAGCGTGTTTACAGGCAGGTGCCTGGTAGTTTGAGGGTTTATTCTCCATAGCTAAAAATGTGAAAACCCATGAAAACAGCAAAACCACAAGACCTGTAAAAGAACATCTTCTCTCTATAGGCAAAGTGTTAATGAAACCGACTGGCCCTGGTCTGGGCGACTCAAAAGCCAGAGGCTAGAGGCTGTCCTGGACTGTCTCTCACAGCAGGGACCACTTATGAGTGGTCCACAAGAAAACAAAGGAACCCCCAACTCCCTCAGCTTTCCTAGCCAGCCAGCAGGGAGTTTCCTATGGCTAGGATTCCCCAAACCCAAACCCATGCAGCTGCCATCCAAACTACCAGCCACACCACACACCCAAACCCGCCTATTCTCCTGCAACCTGGGTGGAACTCTGAAATACAGCTTGCTTCAATACTGAGGGTACTTAAGAGGGACCAAGAGCTTGCTACAACACTGGGGGGATTAAGAAAAAGCACAAAGAGAGCAAACCAGGAGAGAAGACTAACAGAGCAGGTGTATAGAGACCTCAGAGGCTTTCTGAGATGGACATTGATAGTACAGAGCAGACCAAGAAAAACTCCCAAATACTCAGACAGCCACAGCAAGGATGGGACCAAGACACAAAGACACTGCCAGCCTCATTTGAAGGAAGAGATGGGCAGGCACGAATGCAATAATTCATCCAACAGCCTAAAAAGCAACATAACACCAGAACCCAGCAGACACACAACAGGAAGACTTGATCATGCTAACCCAGAAGAAGTAGAAGAAAACGACTTTAAATGTAAGTTTATAAAAATGATGGTGACCTTGAAAGAGGAAATGAAAAACCCCCTTAAAGAAATGGAGAAAACAAACAAACAAAAAA